>NW_028186368.1:2950724-3160222 GCF_003343005.1 Rhea americana | reverse complement strand
GGCAAGGCCTTTGGGATATTTTATACTGTTTATACTCTTTCTAATACTTTAAACTGGGGCAGGTTGGAGGGTAAGAGAAGAGAGAGGGAAAGGACCTTCGATGACCTCTGGTAAGTATTAGGGCAAGAGCTTTGTCCTCTAGTCCTTAAAATTTTAAGAACCAATTGTTTTGGTTGAGCCTGAAAGATTCAGCCATCTATTTTGAGAAACGTCTTTTCTTTTGGTGCAGTAGGTAGAGACAAACCCTACCAGACTGTACTGTTTGTGCTCTGGTTAAGATTGAGAGAACAAAGTGTGGAGAGGGGGTTTTGCTGAGAGATCCTCTAAATAATCATAAATCAGTGGATTATGTTTTGTTCTTCCTTAAATAAGGGTCTGTTACAGTGAAGGACAAATTTAAGATTCTGTTTCTACTGAGGTTTATGGAACACCACAGCAGGTCTTGGAATGCTTGCTGCTGCCAGAAGATGGCTTCTTTCATGATATAAATTTGTTGATGTTTATTTTTTTTCATCCTTATAAACATTTCAAAGCTATTAGCATATGAGTAGTGCTGAGGTTCATGTAATTCTTTTGGGAGCAGGACCTGAAGAGGTGAATGTAAGTTCGTATTTCTGTTCTTTTTCTGCAGGACTCACTGACACTTTTTGTCATTGGATACCAAAAAGAAAGAATAACTGTTTATTTTGTTTGTTTGTTTTTAATCTATCTGGCAATATCTCTCCATTCCATGCTAAAAACTAAAAATGGGGTTATAATTACAGCAACGAACACGAACTGGGCAATCTAAGGAGGTGGATGGAGGCTTGTTCCTTATTAATTTGGTAATTTGAGGGCAGGTTTAGCTCAGCTGGTTAGAGCGTGGTGCTGCTAATGCCGAGGTCGTGGGTTCAATCCCTGTACAGGGCTGTGCTGARGGTTGGACTAGATGAT
This sequence comes from Rhea americana, assembly GCF_003343005.1. NCBI lineage: Eukaryota > Metazoa > Chordata > Aves > Rheiformes > Rheidae > Rhea > Rhea americana. Next base: position 3,159,289 of record NW_028186368.1, on the reverse strand, counting down.
CTCCAGAGGTCCCTTCCAACCTTACAGTTCTATGAYTCTTGATACAAACAGTGGATCTTGAAAAGCGAGTCTCAGTACTTGTTTCTGCAAATGATAAGTCTCTAATGAAAGTTCCAGAAAAGAAAATTGGTCTTTTTAATTTTCTTATTCTGGATGCTGATTAGAGCTCAGATCTCAAGTTAYGGGTAGTTGAGACCAAAGCATCAGATTTATGCATTCAAAGGTACTCTGGGCTGGGAAGAAAGCCGTTGCCAGAAGAGGAGTACAGTTTATATTTTAATTTAGAACATAGGGAATCTTCTAGTTAAATTTATAATTAGGATTTAGGAGAACAAGGACAGAACCACTCTGTTCAGAAGGCTGAGGCCTCCTCCCACAAGGCCCACCATTAGAAGGAGGATGGCTGGCACAGGGGGCAAAACCCTTACGCTCTGCTGCCCTGGAAGTTGTTTCTCTGGGCTGATATTTATCAATGGRTAAGTCTTGAGTAAGAGTTCAGTTAGAGAAAGACCACAGAAACTGCAGACCTACAGAATTTGCTAGGAAATAAAAATCCTACTAGTTTAGGCTGAGGGATCATCCACAAAGAGAGAATGGCAGATCTGCAGGTTCTTTTTATTTGTTTTGTGACCTGCAGAGAAGCCTCTAGGCTACTAACTGAGGCTTAGGCTAGCTATCCCAGCTGTAGTTTGGCAAGGCAGCAGATGAAAAAGATTAGATTATTACTGGATGATAATGTAAAATGAGAGGTGATCTTTATTTTGTTCTGATAGATATGTTATAGGCTACAGTTACAGGTTAGTTATAGTTAGAGCTGTGTCCAGTAGGGTTTGAACATATTTATACTTGATTCTTCTGGGCCTGCTGCTTTAAATATGGGTATAGAGAAGAGTTTACATATAATTTTAATCTATGTAGTGATCTTGGACTAAATCTCTGTCCTGAATAAKGGTTTTAACATTCATAGATATGCATTAATAATAGGGATGTTCAACTGTGCAGGTCTATAAGGATGAACAYTGGCTCTAAAATTGGAAATTATCCATTCCAATTTGTTGTAGTTCATGTCATTCCTGGACCACTGGTAAACATAGTGACTGGGTTGCAGATAAGAATAAAGGTTTAGGCAGAAGCTGGTTCTTCTCCTGGAGGTTAAGTACACCAACCTCAGTGGACAGGTGATACAAAGACAGCAGAATCCTTATGATCTATTTCAATTTGAGTAAAAGCCCCCAAGCTCTTTTCGATTGTGGAACAGGTTATGAAAAGGATTTGGAGCAGCTGGGCCCAAAAAGCCAGCCGTYGTATTTTAGAAGGCCCATTACCTTGGGATAACGCCTATGGATCATTCTGGATCAGGAGGGTTCTGTTGCTCAGTTGTTAAACCTATGTTTTTGGCTGACCACAGGAGGTAATAAGTCAGATATCTGCACAGTACTTGCAAGACCATATGACTTAGGATAGCCATTTGTGCCAGCAGGAGAATCCTTTTTTTCTGAGAGTCCAACAGGACAGAGATTACCGTCATGGGGGCTACATTGACTACTATATTCCTCAAGACCTGTTTACCAAGAATAAAGCCTACTGTTTTTACGGAAAAAACAAAGTTTCATCAATTTTTGTTCCAGTCTATGATTCTGACTGTTGATAAACCTTACAAGATTTAGAGTAAATATAAGGGGCTGAGACTTGAGTTAGAGGTCACAATCAYAAGGGTTGAGAAGGTATATTTCAGTTTGGTTGGAAGCAGGTTGGTGACTGAAGAGAAGAATGTCTTGTATTTATCCTTCAGGTTAGGTTTTCTAGATTATTTTTATTATTCAGKTTTAGGTACAAATTTAGGTTTATAGAAAGCCAGGATACTGAATAATTCAAGACATGATTTGGAAAAGCTCTTGTGCCACTCCTATTTTGTTCTGATCAGAATTCACTTTACTTCCTATTACCTGGGACATCAAAGCCAAAGAGAAACTACTGTGAAATCTCAGGAGGCCTGATAGTTCAGAATAAGGACTTGTTCCAGAAGAAAATAATTTGTATATTTTCCTGTTCTAGGTAGAGATCTTTGGCTACAGTTAGGATTGAATCAGGAGACTCTCAAAAATTCAATTTAAAGCTTGAAGCTTTAGAGTTCCCTTGACTACACTGAGAATTGGTGTTAATGCCGAAATGTTCTTCTCTCAGCAGAAAATTCCACTGAGTGTGGAGTTCAGTGTGGAGGTAACACTAAAGCTGCAAGTGAGAGGGCCTAAAGAGACCCATTTACTCATGGAGCCTGAGAAAAACATTTGTTTAGGAGGAAAGTAAAAAACAGCTTATGCTTCTCTAGGTATCATGGATGGTGCCTGGTTTGATTTGAAGTTTAAGGCTAACCCTTGTATTTAAGATTAGGATTGTACAGAGAAGGGTAGAAATTTAGGTTCACATCTTTTAATTCTGCAAGAGTCCACTGGATTAGGTTAAGTTTTAGAACTGATATTTCTATGACCTATGAGGTCACAGTTATGTTAGATTTCAGTCAAGGCTGGGTAAGCTTTTGATCACACACAATAAGGGTTAAAACTTGCCTAACCTCCTTTCTGAACATTATGTTCATCAGGCCRTTTGCGTGTTTTTGCCATTTCCAATATTTGGCCGTGTCCAAGTTAAAAAAGAACACAAATTCCTTAACTTAAAGCTCAAGAACATGACCATTTCTAGGTGAATTAGTGACACTGACATATCAGATCAGTTTGGAAGATTGTAAGACATGCGATATTTAGGAGTAACCCATAACAGAAACTTTAAATGGTCTCTTTCTCTTCTAAATTTGCACAGCAACAGCACATGGCAATTGTTCCTTAAAATAAGAAAGATTTTCATAACAAAATAAACTGAAGAAGCCAATTTAAAACCAATTCCAATTGCAAACAGTCCCTATTTATTACTGACATGGTTTCAACTAGCTCCTCAAAATGATTTTTTTAATACTATTCTTCCACATAAAAACTAACTGTGCAGCACACTTCAGACAATGACGTATCAACATTTGCGATTTTCCTATCTTAGAAAATTAAGCCTACCTGTCAAGAGCAACTTTATGAAGAAGTACATTTTAAAGCTACAGCACTATCTGAGCACTTGCTTGAAAAGCGTGCTGCTGCAGAGTTTGAATCCTGAAAGGGCATTCTACAGAGCAGGCCGAACACCATCATGTTCCTAAACATTTCAATGTATAAATCACTGCCACTTGCTCATGTTTTTTAGATCATCATTCTGGGAGCCATCAAGTCAATCAGCAGTCCCACTTTCATCAGTCTTACACACATACTGTCTGCTGGAGTACTCTCATTTATAATTTGTCTTTTCCCATTGTGGATTATCCAGGCAGAAAGAAAGCGTCCCCAGTTAYGTTTCATACCAAGTCGTAAGTACATTAAGACAAGACTTTGTTTTGCTTTTTGTTGGTCTTACTTCTTAATCATTGTACGAAAGAGAAGTAAAGCTGTAAAAAGCAAACAGGCATTGAAAAAGCCACAGGGAGCCTGAGATTCAAAAATCTGTTCATGAGGTTGTTGTCATTTAAATCACTTTAAATGCCAACAGGATGGAGCATATTCATGAAATGGTAACGGCAAATGTTATTGTTAAATAGGTACAGATTGAAGTTGATACGTAAAATTCTATCAAGGTCTCAAAATGAATTAACTCACTCTGTTTCTTTTCTCATAGTCATATGCATAGATTCATTGCTGTGCTAAGGCATCATTCTAGATCTCACAATGCTGAAATATGGTATATTTTACCATAAGAGAAACATAAATCTTACAAAGAAGGAAGTATAAATCCTATTAACTAGAAAAGCCCAAAAGACTGTAAGGTATCCAGGTAGTACCTATTTGTTCACAGTTTAATAGGACCAGGCTGTTTTTGCCCTGTGTTCTCTTCATTTCACAGATGTCCAATTGCCAGAGTTGTTCTCTCTGTGAAGATCATTCCCTTGTTGAGGAAGGCTGACTGAAAGTAATAAGCTAGTATAAAAAGCTTTATGTTTAGCTTTTCAATACTAGAATATCCAGCAACTGCCTAACRGTTGTGCCAAGCAGAATGCAGCAATCCACCACAGCACTACAGCATGTTTGAAGCAGAAACGAGCTTGAATCAGAATGTTAGATCATAGCTCGCTGCGTGAGCCCTGCCCTGGAGAGGCAAATCTGAGTTTGTATTTGAAAACTGGAGCCCTCCCAGTTGCTTACAGGTGGGCAGGTTTCAGAGATGCTGTTTTGAACTGAGCTGTTAAGTAAAGTGTGGTTGAGATTCCTGTACAGTTTTCTTTTCGTGTGCATGTGTGTGTGTGTGAGTTATTTAGTAAAGCTAAAACCTAAAGGGAAAATACATGTTGTGTTCTGTTTTGTTGCATGACCTGAGTCTTCTGTCTAAATTTGAGACAGCTCTAAATTGCTCCTGACTTCTGTCAGATTATCTCCTGCAAGGACAGGGAGATGCCTTGGTGGTCCTATTTGGGATTCTTCTYTCCAAGAGCAGACTTGATTCCATTGTGAACACATTTTCTCTTCATCCATTCAACTGTAATAGAGGAGAAAACACAAACTGTATTTTTATTTTACCTTTTCTAAGYGTCAAAAAAAAGTTAACACGTTTGGTTTCATTCTGGTAACAACATAGTGACCAATTCCATAGAACCACTGGACTCTCAYGCTAAGCTTGAGTGTGATCCTTGAAAGAAACTACTGTTTAAACTATACAGTACCCTGGAATTTCCATCATTTCTACCCATTTTTTCTTCTCAGACACCTTTTTTCCACTTTTGACTAGATCAAGGTTTTATACCAAAAAGTATAACTACAGATTCTGCCAGGTTAAGGACAGCTATACATATATGCATTTTTGTCCCTCTTTCAAGTACATTTAACACAGTAGTCAGAAAGGGTTTGTCTTGACCTACTTATCCAATATAGGAGGAATCCTCAGACTATTCCTCTTGGGCGTTCATACGTTTCAGCCTCCCTGATGACCTACTAATCATCATTTTTATTGTCATTAAGCTCAGACTCTGCCATAGATATAAAAAAAAAAAACAGCTGAATCAGTATCTGTCTCACATCTCTCTGCTGAGGAAACACTTTATTTTCCTCAGCCCTTTCCTTGAAAGGATTCATTCTAACTTGGCTTCATTACAGCACTGGCTGAGATTTTAGGGGATACTTGAACTTCCTTAGGACTGGGCCTCCGGCCACTTATAACTCACCAATTGTTTGTTTTATCTGATAGATGGCTACCCATTTTTTCCCCCTTTTTTAATAAATCTTAAGTAGTTTTCTAGCATTAGCAGAAAAAAGCTTTGGCATTTAATAGCACCTAGATAAATGATCATGGTGTATTTAATGCTGTGTTTTTCTCAAGACTGACATTACTTAAGTTTGATTTGCTTGCTTATTAAACTATTTCTCTTCCTCTCCAGCTGTTGAAAAAATACACTGTAAGCAGCATGTGTTACACAGTTAACAGTGTAACCTACYGTTAAAGCTGCTCAATATTTTGCATTAAAAACCTTGTTCTGAATTGTTCAGAACTTTGACCAAATTATTCTGTTCTGTCAACATCTTCCATTTCTTAAAAAGAAAAAGCAAGCAGCATACATCATTCAGTTTTACTTATGTATAACAGCACAGGAAAAAAGGCTGAGAAATGAGGTGAGAGAATTAAATTAGATCAAGTAGAGGTGTAAAGGTTCAAGCTGAAGAAAGAAGAATGATGTATGTGGAGGAAAAAATAATATTCAGTCATGTGATTAAAGTATGTGCCATCATGTACACAGACAAGAGAGCTAAATCGAAACTGAATATGAATCAGACTGCTATAATTCTTTAATTTTAATATTCCTTTCTATATTTATGATTAATGTGCATTTTAAAATATAGAAAATTTTATTTCATTCTACACGTACAGATTCAGCTTGATGCAACATTTTCTTTCAAACATTAACTTACAAAAAATTGGGGTCCTTAAATCRTAAGAGGGCATGCTCATGAGACAACTCAGAAAGTCTGATATAAAACCTCCAGGAAAAGAAAGATGGGAAATCAAAATAAAAATACAGATTCTAATCTTAAATTTAGTTCTAGGTGAAGACAGCAACATTTTTTGTTACCATATGAGAAAAATAATGACTTCAGATTCTTGAGCATTTTGGTAGCTTTAATCTGTCTTTTAGCTGTATTCAGCTATTGTCTTTTTTTTCAAATATTGCAGGTCTTTTTCAGCATTCAGTGAGTTCGGTGGACTTCGGTTCTTGCCCTGCATACAAATCTCTTAGAAGCTGGCTGTAATGCAACACTCAGCCAGATACGTATAGGCACTGTGGGCTAGAATGTCATCTTCCCAGTATAAACACAAAGATTTTGGACCCTCACATATTAGCTGCAACAGAGAGAATACAGAGTGTTAGGTACCCCCAGCAGGATATTTGCCATTCACTTTTCAGATGCTAGCAACACTAAAGACAGAAATATTCAATGGGAGTATCAAGATACTTGAAAGGTAACCCATGAGCTAACTGCAGCATTTTCTACTCATTTATCACAATTCACCTTTGCAGGGAAATAGTCCATCTTACTGAAATAATTCTTCAGATGAGAGAAAAAAAAAGTATCTATTTCAAAAGTAACACACTGGGCAATCAGAATATTGTACATGCCAGTCTCTAAATCTGCTGCAAAAATGTATGTGTGTGTGTGTGTGTAAAAATCTATCCACTTCTATCTCTCATATATTCTTATGTATACAGAAAAATGCAAGTCTGAGCAGGTTTGCTTTTACTCACGCATGCACACACACGCACACACACACACACACACAGAGACAGACAGAGAAATGTCTACACAGACTTCTAGGCATACCAGTTTCATAAGCGTGATATGCTCATTATGTCAGGAACTACTGAAATACAGTATTGAACTCAGCACGCAGTAGGTAACATGGTTTCTGCCACAGAATTATAGAAAACACTAGGAGGCACACTGCAGCAAAGATACAAATTTACAGATGTCATTGCAGTAAAAGTCACACTAAACTGCTGGAGGCCTAGATGCTTGCAGTGAAATTGGTTGTCCTTTAAATGGTTTCTTCTAAAATGTAATTGCTTGGTTCTGGATAAGAAATAGAGAGGAAGAGGCACGTGTATCCTTTTTCCTTTTGCAACTGTGTGAACCAGAAGAGTTACAGCAAAATTTTGAGGCAGGATAAATGATAAAGTCATTGTGTTTTTAAGAGAAAGCCAAACACATTTTCTTCTGTTAGTTTCTAGACAAGATTCATTTACTATAGTAATCTCTTTAACACATACATACTGCCATGGTCACTATCTAAAAGCTTTATAAATGATCCTGCAAGTTTGCAGTATAAGACAGTTAACTAGGTGCAAATCAAAGCCTGCCAAATCTCCAAGATGTGCATACATTAGGCTACTTTTTTCTATTAAAGTCCATGTTAGCAACACATGCATATAGACTGTGCAACTACTGGCTGAAATAGAAAATGTRAACAGGCATTTTTCCCCTACTACAAAATAATGGAGTGTTTCAGCTTAAATACCCAGTTYCATTTTTACATACAAAATTTAGGCACCGATTTTAATTGAATTATTCTATTAATAAGTCACATAAAGCATGTTTCAAATCTATGTAAATCAAAGTGTATAGTAGCTATAATCAAACTAGTGGATAATTCCATGCTATATTCATATGTAGTTATGCTTGTTCCAGAATCTTCTCAAATATAAATACAACCACGTTGTGAATATATTTCTAAATAAATGCACTGAAGAATAACGAAAAGAGCCAAGCAGAAATTGCAGTGCAAGTAAAAAAATAAATAAGCAAACAGTCTCTCAAGAGAAGAACAGAAGATAGATAGAGACTAAAGCCCAAGGAGAAATGAGAATGATATACAAGAGTTTGCAAGGGAAAGAGGTGATAAAACCGATAGGAAAGAACCTGAGATTCATGAGAAAAGTCAGATCTATGCAACTGGGGACTAATTATGAAGGGGAATTAATAAGTCTGTCATCAGTGCAGATCCCAAAGCTGGAATCATGAACTAACCACCAGAGGAAGGATATAAAATGTGTTTCTGAAGTTGATGGAAGATAGGGAAAATTCTATAATTATCCTTTATCTATAATTATCCTTAATTATCCTAATTAATCTTGATTGCCTTCCATGATGTAATGACTGGCTCTGTAGACAAAGAGAAAGCAGAGCATGTCTTTTACCTTGACTTTAACAAGGCTCACATGATCTCCCACAGCATTCCTGCAGGCTAACTGAAGAGCTGCAAGATAGATTGGGTGAACTCTAAAGCAAGTGAAAAACTGGCTGTACCATGGGACTCAAAGGTGGTGGTCAGTGGTTTAGAGTTGAACTGGCAGCCAATTATAAGTAGTATTCCTGAGGACTTAGTACTGGAGTTGATCCTGTTTAATACCTTCATCAATGAGCTGGACAACAGGGTAGTATCGAACAACACCATACTGGGAGGAGCTGTGGGTTCACTGGGGGCAGAGCAGCGGGCTTTGACAAGCTGAAAAAAATGACTGACTCACGAATATCGAGCAAAAGTCCTGCACYTAGGATGAAATCAACCCCAGCTAAGGGCACAGGCTGAGATGGCTGGTTAGAAAGCAGCTCTGCAAAAAAGGACTTGGTGGACAAGTTGAACGTGAAGCAGCAGTGCACCCTTATGGCAATGAAGGCTAACAGCACCAGCAAGAGTGTAGCCAGGAGGTACAAAGTAATTATTCCCTCTGATTGACCTGTGTGAAGGTGCAGTTGAAACAGCGTCAAATTTTAAATGCCCCCAGTAACAACTGGAGAGAGTCCAGCAGAGAATCAGTAAGGTGGTTAAGGTACTGGAGCATATGACATACGAAGAAAGACGAGAAATGGGTTTGTTCAAGCTGGAGATAAGAAGGCTAAGATGGAGACTCGGATGGCTGCCTTCAGCGACCAAAAAGTGAGTTACAGAGTAGACAGCAACAGACTTCTCAGAGATGCCAGGCAAAAGGGTGAGATATAATGGTCTCAGGGTGTAGCAAAGGAAATTTGCCTGGATCAAGGGAAAGCTGTTTTCACAATAAGAGTAGTTAAATACTAAAATAGGTTCCCAGAGAATTTTGGGGATCACCATCTTTGGAGATTTTCAAATTTGATTCAGCAAGGTCCTGACCACTCTGATCAAACATTGACATTAAGCCTGCTTTGAGTGGGACTAAATGACCTCCAGAGATCCCTTCCAAACTCAATTATTCAATAATTCTGTGTTTGGGGTGGATATTCACAGTGGGATCTAAAGTGACTTTTAGGGGCATTGTTACTTTCTGAGGACAGGAATGGACAAAAAGAATAGTGAAAGTAATTACTAGCGTTAGAATGAAAATTTGGGGATATGATGACAGTGACAGTACCCATCTGGGAGGAAGGAACATTATTCTGCTGATTTGTATATAGTTAGTTATGCACAGGGATAGTCACCATAACACCTAGACAATCACTAGCTTTTATAGTTATACCTAACATCAGTCTTCCTGAAAGCTAGGTAGCAAAGTCAGTAATCMTTCAGCAGTATGTTCAGACAAGCATTCCAGTCAAGTTACAAGAACTCTTCAGGAAGATCTAGATCTGAAGAGAAACTTAGAATTGGTGCATACAAGGTTACATATATCACCAAAATAAGGACCCTCTTCAGTGAAAGTAAGTAGGAGGAAGATTTTGTCTAATAAATGTATGCCAGCTGCAAGTCTGTCTAAGCATCCTGACAGCTTGTTTGATCGATGAAAGAGAGAGAGAAATCCTTTGGAGATGATCTAAAGTACAGGTTTTCTTTTATTTATATACTCCTGTTTCTAAACACAGTAACTATGCTGTTAATATTTGGGTTTTGGAATACATTCTTTCTCGTTGGCTGTAGGGGTAATTGTAGGGATCTAGCAAGCAAGACATTTYACACATCATCCAATTGTTGAAACTAGATTACTGCCTAGTCCACCAAGGCAATACTAAGGATACTTAAGAGGCAAGGAATTCCCTCAGAAAAAATGCACAGACCATCTTAGTAAGTGTTTACATGATTAGTCTTGCCAGATGCTTTTGGCCATGCAACAGAATAAGGRCAGGGTTTCTGTGCCCTGAAGGTCTATCAGTCTTGGCAACAAGAAAGGCATCTCTGCACCTTCTCATCAGAGAGGCTTCTGTATACCCTTGGAGTACTGCAATGCTGAAATCACCATAGATGGATCTGATGAGGCACAAAAGGCAGGAAGAGGAATAGCAAACGCATGCACATGCACACCCCCCCACACACACACCAAAGAACCACAGTAGAGAGTAGAAGTCGGTACAGCTAATGAAAGTTACTGCACTTAATTCAAATAAGAAATTGGATTAACTTAGAAATAATTTAAATTTTCCTGGCTTAATGTAAAAAGCCTGGACAGCATAGTGGAGGAACTGGCGCTACTGGTGCAGGACATTATACTTGTGGAACAGCTGTAAAAGAAACATGGTAGAGTAGAAATCCTAATGGGAAATAGGGAGTGAAGGGTATCCTTCATCAGAAAGCCAGAAGTAAAGGCAATGGAATAGCATTGTACTTTAACAATGTGACAAGCTGTAAARAGAAAAGAAAGTAATAGCGTGGATAAAATGGAACAGGCTTATATAAAAAATGATTCTGAGGAAAGACTACAGAAAAGGTTCTGCTAGGGCAGGCTTTTATAAAYCCCCCTGAATCAGATTTGAATATAGATGGAGACTTCATGTTATTATTCTAGAGAATAAAAGCTGTCTGGAATTTTGTCAAGAGGAAAGGTCCAGATATTTCTGCATATGGTACTCGACAAGTTTTTTCGGCAATGAGCTTTGAAGTCAAAGCTTCTGGGCCATCTTTGGGTTGGTAATGAGGAACTAATTATACAAAATATTTATGGAGTAAGTGATCACAGTTGATTCCAATTAAATTAAACAAARTATATGCAAAAAGAACTCTGTAAGTGAAGTTTCAAAATCATTAATATTAAGAATTTAAGGGAGCTAGTGAATGAAGTCTGGTAGACTGAAGACCTCAAAGATCTTTCCTCTCCCTGTCCAAATCTTCTGAAATTGGYAGTACGAAGCTTTCTTAAACTTATATCCCTAGCAACATGAAAATCCTGTGTGGAGAGTTCCTCTTCTAATGGAATATATTGGCATCTTAGAAAGGTTATTTAGAAGTAAAACAGAGCTAACAAGCAAAGGGGAAGACTGTTCACGAAAGAATGATGCAAAGATCTTGCCATCCTTCAGAGCTTTCGGGACCTCCATTTCTGTGACTGATTAAAAAGTCAGTCAAGGAAGGTGAAGTGGTTATTGCTCTCTGTTCTGCTTTGATAGCCTTGGTCCTGAGGATGCCACTTTGTATCAAGAAGACATTTCTACTAAAGAAAGCTGAGAGCGTTTGGTCCTGGTTAATAAAGTCTGACTAGATTAGACCATGTGGAACATTTCCACTGGTGAAGATCGTGGAGGTGCTGTGGAGAAGGAGGAATATATTTTACCAGCTCCACCAGTGCAAGGCAGTCCTCTGAGGATGACTTGCACTGTTTTTGGTTACTTCACAGCCCTTAGAGAAGGTAAAAGAAAGCTTTTTGTACATAAGAAAGACTGCAGTTCAGTTAGGGCTGATGCTATTTAGGTTTCTGTACAGTGTTTGCCCTGTAGACAAGATAATGCCTAGAGTATCAAAAGACATCCTGAAAAYTGAATACCTTTTTGGTCCCAAATGGCCTTGGTTTGGACATCTAATGCTTGTTGTCTRGGCTAATTTTATTACTCCATCAACTAAATAAACTAGAGCTCGTTTAACTGACACTAGATGGAATACTTTCTGTAGGGAAAGTGCAAATGTTGCTTCTGATCAAATCAATGCTTTCTCCCTATAATTTAGATTTAATAGCTCAATGTATATAGCAGGATGCAAAATGCTAGAACTTTCCAAATGCATTTCCACTCCTGCCAATTCAGCTGTGTTATGGCAGAAGATTAACTAGTAAGAGTTCAGGATCTGACTGCTACATTTTTGTATATTCATCGCAATTGGTATTTATTTGTTTGCTTGCTATAACTTCTGTTATATCTCAGGTTATACCTAGGAATGCTTCCATTCCCATCACGGAAAAGTGGCAAGAAACTGAAGTGGTAAAACTGTCCTTTTTTATTCCTTCATCAATTTGGATTATATTTTAAGAACCTGCAGCCAGTTACTTTTGCAATGGAGAAACCTCTCCCTTCCAATTTTTTTTTTCCTCTCTTTAGAGCAGGGTTTTTTTCTCTTCCTCTCCTTGGTAATCGTTCTGTGTGTAAGTATGTCACCCACATTCAGTGGACAGAAGTGGTCAGTCAATCGCAGGGCACCCAAACTGCCCTCGGCATCACAGCCTTTCAGTAACACTCCTCAGATTTASCCATCCTTGAATATTCAGGCTCAAACCAAAAGGGGTCATTTTCTTAGGGATCTAAACCAAAAGCAAAAGTCACCTAACCTTTGGATTGATGGCATTTGCAACTATGCTGCAAGAGTCTGCCTGAAAGTGACCTACAACGCTCAAAACAGTCTGGGAAAGAGAGGGCGCAAGCGAGGGGGACCCTTTCGCGCCAGAGCAGCGAGAGTTGTGACCATTGCCTTGTTTCACTGCCTGCACAACGCTAATTCAAAAGGAGCACGCTGACGCGCAAATTGCAAACATTTCTCTTGCTAATTATATATGTAGAAAATTAAGCAGTTCTGCGCGCTGGAAAATCGTAAGCAAGGATGCATGCTTTTACAACACTTACTTTAAAACCCCACTGTTTGTGACAAAAACAACCCTGACGGCACTGTGCATCACCAAAAATCAACAACCGTGTTACATAACCTTATTCCCTGTGATGTGCAAATTCCTCGGCCTCGGAATATGCTTCTCAAAGGAAGTTGTGCCGGTTTTAGCCTGGCCTAATAGACGGCTGGATAATAGCGCAGAGATCTCTGCAGCTCTGTATTCAGGTTTGGGGATCAGAGAAAACGGATGCAAATTATGAAGCACATCGTTGTGGGGTTCTTTTATTGTTTCATGAGGAAACAGCGAGCTGCCTGGTTGGAAGACTTGCCCTTCCCGTCAGTTAGAAAATGATAAAAGTCTTTCTTAAAATAATCTTAGTCTAATACTGTGACTTTCATGCACAACATAAAATTGACAGGTCCTCCCTACCATACTTCAAAGAATATGATTAGCAATGAACGCACTCTTTTTTCATTTGCTCTCATTTCGCAGATGCACTTGAAAATGGTAAATCTACTCAATGCTAGTAGTACTTGGTTGGTTTTTTTTTCTTTGTGAGATGTTAGAGTGTTTAATCATCTAGTTAAAGGCAGCAATCATTTGCCTAAACCGAGAAATAATTCAAGTAATGAGATATGCAAAGCAGACACATATACACACAAAAAATCTTCATTCCCATAAGATTCACTTTCTGAATTGGCAAAAAATAATGAATCTTTATGCCTGCAGTGATAAAGCAGGACTCCTCACTCTTCAGTATCTCCATCTTCAGTTAGATTGCTTGCAGATCCACCGAAATTAGATGTCAGTGTAAATTATAGTGTAGGCCGAGTTACTAGCCAAGGCTATGAAGGGTAGACACATAAAAACAAGGTGCTATTGAAGGTAATTGCTTCTGATCTTAAAGTTCTTAAGTGACAAAATTGGTGCTGATGTGGTATTTGCATCAGAAGCTCCCTTTTAATTGACAATGACTAGATCTAGCGCTTTCTTTTTTTTTTTCTAGAGGTTTTATTTTTTTCTTCTTGATTCTTAAAATCCACCTTGCAAAGCAGCAGCAGACTGCAAAATATAATTCAGCTTATTGGGAAAAGGGATATTTGCTTTTTTCTCCTGGATTCAAGGAGATCTCTGCCAAAAGTGTGTGTCTGTGTGTGTCTCTGTGTGTCTGTGTGCAGGTGTTCGTCTATATGCATGCATGTGTGTATGTATGTGGAGTAGGGAGAAGGCGTGTTTTATATAGAGGTGATTTTAAATCCTATATCAAAACAGGTGTATGTAAAGGCTTAAATCTGGAGGGAAAAAAAAAAAAGAAAAGAAAAGGCTGGCTAGACCTATCATTGCAGTGCCTACCTCTACAGATGCCATTGCCTAATGTAATATGTGCTGCATTCAGGTACTCAGGCTCCACACATCATGTGTGAGTAAAACCTCTAACAATTCATTGAAGCCATTAAAGAAGGCACCATCAGAGCTAGTCCAGATGAAATGCTCAGGAGAGGGCAAAAGTTAAGCTTTATGCATTTGATGTTTTTAAGTGTGTGAAGCCAGAGAGAAGGAGTCACCAGTCTTCTCAGTTTTCCAGCTGCAAAATCGTTTTTAGAAGTGTTCTTCTAATGGGGTGACCTTTTCAAAATGGAGAAGTCAAGTGCATATCTCTGGCTAGGCTTTCTTTGACCAGGTTTGAAAGACTTACATGTTGCTTTGTCTCTTTGCCCCATACATGCATAAGGCCTTGCCAATATAATTGATTCATTTACCACTCAGATAGGATTACACCTTGGGAAGAAGGAGAGAGGGTAGAGAAACACCTGTTTGCTATGGGGTGCAAACACAGGAGCAGGGACCAGCCATCACATCACACTTCCTTGTGCTCTTCTGTAAACCTCACCACAAAGTTTCTGCTGATGACTCACTCCGTCCTTTCAAAGGAGCAGAACTGAGGTGGGATTCATCACAGTTTATGTTAGCCATCTAAGGCATATCTAGATTAAGTTGCCAAAGGGCTGCTTGGCTTCCATGGAGAGAAACAAGCACTTCCCAAAGAAACAGGCATCTTCCTTAAGGAGGTGACAGCTACCTTGGACTAGAGGCAAAACTTCTTGGTAGCAGTTACTGCAAGTGGGTATGATTCTGAATGTGACCATTCTCTTCCATGTTTCCTCCAACAGGAAACATGATCATGTGACCATTCCCTAAAGGAAAAAACTACCTACAAGCATTACTTTACCTTTACTTTTATGCTAACCTGTGCAAAGTTAGAGCACAAAGTGTTGGCGTTCTCTTTCAGTGAAATAGCTCCCCAGAGACAGGACTGCGTAACTTCAGACTGCCTGCACAGAACCTAAATCCAGAGAGCCTGTACCAGGAGTCTGCTCTGAACATCTCTCTGGAGAAGTAYGTCTCCAGGCAAGCTAGAAGACCAACTTCCTAAATTAGCCCAGTGCTTCCCTGGAAGCAGCTCAGGCCCGGTCAACAGCACTAGCTGCTAAAAACTGGCTCCTGAAGCCCTGCTCCCTGCTCCCAGCATGGTCACCTGCAGGACTCTGAGGGCTAAATGTGTGCTGCAAGAGACACTACTGTCCTGGGAAAGAAGAAAACTGCGGTGAATTTCACAGATCCTTCTGACCCATCCTGCAGATAATTTGGCACATGAGTAACTTGCAAGGCATCGATCAGACTGCTCTTGTGAATATAGTTCTCGCCYTGTCTGGACCTTGTAGTCTTATACTGATTTTGTGTCTAAAAATAAATAATAACTGGAGAAATACTGTTAAATGATATCTATTTTTKGTATATTAACAAGCTTGGCTACATATATTTTTTTTCCACACTTGTTTTTCCCTTCAAAGAATCAAATAATAATATCTCCAAAACATCACATTTAGCAGCTTAAATTGAGGAACTGCCAACACTTATATAGTTTCTCTTAACATTTTCCTCAGAAAAAAATGCAACCATCTTTACTTGTTTTCCTATGTTCTGTGGCAATCCATTCCTATTAATATGCTCACATAACAACTGACTAGCAGGAAATTTGCAGGATGCTAGCACCAATGTGATTGTTATAGAAAATGCATATGAGCCCCATTCTGGAAGGGATATTATGATTTTCTAGTTCAAAAACAGAAAAAAAAACTTACAACCTTGAAAACGAGACCCTTGCAATTCATTCAAGGAAAGTAATTCAACCCTCTCTTAGTATTCATGCAATTTACCTTGTTCACTATTTAAGAGCAATTKCACTAGAAGGAAAATAATAGAAATTACTTACAAATGGATTCAAATATGCATGCATGCATTATTTTCTCAGATTCGGTTAACCTGTAGTAGATATATCCTAACAGTATTAGTAGCAAAAGTAATTCTGAATTCCTTTACACCTTTTTAARGCTGAAGTAGTGAAAATGTGCTCAGGTGTTAATCGGAACCAGATTCACCTATGGAAACAACCTAGTTCCGACCATCACAAAGGTTTCGGTGTCTTACCCTTAGAAATCCTTCATCTCTTCCAGCGTCCAGCTTCTCCCCCACCCCTCCAGGCACAATGAAACCTATTTCTATAGATTATATAAAGCCCTTGACAAGAGCTAATCAGTTAGTGCTCTGGGCACTGCCACTTAGCACACCCATGTATTGGCTTTCTCGATAACTTCCCCTCCACCCTCCTCCCTCTGCAGTTATTTGCTCTCTTTTACATCATATGTCAAGATCGTAAGCTCTTTACAGCAGAGATGGTTTTATTATGCACATGGACAGTGCCTAAAATAATAGGGTCCTGAACCCCATTTGGGATCCTTAGATGTTACTGTAATAAAGAAGGATTATTATTATTATAATAAAGTGAATTGGGTCGAGAGTAGCTGGCATAGTAAAAATGCCTGGAAYGGAGGCAGTTAAAAAGAAAGACTCTTTTCCACTGTCAGAAGCAGAAYGTTCTTTCAGACATTTTTAAAATCTGTGCCTCACTTTTTTCCCCTTTAGAATACATACGTATAAGCTACTTACTTGTTTTTATTCTGAAAACAATGCCGGTTCTAGTTAAAGATGGAAAGGCCACATCTGGATTTGGTTAGCAGATAAGCCRGGAGAGAATGCAGTTTCCCATATTGATTTTATTTTTATGTCTTCTGAGTTGTTCTATTATGTCTCTGAATGACAAAGAAAAATGCACCCTAGCCTTACATTTTCTCTTTTTCCATTTCACATTTAAATAATGTATTTCCTTTAAGTGCCTAAGCTGTAATAGAAGCATGTCCTGATAAAACTATTAGGAAAGAAAATACAAAAAAGCTGCAAAGTAACCTTCAAAGCCACCATAAAAAACATAACAAAGGAATTAGAATTTAAAACATCAAAGTGCTCAAAGTACTTAAATCGCTGATACGGTGGGTACGGGTGGGAGGAGGGAGGGGTTGCATTTCCTACATTGTTATTTTTTTTTTTGCGACTTAAAGATCCATGTACTTCAGCAATAAACCAAGAGTAAAGCAATTATATTTTAAAGCACACAAACAAATGTAAATAGGACATGTCATTTTTATTTCTTTCTGTCTTTTAACCATTCTTTCCCTTAGCATGACATTCAATGTACATCTGAAGTCAGACGAGCCYGTGCACGCCTTCATTCTCTCCCGGCTATTGTGATTTGCCTCTATTTTTTTGTTTAAAGCGTGCAATTTGCTGCCTAAGGTGATTCAAGTGCGGTGTGGAAGACTGAACGACTCAGTGACCTTAGCTCAGTGCCCTCTTACTGCAACGAATAATGCAGCTCCTTCCAACTGATAATTGTCACAAGAAAGCAGTCACATTAAAACCTTAATCTTGCTCAAAAATTCTCCCTGGATAAAAGCATATAATTTGTACACTCCAATGTATCTGGCTGTCAGTCATGGTTTTATTAGCTTTACCTGCTTGTGACACAGAGGACCACTTTCCTATTCTGCTCTTTCTATATCTTGTTTTAGTGATTAGAATTATTTTCATCACCTACTTCTATTTTCAGCTTCAAAACTTCTGTGTGACATTTAGCTAAAAAGCAGGATTCTAGCAAGAAAATATAGCTGGAGCCAGAACTTAGTTTCCTTTGGGAACTCCACCTCCAAAACATGATTTTTTTCCCCTGCCTACAGCATTTCAATTATATTAAATTTTCCAAAGCACTTCTGTAATGACTGTAAAAGTATTTTCCTGTTGCAAAGGGACAAATAARCATGCATGGAAAACACCTTCCATGTTTTTCAGACAGAAGGAAGCCTTAAAAATCTCAACYTGTAGCAGAACTTAGTTATTACTGAAATTTAGGTACATAATGCTCATCAGTAAGAAGTCTCTCTACCCTATATTTTGGATTTTAGTTTTATCTATACAAAGTATTAAAAAAAATCACAGGCCTCACTTAAAATTCATGAGATATAAAATATATCTCAGTATGCATTTCTTTTAATTTCCTTTTTTGTCTGGCCACAATTTGGAATTCATCTTCACAGGCACAACGGTTAGAAACTTTCTTTTCTTGCCAAATGACAGTTACAGTCTGTGTTTCCAGAACGTAGTACTACAAGCAAGGCATAAAATGTCAAGAGCCATGCAATAAATTCTACAGTTTCAGATAAAAATAGGCTAGAGGAAATTCAAGGGGTCATCTAGCTCATCTTTTGCCAGTGCAGGATCAGCTTCAGTTATGTCATAACTGATAGATTTTTGCCTCATCAGTTCTTAAAGATTTCCAGCTCTGCAGATTCCATATCCTCCCCAGAAAATCTATTACAGTGCTTCAATTTTTACCATTAGAAAGGTTTTTCTAAAATCCAACCTGAATTTTCCTTAATGCAAGCTTCTTGCTCTTCTCTCATCCACCAAGATTATTCTTTCCCTCTTTGCAGCAGCCRTGAACTTACTTCACTGTGGCAGGGTTGCTTTACTTTTTGGACTACCCGTGGATCATTGCAGGCAAGATGAGGCCTCATAGTTTGAGGCTACTTTTGTCAGCCTCAGCTGAAGCACTTTCTGAAGGTTACTTTGTCTTCCAATGACCCACTTAATCCCAGATTTCTGCAGTAATGCATCTTTGCTGGAAAGCCTTTGTACTAACATTAAACAAGCAGCAGCATAAAACCAGTTTCCTTCTCTCTCACTTCATAAGTTGCTGTTGGGGTGTGGGAAGGGTTTCTTCCAAAGGAACCCAAGGAAGACAGTTCTACCAGTAATGTCCCTTTATAGCTAAAGAACGCTGGTGSCTTTCCAGGCCAGTAAAATTCAGAGGGAAGTATGTCACCAATTGTGTTCTGAAAATGTACACCCTGATCAATCCACRATGACTTTCAAATTAAAACATTGAACCTAGACAGTAAGAAGAGAGTATTGTCCCCCCTGTAACTGGTGGGACCTTGGGAGCTCTGCAAGACACTGCCTTCTCGCTGCCTCCCAAAAAAGGAGARAGGTCTCTGCAGAATAAGGCTTTTCCTAGCTCTTAGGAGGGCTATTGGAAGAGTAAATCAGGAGTATGACCATGTGTGCCAGATCTGGGAGAGAAGCTAGAAAAGTTTCTTTTGTCCCCAGCCACTATTCAGGACATCTAAAAGCCAGAAAATGAAGGGATTTACATTCAAATACAACAAACATTTGATTTCCTGGAGGAGACCGTAGACCCTTGTAACTTGCTTTAACTAGAATTCAGAATATGCTTTAACTAGAATTCAGAATAGATTATATAGGGACAGAGATGGAAATTTTACACATCCCATTCTCAGCAATGTTCCTTTGAGACAAGAATTTGCCATTTGTGTTCAAATTTAGTTTAAAGACCCTTATCTAACAGGCTGACCCTTACAAAGACAGGCTGTCACCATGACAAGGATCTTCTTATTTTTAAAAAATAGTGAAGTTCATTGCCCTATTTGCTAGCCCAAACCTTCCTCAGCCCAACCTAGTGGCAATGGCTCCTTGCTACTGTTCTATGCATATACCATACTTACTTCTGTGTTTGCATTTAGCTATAATGTCATCAGTATGTTTTTTCCAGAGCCAGCTCAACGTCTTTAGGTAGAATAGACATAGCTGAATGGGTTACTCCAAAGCTAAGGACAAAGGAGGTCATATGGTCCTTGTTCCAGTGTGAGGAGGGAAGACGGCAGTGAACTTTAATTTTGCAATGGAGRTGGAGCAGGCTCTGGGGGTTAAATGGCAGGTAAAGAGGAAATAGAGTAGTCGAGGGGTAGAGGACAGGAAGGACCAAGAAGGACCCTGAAAAGAAAGAGGAAGTCTTGGGTGCTGTGGGTGTGGGCAGAGGTCTTTCCCTCACCCCTTGTTATCTTTCCATCTCACTAGCCAGGCTCTTGGGACCTCCACCTGCACAGACCTCCACCTCTTGGGACCTCCACCTCCCTTCTCCAGAAACCACAGATCACTGTCACCAGTGTCCCACAGCCAGSCTCCTTTTATTCCCCACAAGCAGTCCCCCCATTCCCCAGCCTATCTTCCACACCAGTCATTCTAACCAAAACTGACACTTTTTTCCACAGGTGAACTAGTAGGTCCTCTGCCAGTTTGCCACAGCTCAGGGAATGTAACACACAAACTCAGTTCCACATTGTGAAGACACTATCCTGCTATATTTTACATGCTGTGAACTGAAAAAACAACCAGTCAGACATCCCTATAGGTACACACACAAATAACAACTACACTTTAGGACCACACAGGACACTACATGCAGCTAAAGGAGACCTCAGACCCTTAGGACTGACTGCTGTGTRAGGTGGAAAAGACTATTCTAAGCCATCTGGCTTAATTTTTAATAGCATGAATGTGGTTTTGGAGATTGAGCTGGGGAAATAGCCAGCTACAAGAACAGAAAGGAGCGTGACAAGCTCATAGATGTAATCCTCAACTTAAGTCAGATCTATGTTTCACATGGCAAGGCACACACTAGAAAGCTTTCCATTATTTCCAATGGATTTCAATCAGGCCAGAACTATCTTGAGCTACATAATGTAACTTTTAACTGCTTTGAGATTTGTTTTATAGTGCTGAAAATACTCAGCAGTATTAGTTGCCACAACTTCCTAGTTTTTAATCTCTTTTTTTAAGTGTGTTTTGGTCGTTTAATTTTGTCTAATTGTTTATTGTTTGCAATAAGGAAGAGAGGTTTTAAGCTCCTGGTTAGGAAAATCTGACTTCTCTAGAACTTCTTTCAAGTGAGGGGAAATTAAAAGGTTGTTAAGCCTTAGGACTGTCAAGTCAGGAAAAGCTTTTACTGCCTTACCTCAAATGGCAGCAGAGAAGCTGTCCTATACTTGCAAAATGTCTTTGAAGTTGGCATAATATTATAAATCATACCATTCAAAAAAGAAGAAAAARTGGATTTTGGACCCATTGATTCACCTGTAAAAAAAGTGTCAGTCAGAGCAGTGTGCGGGACATGTATATGCCAGTAGAATGGGTCAGCACAGGGTCCGGTCTGCCTAAGTCCTGCTTAACCTCTGTTCTCAGTGCTTAAGAGGAAGTAACATAATGCTYAGACTTCACTTTGCCACTTGCAGAAAATCACTTTTCTAGATTGACTCATATTAGTTTTGTATCACAGCCTCACTAATTTGAACCTTTTAAGGGAAATCTGATTGCTCTCTTACCTCTGCTTTTTGTTTTTCTTTGTTTTGTTTTCAAGCTCATTAATTTACTGTACTTCCTTACATTTTGGATGCATACCTTATATTGCACACCAAGTAGTTAATGATACCCACTCAAATAGTTATCATCTATCAATACCATTTAGCAAACTCTTTTTTTCACAGCAAATCCATGTTTGTAGTAATCCACTGGTGTTCCTTCAACAGCAAGAAAATTGATACAAACACACATTGATGCAAACACCCTCAGCTGTTCTACATTGGTTAGGCAAAAGTGGGTAAAGGAGACAATAAGTACATAGTGAGACTAAGAAATTCAGGAGTAAARGATCATTAATCTACTTTCCTTTTTATTTTATTACATTAACATCTCTACATAAATCTCCCAGGACAAGATATTATAAAGAGTTTTTTGAAGGTGGTTTTATCTCAAGCTAAAGACATGAGAGCTTAATATTCCTTACTTACAAGTGATAAGGATTATAAACAATATTGAGGCTGTCCGTAACATTCCACACTTTTCCAAGCACACAGAAATAGTAATGTATAAATAATTTTCCCTCCTCTCAGAACTGAGGAAAAGATTAGTCACTCAAAGAGGTACAGAAAACTAGAGGTCTGTGAAGGATTTGAATTTAAATTAAAGATTTAGCTTAAACTTAATCACCAGTTAGACTGTCACAATTTCCTACAGTGACATGCTACATTGGAAAGTAAAAGGACTGACTGATACAAAAAATATGGAGAATTTGTGGGTGGAAAGTATTGTGGAAGTACTGTGTCTTGAAAATTAGGCTGAATTCCAGTTATAATTTTGTTTCTGATAGCCCAGGCAATATGCTGCATGTACTTATTAATGTTGTTAAAAGTATTTTATGCTGAAGTTAAAGTTAAAAAGCCTACACTCAATGTACTAGTCTCCTATTCTCCCTACCAATGTAAAATGCATTGCTATGGTTATCTGCATCAATTTCATTAAAAAAATACACAAGTAAGGTGCCATATCTGGACAAATAAGAATATGGTACATAGATCTGGTTATCCTTTTGGTTCAATRAATAATTTTATAAATGTTACTACATTCAACTTATCATTTGAATATCCAATGGTATTGAATGCCAGTGCTCATACTGATTTGAGGAAAGGCACCGAACTCTTGAGAAGAGGTAGATACCTACTAACATTGAAACAAGTAACCTGTATCAAAAGAGGCGGGAGGAAGGGGAAGCTGAAATCATTGATAGTGGTTTCTTCTTTGACTTTGTAAATATTTAATGTTTTCCCTGATGTATATATGTTCTAATAGAGATTGACTCCTCCAGAGATCTCTGAAAAATATATTCAAGCTGATTGCTTCATATCTTGTAATCTTTGCTATTTTAGACTAATTCTAACATTTTTATTTTCTAGTTGTGTGAAAAAAATACCAAGGGACAGGGCAGGAGAAGGAAACATGTCTTCCACTTCATTGATCTCTAAGATACATCAGTAAAAATTATAGCTTCTGTGGGACATAGYACTCAATATGTTGTGTTTCCTTCTTTGTTTTCCTGTTATCTCTGTACATCTTAGGTAGAGAATTCAACAGGTGTCATACACAAGGTTTTATAGCACCATATCACTCAGAATAACATTCACAACATTTGGAGACATTAAAGGTGTTAAAATAATAAAAATATATACAAATACATATCAGAGGCTTAGTTTTCCGAAATGTAAAGGTAACCCTTGTCTGGGCTCCCTGMCTATCCATTATAAGTTGCCGTTTATTTTTTCATACAAGCAAACATATATGCCCAAATACATTTTTTGAAAGGCCAAAACACACATGAATCCATAAAAACTAAAGAATAAAATCCTTCCCACTTAAAAAATGCCTCTACATGAAATACAGGAAACAGCCAGAGGAGACTCCCCCAGAATAAGGCACAGTGATGTTGCTTTGAGATGACCTTCATATAAGCTGTTATTAGGAACGTGTTGTATATAGGAACACTACATTAATGAAATTTGACTACAGTCTGGTCATTGCTGAGGCATATAGGGAACTAGTCAGCAATGAATTCTGGTAAGCCTAAACAGCCATATTCTTGTAAGGGCTTTGAAGCCTTCACAGATATCTGTACCTGGGCTAGGTATGTTAATGCTAGTTCAGATRTGTTTACATGCTTTGTTTTGATTCTGTCATAGACAATCTCTTCAGACCTGTCTTGGAGACCCTACTGAATTTCCAGGCCTTGAAAGAGGACAGAAGTGGTTATTTAGTATGCATTAAAGAGCCAATTTAGTATTGGCATTAAAGAGCATAAATAGGTCAACATTCATGTCTTATTTCTTCTTTCGTCTCTCGGAACTTCCTGTGCTTCAATTTCTGCCCATTGCCTCTTGTCCTGTCACATGGGACAGCTGAAAAGAGTTTGTCCCCGTCCCCCTGACACCCTACCTTCGGGAACTTGTACACATTGATCAGATCCCCCCTCAGTCTTCTCTCCTCCAGGCTGAAGAGGCCCAGCTCTTGCAGTCATTCCTCATAGGGCAGATGCTCCAGCCCTCTGATCATCTTTGTAGCCCTATGCTGGACTCTGTCCAGTAGCTCCATGTCTCTCTCATCCTGGGAAGCCCAGAACTGGATGCAGTACTCGAGATGAGGCCTCMCCAGGGCTGAGTAGAGGGGCAGGATCACCTCCCTCCACCTGCTGGCAACACTCTTCCCAATGCACCCCAGGAGACCATTGGCCTTCCTGGCCACAAGGGCACATTSCTGGCTCATGGTCAACTTGTCATCCACCAGCACTCCCAGGTCYTTCTCTGCAGAGCTGCTCTCCAGAAGGTCAGCCCCCAGCTTGTACTGGTGCCTAGGGTTATTTCTCCCTAGGTGCAGGACTTTGCACTTGTCCTTGTTGAACCTCATGAGGTTTTTCTCTGCCCAGCTCTCCAGCCTGTCCAGGTCTCTCTGAATGGCAGCACAGCCCTCAGGTGTATCAGCCACTCCTCCCAGCTTAGTATCATCAGCAAATTTGCTGAGGAGGCACTCCATCCCCTCATCCAGGTCACTGATGAAGAAGAGGACTTACTGCTACAGATGCCATATGGAATTTCACCTGTTGCAGATCAAGGAGAGCTCTGTCCCCTGGCAATGCCAAAATCTCTATTCCAAGTCTTGCCCGTCTCACTAGTCAAATCACTTATGCTGCATTTAAGGCTTTAACTAAGTCTGTTTTTTTTATGCAACAACTTCTTGGATTCTTTCAAAGCCCTTTCCAGACCTTTTCTGTATTGCCATTTTCCAAGTATTCCTAAGAAACATGCCCAGACTTTATTTTCTTGAGGATTTCAGCTCCGGTTTCTGACAGGAACATTCTATATATAGAGATACCTCCATTTGTGTAAGTGTCTGGTTAAATGAGAAAATGCCAGCAGATGGTGCTCAAGAATATGAACCAATATTCTTGTACACATTAAATGACTTCTATCCCATGGTTTAATGTATAGCCTTCAGTCTCAAGTAGCATACCCTTATGGTATTTTGAAACTCTGCTGAACCAGGAACAGAGGTATGCAGCATATGCCATTTGAAAGGGTTCCTCCAGCCTCCAAACAGCCCATGCTCAGACATATAAAGCAATTCAGATCTTCTGTTAAAGTTATCTTCCTGTTAGTTTTCTAAGGAGCTATTAATCTGAAAATTCTTCTTTGGGGTTAAGCCTATCATCCTCATTTTGCAGAGTAGGACACTGAGGTTCACAGAGCTTGAGTGAACCCAACATCAGCAGATGCTATCCCAGTGTCAGGGAGGAAGAAAAGGAAAGAAAGCACATCTAACTTCCTTCAGCTTCACTATTGCATTTAATATCATAACAATAAGCAGATCTTAGCATTAATGTCATAACAATAAGCAAGTGAAGGACTTTATCTGACCAGGAGGAGGAGGAGGAGAAATCTAATTTTTCCTTATGATTCCCTTCACACATACACACCTGAGTGTATGACTACCTAGACTGTTATCTTTTGAAACTAATAAAAGTCAGCCACTGAGAAAATGTACTAACATCGTCAAAGGTAGAGCTGTTCAAGATCTGTGAAGCTCACCGTGCTGTACACAGCAAAGCAAAACTCACCAGGCAGAACTCATGAACCATATAATCTTGCATGTGAAAGCCGAAAGGGCTAGATTTTGAACAAAATGGYACTTCACAGGACAGGTTTGCGTTTGAACGCTTTTCTTGACAAAAAAATGTCACAGAAACTAACAGTATCAGTCGAGCTAAAAAACAGGGAAGGGCAAGCATGTCATAGCAGTAAATTATCTGACTTCGTCCATGCAGTGCCATTTAATGGCAACATAGTTTGCAGGTATAGACTATCCTACGCAAGAAAAAATAAATGAATCAAAATCTATAGTGATTGTCTGCCATTAGTAATTTACCACATTTGGTTGCTGGGTACTACCATTACTCCTGAGGCAAGCAGTTAATATCATATTTCCAGGTTGCCAAGATTAAGAAACTGCRTTGCAATCTAATAGAATTTATGTATAAGTATCCAGGAAGAGAGCAGAAAAGCCTGCATTCTCGTGGATGTTTACATCCAGAATTTTTAAGACACTGTTCATTTGGACATTTGCTCCGTAATGACCTTGAGAAACCAAACAGGTGGACCTGTGGATGCTGGGCATACCATATAACACTACAGATTCATTTAACACCTATCAGCACCAACTTTGTGGGAACTCTACCGTCTTTAATTCCGTCCTTTTATCAATTCCAATTGCAGTAGTAGAAGTTGCATGAAGATGTTGGACAGCATTTACTTTTGATTAGATTTTCAACAGGGAAACCAGGTGAGGTCAGCAAGAGATAAGGAGTTACTGATGTTCTTAAACCCTGTCATCTACTGTAATGCAAATTCTCAGAAGAATGACTCTGGTGTAGTGCTTTATATAGGTACTTTTCACTCTTTAAGCCAGAATTGTGAATCAGATCAACCCACAAATACAGGAGTTTTGACTTGCATATGCCAAATGCTATAATTGACAGTCACAGTCTCCAGGGCATGCTAAAAGAGTCAGACAGTTGCTCTCTTTTGCATTAGCTTCTAATAGCAAGAGAAAACATCCCAACAAATTCCCCCAGTATCTGAATTCTACAAAAATCCATCTTCACAAGTTTTCTTTCCTAGAACTTCCTGCAGAAGTACCTGAGTTGCTGCAAAAGATATGTTTTTCTTTTTGACTTTCCTTTGTATCATGCTCTCTCAGGATGTTATGTAGCAGCTTAGTATTATGCAATTTCATGACAAATTTATAAATTTGTAGAATAGTATATTTACAAATATTATATTTACAAAAAGTAAGTCTCAATGTTCCTAACAGAAGAGTTTTCTGTTTCAGACACTTCTTGTTCTACAGAAAGAAAGTCTTCTGGGTCACCACAATCAAACAAATCATTCCATCGCTTAGATGACTAAGACAGTGCAAAGGGAAATCCACAGATCCAGCAGAACTTTCAGTCTTAATAGTCCAATTTCTTAGTACAAAGATGTTTAGTTTTAAAAATTCAAATTTTCTCTGCATTTATATAAATAAAATCATCCTTTAATCCCTATCAAAATTGCTATCAATAGTTTTTAACAGCATAATTTACATTAGTCACTAATATTTCATAGATATGGAATAATAATCATTTAAGAACCTCTACTAATGTCACCAAAAATATGTTATTCTGCTTCTGTGTAACTATGATATAAATAACAAGCCTAAGGTAATAGCTACCTTTTGGATTGTGCTATAAACTGATGCTTGACCAGAGTTGGTATCACAGCCTACCCACTTGTGTATTTTGCTCACATGGAGATCAGATACTTTGGGTCTATATAGGGAAGGCAGCATTTCACACTGCCTCATAGACTCATTAAAAAATTGAATTTGGCCTCCTATTCTTTATGCACTAAAGCCAGACTCCAAGTACCTAGGAGCTGCACAAGTAAAGGATTCTCACAATCTCCCTGAGTGAAGAATGAGCTAGCCTTAGCCCTTGTTACTTGTGGTTACTTGTGGTCATTAACCACAGTGAACACAGCAGAAGATGGTTGCAAAATGAAACCATTCWGTGTTTTGTAGCCACTTTGCACTCCCTGGACCACATTCTCCTGACTGGGTATATGGTTCACACTGTCAGCTACAGACCCTGAGGGAAGTCCGTCTTTGCACCCACTAAATGCTRTATGTGCTCTGCAAAGGTAATGGACAGAGAGTAAGCAAGAACAGAGCAGATTTTTTTAAGATCTCTCCTCGTAGCTCTGGGTGACAAGCCAACAGAATTTAATCAGAGAGAGAATCCCTGATGAAGAGCAGGCAATGCTCTTGGGGAGGGAGAGTCACAATATCAGCAAGTGGCCATTTTCTTCAGAATTTACTGATTAAAAAAACAGRAAATCATTTTTACAAGTGTAAAACTGAAACTCTTCATTTAAATATACTATCCTCTTCTACTAAAGAAAAGAATGAAAAGAAGCAAAGATAATAAGGTTAGTAGGAGCTAGTAGGAAAGTTGAGAGTGAAGCAAAAAACCTGAAGGGCAGTGAAAGCACACAGACATCCGTTCASTGCTGAAGAGGTCAGGAAAAGCATATGACACCATTAACATCATAGTCATTAGAATATGAGATAACAGTTTGTTACATTATCGTAGAGAACAGCAGACAATGAGTTATTGTATTCCCATGTACTTCATTCTATACTTTTCCGATAGATTCAAATTAAATATATTCTAAATACATTGCAGAGTAGAAATTAGGCTATTTAAAATTTAAAATTATAGAYACGCCTATCTAATTTGATCAGTGATTTCCCCAAGCTTTCTTTTCCTTTGAAAACTACGTGTTAGGAGATCTTCTGCCAATGGAGGTGTTCCCTTAGAGAAAGCAATTTAAGGTCTGTGGCCAGCTCACTGCCTGTCCTCTGATGTCTGTGCCATCTSTGTTTCATTCTTGAGTATCATGTGAAGCTGCTGCAAAAATATTGCTAAAGTGGTATTCGAGTTCACAGAGTAGAGAAAGCATTACAATAACCTAGTGAGTATTCACACATGGAGTTGAAGAGATGCAAACCAGAGCTCTTGATAATGTTGTTTAGCATTCTAAACTCCTAACTTCAACCTCTAGCACAAATGTACACATTCTTCTCTTACGTTAATGAATTTTTATAGCAGCAATATGGTAGCTCCAGGTGGTGCAGTTATCATGAGATAATCACTCCCCTAGAGGATGCCTCTTAACACCCAAGAGGTGATGATAACCAGGCCCCCTGTCATGCGTTATTGCTTATATATGTGCTGATGGCAGCAACTAGAAAGAATTGTTAAACACGAACAGCATGCAGAATTAATCTGTGCTGTCCATTTGTTAATTATAAAGGCAATGAACATTGCCAGTGAGCACTCTCTCTACTTTTACATTGTCATCATAATTAAAAAGTTTTAGTATGTGGTTTTGCGTTGCAACAACATCGATCAAAGTCCATTTCCTGACATGTGCAGCAAAAGCAATATGTTCCGCACAGGTTATTTCTGGAATTGTATTACTTACTGTAATAGAGCCCTGTCATGCTACCTCTATTGCACCAAATATACCTGCCATGGCTGCAGCAGCTTATTCCATTTCCTGGCTCAGACTCTCTCAAGCATACACCATATGGAATTGTTGCAAAAAGGTTGAATTTATATAATATTCTGCAGAAGGATCTTTTTTTTTTTCCTTTTTACACACTGCAAGACTGATTTTGGCCTCTGTCCTGGCTTTTTGAGATCCATAAATATGCTGCTAGGCAGAAGAGAGCACTTCCTATAGAACTGGGCCAGAGAAGGGCCGGTAGCAAGGACTCAATACTGGGGGAACCCCTGGGTAAAGTAATACTCTAAGTGCACAGCTAAAGAGCAGAAGGGCTGGCTGACAGCTTGGGGCACTAATACCTGCAGTACAGAGCACATTCCACAGGGTAAGACCACTGTGAAAGAGCCTACAGAGTTTTCAGCTGTGATTCACTCCAGCCTCAGCCCCAGGAAGTTTCCAGGTAGCCACATCTACAATGTAAAGCCATATCTCTTCTTGTCTCTACTTCTTCCACTATACTTCCTCAAGAAAGAGAGCTCAGAGGCTTTACCTGCTGCTGAAGTAGAAGGAAATTACAGAAACTTGGACTTCCAAAGAGTTAACTCTTTATAAAAAAAATCAGACATCTAGGAAAAAAGTCAAAACCTTTCCTTCTTTACAAAGCTACAATAGTAAAGAATGTGTGCAAAGGACAGCACAGGAGTGGGATGTTTAATATCCATTTTACATCAACATTCAACTTGTTTAGTATTTGTAAAAACGTAGATGAGATGACTGCTCTTCACGTTTTAGTGTCTAGCAAACGAACCTTTTTGGCACCTTGTTGTCTGCAGGGAAAAACAAGAAAAAAAGTTGAAAAACAGCAGTGCCTGACATAACACCTCTTTTGCCTTTGATTTCCTGTTCAGGCTCTATGACAGTCACAAAGTAGGAAACAGATAATAGGTCAGCACTGAAGCTAGCAAAAGGAAAAGACAGTCTAGGCAGAGAACTTGACAGAAAGATGATCGTATCCCTAAATGACACTAAGTCTGTACTGCAGATGGATTGCAACCACGAGCACTGTTTTTTGGTGTTCATGGGAGAAAATCCCCTATAACTTTTTCAGAATTTGACTTCTTTCCCAGAATTTAACCAACTGTACAGAATTAACATACTGCCCTGGTGCATTGCAGATATTACTTGCAATTACAGCCAAGTGCACAATGTTCTGTTATAAAAGCATTCAAATGAGGCCACTTTCAAAACATATAGTAGAATCTGYTTCTGGCATGATTTGTGCCATAGAATACTTGTCAAAAATGAATTTCCTCTCTCCAGATTTTTCCATTACTCCTTTGCCTGTCTTTCAGTTGTACTGCTGTTTTTCAAATGACGGGGGGTATAGTTAGAATACAAAAACATATGGCCTACGTATTTGAACTTATCTACATTTCCAAAGTAAAGAGAGGCTGCTATGCTCATTAGAATATATTGAAAAYGTGCAATGGAGGATGAAGACTTGATTATAGAGAGGAGGAGTGCAGGGGATGTATTCAATTGGCCTGTTCACGGCCATATCAGGCAGTTCAAAAATGCATGGGAACAGGATACAGCCTCATCTGGAATATTGTCTCCTGAGCAGACACTGGTGTTTTTAAAAACTAGAAACATTATTTTCAAAAATATAGTTAAAATTACATAACTGCGTACTCCAGGTGAATGAGAAATATACTGACTTTGCTCACCTGTTGATATGATTTAGAATCAGACTTCTGGGGGTTTGTATGGTTTCTCAGGCAAATGGGCAAATGAACATGACCAAGGGCACAAGGCAGGTCAATGTCAGGACTGTGCCAAAATCTCAAGCGACATGTATACCAGTAAACTAACTACTGGCATGGCTTGTTCACTGACTCTGAGGCCAACTAGCACATCCAGCACTACCCACAGAAAAGACTCTCTCTGCCTCCAAAACAGGCTRGTGACATCTGCTTTGTCAAGCCTATTGAAAATAGGCCTAAACTGTGCCCCAGAGAGAGAGTATCTGATGGTATGGGCTAACTGAGTTTCGTAAACGGCTGAATTCAGTGAAAAAGACTGAATTCTCATGCCTGTGCCCTTGTCCTAGCATCACATCATGTCCTGGCATGGAGACAGCCATAGTGTCCTGTTTGAACAGGAGACAATATCTAAGTGTTGTCTACTTTCTGGTTTTGCTTATGGCAAGCATTTTTATTGTATGCTCAAATGACAGTTAAAACACTGCCTCAAGCTGCCTCATGCAGGTCACGTGCTGTGATGAGGTTCTCTAGTTTGTAATAAGAATAAACATATCATTAAGTACTCTGTAGGYTAGTTAGGGCTAGGTGTCACTTGTATTAGATGGAGCAAGAGAGCCCCTCTCCCCTTTTTCATCTGTCCAACTCAGCAACAGCAAAATAGCAGTGCCTGCATTCAGATCTCTGATAAAGCTCTCTATTTTAGCAGCTGTTTTCCCATATAAATGTCCCTGCAATTAAATCATCATAGCCTAATCCCTCTACACAATAAGACATATTTAGAGACTATTTAAGCAGAAGCTTTTCTACTTTCTGCTATGATTTTTAAGTGTGCTTTCATTTATTTAGCCAAAATATATATATACAACATCAGAAGCAGTGAGTAGGATACCTACTGGAGAGCAGTGAGGGGGGTTGTAGTTGAAGCACAATCCTACTCTAAGGGGAAGGATTTTATACATCCTCTAAAGGAAGGGTGTAGAGAGATAGGTCCAAACTCTTCTCAGTGGTACCCTGTCACTCAGTGGTGACAGGATGAGAACCAATGTGTACAAACTGAAACATARGAAATCCCATTTGAACACGAGGAAAAAATTCTTTATTGTGAGGGTAACAGAGCACTGGAATAGGTTGCCCAGAGAGGTTGTGGAGTCTCCATCCTTGGAGATATTCAAAAGCTACTGGGATACAGTCCTGTGCAATGTGCTCTAGGTGACCATGCTTGAGCAGGGGGGCTGGACTAGATGATCTCCAGAGGTCCCTTCCAAACTCAATTCTTCTGCTGAGGACTCCAACTCTCCGTATTGCTATACACTCTAACATTGAAAATGTCACCTTTTTTCCTAAGGATTTTAGAGCTTTTGACTAAATCTGGATATTCAAAGAAACTTTCTCTCTCTAGTAATTATACMGAAAAGAGTACTTGATGTTCATGAAAGGGCTTTTATTCTGAAGGACCCCAGAGTTTGCTTTAAACTGCTTGAAACGAGCTTAAAATTGTTTTAACAATTTTCTTAACTCCTCTCAGCATTTTCACTTAAATTTCTTTTTTTTAGTCTATCCTCCACATGTTACTATAGCTCATTATCCTTTTTTTCTAGGGGTAGCAGCTTAAAGATTCGAACAAAAAGTTCTGTTATCTTTTAATGTCAATAAACATTCTTCTCCTTCATCTAACCTATAAAGTCACCACAATGTACACTGCCAAAATACTGAATCTCAGTTTCAACTACTCATTTTAACCTTAAACAATAAGATAAAATTTAAACTTAAAACAATATTTCATCCCTGGGATATTTTTAGGATTTTATAACTAAAGATTTTAGTGACTGTAGTTCACACAAAGGAAAAAAAATGTTAATCAGAAGTTTGACAAGTCTGGGTTATAAATATCAGAACCTGATCTGCTTTAAAATCTTCTTAGCTTATGATTTTTGACTTCCATTTATCTCCTTATCTGATTCATAGTGGGTAACTGTTCTCAGGGCATAGAGTCCACTTGGGGGTGAGATTTCTAAATATATAATAATAAATATATATATCTCTCTTAGGAGATGAAACATTTTAGGAGGCAAGCACAGTTATGTCACACACATAATGTGTTTCTTGTGTTAATAGCATTAAAGTYGTATAAAGGACTATAATCAATGCTCAGGAATGCCATCAGACTACACCTGAAACATCCACAAATCTTCCTCTAAAGAGAAAGAGGGGAAGAAAGAAAAGTAGAAAAAAGAAAGGAAGGGAGGGAGGAAACAAGAAAGGGAGGGCAAAGGACAGAAGGCAGGGAAAGAGGGAGAGAGAAGGAAGGAAGGAAGGAAGGAAGAAAAGAATTAAAAAGAGAGAAAAGATACTAAAATTTCTAGAAGGTAGCAGAAAGGCAACCTGGAAACCCCACCTTATTTCAGCACTAACAAAAAGCACCTTTAGGGAAAGGCTAGCTTAAAGGGCCAATAAGAGAACACAGAGTTTATATCTGGACACTCAGCGATAYTGGAACAGTTACTGACTATAATTCAATCTGACAGCTCTGCAGAGGCATATATGAAATTCCCCTTTGTAGCTCAGGGTGTCCATCCTGGTAGAATCTAACATTCCCTTTGTCAGTGAGAACTGCTCAGAGAAACAGCAAATTAGTGTAACATGGTTCTTGCCCTTCTCCATTAGTTACAGGAGTTGCAGCAGAGAGCTGTTGATTTTGGCTTATCAGTGCAAGCTATAATCAGCTGAGGTTTGAGGGAGAGAGGAAGAAAAGCAAATTCATTATCTCTCCTACCTAAGGCTTCMAGTCCCTCAGCTGGAGCAGATCGCTGCAAATACTTCAGTTTACTTTTGGGACAACAGAGGTACAGGAATGAATAGCTGCATCCAGAGCAGATCTCCTGCTAAAGGAGAAAGCACCTATTCTGTTGGTGTCAGACCTGCTTTAGAAAGAGCCTTTACACCCCTTCTTATGCTCTTCCTCTCAATTCCTTCACTTTTCTCTCCCTCTTCTTCACCACTTCAGAGGGGCTGATCTGACCAGCCAAAGAGTTCTAACACTGAATCTGTTCTTTTGTCTGGCTATGTTCTATCGATGAGAAAGAGAAACCAATCATGAAAATAACAACAGGAAACAGGTCACCTTTTACCAGTCCCACCAAGGACATGCACTGATGTTTAGCATACATACTAGCTCTCCATTTCCTATCTCTTATTGCTCCATAAACTCCCTTCATTCATTCTCATCACAGGGTTGAAGATTTTGTTTAGGTGAGTCTAAAAGCAACAATATTGACTTCTTTGGTGTCTCATTATACTTCCAAGTCCTCCAAAAGAGATGAGAAAAGTGCTATTCACTTCCTTTGTGAACTGTTTTGCCTGAGGAAAAGCTTCACTCTTGGCTGCTAGTAGGGACAGGGTAGGGATTTCAGAAGGGATATGTCTGAGCTAGACATCTAAGAAAGGGTTGAGTTGCACAAATGCAGGCATCTAGTATCATTTTAGGCCCTATGGGGAAGCCTGCCTGGCCTCTATTAAGGGCAGTATAGGTCTTCCTTAATCCCATGCCCTAGGTAGCAGTCACATGTGGGTGTCTTAGACCATGGAGTGTCTTAAGTTCACCAGACACCTATGTCCATGTAACTAATTAATGGGATTTTTGTGATGTGGCCATGGCTGAAAGCACATCTGTCCTCAAGGCCTGGAAAATTAATGCAGCAGATCAGCCTCGGAAAGGGAGTTCCTCAAAGTGACAAGAAGAAGAGACAGTAAAAAGGATATTGTTAGATCTGGCCTTGGAATTAGTGCAGTGTTTTAGAGAAAGAGGATCAAAGAGAATAAATGTGCAAATAGATGGCTGTTGTGATCAGACTGGCAAGTACATGGTTGATTTGTGCATGGTGTGCATGTGTATTGGGGGAACCTACTGATTAGGTTCATGTGCATATATATATATATAACGTATGATTGATTTCAGTGCTAAATGCTGAGTCCTCCTGGCACATGGCTAGACAGAGAGACCCTGAAGTCCTTGTTCCCTTGTAGAAATGTGGCTGAACATTCCTTAGCTTCCCTCTTGCCCCCATATTCAAGTTTTCTTTCCATGGAAAAGAGCTAGTAGGTGTTATGTGTCTTGCCCAGAGCAAGTGGAACTGTCACAATGTTAAATTTGCAGTTTGGTCCGTACTACATTATTCTGTGTTTGATATAGCCAACATAGCCTGTGTCCTTTGGGTTACCACACTGGAACACCTATGGGAATGATCAGAGTACAATTGCTTTTATGGAGATTCAGCCCAAAAAATCTCCACTGCTTTTCATCTGCCTATAACATTATCATAATTATTTGATTAATTGATTATCATAGAATCACAGAATCGGTAAGGTTGGAAGCCACCTCTGGAGACCATCTAGTTCAACACCTTTGCTTAAGCAGGGTCACCTAGACCTGCATGTTAGACAGGATCACATCCAGGCAGGTTTTGAATATCTGCAGAGAAGGAGACTCCACTACCTCTCTGGGCAACCTGTGCCAGGGCTCCGTCACTCTCACAGGGAAGAAATTCCCCCTCACGCTCAGGCGCAACTTCCTGTGCTTCAATTTCTGCCCATTGCCTCTTGTCCTGTCACACGGGGCAACTGAAAAGAGTTTGTCCCCGTCCCCTTGACACCCTCCCTTCAGCTACTTGTACACATTGATAAGATCCTCTCTCAGTCTTCTCTCCTCCAGGCTAAACAGGCTCAGCTCTTGCAGCCTTTCCTCACATAAGAAATACTCCAGTCCTCCAGTCATCATAGCCCTACACTGGACTCTTTCCAGCAGCTCCATGTCTCTCTTGTACAGCGTAGCCCAGAACCAGACACAGTACTCCAGATACGGCCTCACTAAGGCTGAGTAGAAGGAGAAGATTGGCTCCCTCCACCTGCTGATGACACTCTTCCTAATGCACCCCAGAATACCACTGGTCTTCTTGGCCACAAGGGCACATTGCTGGCTCATGGGCAACCTGTCATCCACCAGCACTCCCAGGTCCTTCTCTGCAGAGCTGCTTTCCAGCAGGTCAGCAGCTAGCCTGTACCGGTGCATGGGGTTATTCCTCCCTATGGGCAGTTTGCTTAAATTATTAAATTGTGTGCTGAGCACCTCCATCTTCCTCAGTGCACAGGAAAAAAAAAATGTTTCCCACCCTACAGAATTACATTCTTTAAATTAAAAGGACACTCATGATGTAAAGAAGAAGCAGTTTTAAATAAGTGAAGTACTGATAATTTAAGTAACTCCGGAATTATATACTGGATAAACATGACTTCTAGACTTTGAAGAGTAAGTATTTTGTATCTTTTTGCTGTGAATTGCATTTTTTCTAAATCCTCAGACAGAAATGTTATTTATGTCTGCCAATAAGATATGATTTCACAGTCACTACATTTCATGTCTAAATTATAAAACAAATGCTTGTATTTACATTCATTATAATTCTGAATCATAATATTCCAAGGCCTTTCAGATATTTGAGAATGTAATGTGTAAGGAAGTTTCTTATTGTTTTGAAAAGATGTCACATAAATCATGCTTCTATTGAAATTATTGATATTTTTGTCATTGTCTTCAAAATATTAAGGTCTGGCTCTGGGAATGCATAATTTAAACATGACAAAAATGGTTGTTCAGTATATATCAATTATCAACAGGTTACATGAGGAATGACTAACTTAAGACCTAAAGGCTGGATTAGCTTGCAAGATACTGTTATCTGCCCCTTAGTTTGCCTGGCTAACCAAATAGCATGCACATGCACCTTCTCTGGCTGGGTGACCGCAGTTCGGTACGAGGGTGCCCCTTGGTAAGCATCGAGCCAAGGCTRTTTTAGCAGAGGTATGCAGTGCACAGCCAGCTCAGATCCACTAGAGTTTATCAGTGCAGGGGCAGCACTGTCCAAATACGATTTGCTATGATTTGTGTTCAGTATCATACTTACGGTCTTTAGTACAGGGTCTAAGGTAATAAAACCTGAGCCAGCTGGCCATTAYGTTAACTCTGTGACAAAGCACAAACTCATGAGTACTGAGGAAAGTAATAGTGCCTTGGGCCTGCATAGCACGTTAGAGCAAAGCTGATTCAAGGAGATCCCCCCAGTGCTCCTTCACCCTTCAGGCTATGGCACTCAGGGCAGCCCTAGTCCTGCTGGACCATGCTGGCTTCTGCACAGCGATGGGTACTCGGTATTGCGCTCTACAGCACACAGGTTATTTGCTTGAGCTCTGTATAGCATGAAATTATCTAGGATTTGGTGTTCCTMCTCAAGTAATAACCTTCACAGAATACAGAGCATAATTCAAAGGCATTTTCCGCATTACCACCCCTCCTGTAATTACAGGAGCCTGTGGCCATAGCWTTTGACTGGCTCCAAGCCACAGGGCTTATGAGATCTGATTTGGTGCCTTACTGTAGTACTTAACTGAACTTAATCTGAACTGTCTCTGGAAAAATGCCACTTCTTCTGC
The DNA here is from genome assembly GCF_003343005.1 of Rhea americana. Lineage (NCBI taxonomy): Eukaryota > Metazoa > Chordata > Aves > Rheiformes > Rheidae > Rhea > Rhea americana. The sequence goes on along the minus strand of NW_028186368.1, from coordinate 3,121,955 downwards.
ATTAATCAGCTTTGCTAACCCATACCTGTAGTCACAATTTATCTCCTCCTTCCTTTTCTATTACACCTCTCCACCTCTAGGTTTCTTATCTTTCCTTTCAATTCCCCTGCCCCAGTGCCACCCCCTTTACCTCCCCACCTCTTCTATTATATTCTGCCTAATTTGTTTTGTCAGCTGACCCCAACTGGCCAGCCAGGTAGTCGTGCTCTGTGTGTGTTGTAGACACCTCAGTAGCTRACACTATGCAAGAGTTAATAAGCCCCAAGGTCAGTTTGCACATTTGGCTCTGTGCTTCCAAGGAAATTGGAGGGTGGGGGGCCATTTGCCTTATTTGAGCTGCTTCCCATCCCTTTACCCTCTCCTTCYTTTTCCTCACTCCCCCTCTAATCCTGCCAAGTAACAGCAGAGCAGACTATGTAGCCACCCTGTTGTACTGGTCTGGCCCTTGAACAAGTGAAAATCATGGCCCTGTAAAAGTAATTCTGATGGCATTTAGGATGGTGCAGGTGTCAGCTCCACTACAGGGACACGATCTGCTTGACCCTTCTTGCTAGGTGTTTCCTCTGCCCTTTCTAGTATCCTGCTACACTCCTGATGTTTTAGGCAGTGATCAGTTTGCCCAGCCCTGAAATTCAGCAGGTCTGCTTTTCTCCTTGCCTAGAGTAGTTACAAGCTATCATAAATCCAACAACTACTGTTGAATTATTTCTGTTAAAATAGCACTGAAAGCAGACTCAGGACCTCAGGTCACAACATCTCACAGCTTCCAAGGATTTTTCTAAGAGCATAGTATAAGATGGCTGTATCATGTCATTGATTTTTCAACAGATTCCCTATTGATCTCTCTGGGGAGTTGCTATTGGGAAAAAAAAAAAAAAGAAGAAGAAGAAGAAGAAGGGATGTAACATATGACTTAAACTGCTTAGTCTGAGCTTGGAATTCCTGGTGATAATACAATATATCTCAAAGATAACAGTACATGATCTCTGCATTGCGCTCTGTTGTATTAGATCTAAGAACAGATTAATCCCCATTAGCTCTGCATCTGTAATTGAGAAGGTTTGGGAATTGAGTATGCAAAAAGTAAACAGTCTAAAAGAAATGCAATTTCACAGCCTAGAATCAGGTACTGTTTTGCTTTTCTTCACAAAGCTGATCTTAGTGTCAAATATTTTCATTTGTGTGCCTCAGAGACAGGATTTTTAACTTCCAAGGCTTACTGGAACTCAGAGAATCTTGATATTAGCACCAATTTTCTAAAAGAATCTCTCATAATGRCATTGCTGCACAGTACCTACCCAGAAGTGCAAAACAGGTCACAGAAGTTCCACATTAGTGTGCATCATTTTCCACCTGTAGGATCAAATAAAAAAAGGTCATTGCAATATAAACTTGTGTTGTTGCCACTTGTTCAGATGCTGGCACATCGTTCGGTTACATGCTAGTCAGTGTCAGTGATGTCCTCTTTATTTAGTGGTGCTTTAAATCCAGTGTGTATTTACTGTTAAAATGTGTAATCAGTGGTGCAAAATGTAAAACAGTAGCTTTAACCTCTCCTAGAAATTCATGCTTGCTAATCTCTTTATAAGAAAACCGTCACCAGCCAGATTCCTGACCACTGTTTTGTACGAGATGAACACATATTTCTTAGTGTAATGAGGGGTTATATTGACAGTAAAGAAATTTCTTAATTCTTTGGAGATTTTTCACATGCCACCCATGAAGCTGAAACTCTGCTACTTACACTCTATTCTTAGCTTTCTTCTCCCCACTTCTAACTTGCCAATCAAATCCACTTGGTAAACAATTTCAGTATTGCTTTATTTTCAGAAACAAATGCCATACTGAAACAGATTATGACATCTGCTCTTACAGGCTTGTCTCATTTCCTTAAAAGCTGATCTTACAAATCTCTTGGTTATTAGCCCATTTGCTGGCATTTTTGCAGTATTATGATTCTGTAGATATTTCACATGCCTTTAAGTACATTTTTGAGGTTTGTTAATAAGCTAATCTCTGAGTAAGAAGACATGGAATATTAATGGAAACATTTTGGAATTGTAAATAAACATGTTTGGAGCAATCTAGATGAAGAGCAGAACGATAAAAATGGTTATAAAAATCTAATTAACATTTTAACTGTAAAAAGCTTGCTGCTTTGATACCACAAGAGAATAGTCTCAGACAGTAGATAAAATTAAATATTCCCACGTGGATTTACAGCAGATGAAACACTGCTATCAATATTTAATGGAATGTGTCAGAATTTACCATCATTTGAAAGAATGCAAATAGAGGTTACCATAGAAATCACCTTGACAGAATATTGCACAGAATGCAACACAAACTACCCCTGAAGCATTCTCGAAGGAGTTGGTAAGATCTTTGTCTGCTACCCTTTCATGTAGTCTCTTGACAGAAAGGAGAAAAGGCCTTTGTGTATGAATGTGTGTAAACACACATTATGATACGTTATTAACTACTAATGTCAAATAAGAAAAATATGAAACYCAATATATCTCAAAATATTTTTACTTTACAAATACATTGCTCAGTTTAGTTCAGTAGACTAAATATCAGTGAATGAATTGCTAAAAAGTCACCAGCTATGAAACACATATGTAAGTTACATATTAAAATTCTCATATCAATCTTGATATTAAACTTTTGCAAAAAGATGCAGCTGAGAAAAGAATTCCTTATGACTAGCATTCAATTAATCTTTCTAGTGCCTAAAAAAACATGACTACAAAGCATCAAAACGTTGATATTTTGGGATAAATTATATATTCTTCATATTTTGMTCTACAAAAAAATCTGTATCTTCTTAAATATCTGTCTTCACAAATAACCATATACAACTAGGTAAGCCTGGCAGTTCAAAATACATTCATTCTTAAAAAATCCTGTATCTAGAAGATACAATCCTTTCCAAAAGTCCACATTTTCTTTTGATATCTTTTTCTTCTACCTCTTAGCAGGTAACTTGARTGAGAGGTACTGAGCACACAGTTCCCCTCAGCCTCTCAGAAACCACTCATTATATTGAAAGTAATGAGAAGTGCTCTTTGATGATCAAAGAACAGAAGTTAATGCAAACTTTGTAGTCAAAAAAATCACACACTTATAATTTCCTCTGTTTTGTGACTGAGCAAGAGAGGTTGAAGGTAAATTGTGATGATAATGTCTCTCTCTGTTCTGTAAGTTATTTTAAAATAGTTTASAAACAGTGTCAAATGCAGCCTGAATATTAACTGCTATCATATTGCAGACTATAGTCACATCACTGTCAACTGTGACAACCATGATGCAAGTATCTAGCTAGAAGATTTTCCCATAAAAAATTCCTGAAAATATTCAGCATTTATTCCCCCAAGAATGTACTGAATGTATTTCAACCCAAATTGCAGTGCTTTCTTCCCATATTCTACTTAATTGCATGTCACAAACTAAAACAGGAGGCAAACAGCTACTTCTCACTTTCCTCTCAGAGGAAAATACATTGTGTGAGCTGTACGATAATATACAATAAGAATAACAGTAGATCCTGGATTCTCACCCATCTGAGATTAATTATCTTATTGCTAMTTCTGTTCTTCATGGCTCTTCTCCACACACAATCTTTTGAAGACAAAGAAATAACTYCATTGATTTGACCAACTTAAATTGTCAGGCCTGTTGCTAATATTTTTTTTCTATCAGCTCTTCTAAAATCCTAGTGACTGGTTAAGATACATCCTATAACTACTACTGCAGGGCATTGAGATCCTAGTGATGCTACTGATACAGTGTTATCCRAAAATAATGTCACTCCAGTCTTCAAGAAGGACAAGAAGGAGGACCCAGGCAACTATACGCCAGTCAGCCTCACCTCCACCYCTGGAAAGGGGATGGAACAGCTCATCTCAGATGCCATCTCTAAGCAAGTGKAACAAAAGAAGGTGATCAGGAGTAGTCAGCATGGATTCACCAAGGGGAAATCCTGCTTAAACAATCTGATAGCCTTGTACAATGGCATGACTGGCTGGGTAGATGAGGGGAGAGCAGTGGACGCTGTGTACCTTGACTTCAGCAGGGCTTTTGACACTGCCTCCCATAACATCCTCCTAGAGAAGCTCAGGAAGTGTGGGTTAGACGAGTGGACAGTGAGGTGGATTGAGAACTGGCTGAAAGGCAGAGCTCACAGGGTCGTCCTCAGTGGCGTGGAGCCTAGTTGGAGGCCTGTGGCTAGTGGCATCCCCCAGGGCTCAGTACTGGGTCCCATCCTGTTTTCTCGTCAATGACCTGGATGAGGGGATGCAGCACTTCCTCAGCAAGTTTGCTGATGATACCAAGCTGGGAGGAGTGGCTGATACACCTGAGGGCTGTGCTGCCATTCAGAGAGACCTGGCCAGGCTGGAGAGCTGGGCAGAGAAAAACCTCATGAGGTTCAACAAGGGCAAGTGCAGAGTCCTGCACCTAGGGAGAAATAACCTAATGCACCAGTGCAAGCTGGGGGCTGACCTTCTGGAGAGCAGCTCTGCAGAGAAGGACCTGGGAGTGCTGGTGGGTGACAAGTTGACCATGAGCCAGGAATGTGCCCTTGTGGCCAGGAAGCCCAATGGTCTCCTGGGGTGCATTGGGAAGAGCGTTGCCGGCAGGTGGAGGGAGTTGATCCTGCCCCTCTACTCAGCCCTGGGGAGGCCCCATCTCGAGTCCTGTGTCCAGTTCTGGGCTCCCCAGGACAAGAGAGACATGGAGCTACTGGAGAGAGTCCAGCGTAGGGCTACAACGATGATCAGAGGGCTGGAGCACCTGCCCTATGAGGAACAGCTGCGAGAGCTGGGCCTGTTTAGCCTGGGGAAGAGAAGACTGAGGGGGGATCTGATCAATGTGTACAAGTACCTGAAGGGAGGGTGTCAAGGGGACGGGGACAAACTCTTTTCAGCTGTCCCATGTGACAGGACAAGAGGCAACGGGCAGAAATTGAAGCACAGGAAGTTGCGCCTGAGCGTGAGGGGGAATTTCTTCCCTGTGAGAGTGACGGAGCACTGGCACAGGTTGCCCAGAGAGGTTGTGGAGTCTCCTTCTCTGCAGATCTTCAAGGGCCGCCCGGATGCCACCCTGTCTAAACTGCTCTAGGTGACCCTGCTGAGCAGGGAGGTTGGACTAGATGATCTCCAGAGGTCCCTTCCAAACTTACTGATTCTATGATAATATGTTCTTTCAGTCTTAGAAATATGWCTCTTTTATAAAATACCTGAAAATCTTTAGGGATTGGTGTAGTTCAATTATCCAGAGTGACCTGAACCTTTGTACAGTCATGAAACCAGAATTCTTTCTGAACTTCAGAAGCATTTCACATATTGSTCTTCTGGTCACATTTGGTACCCAACCTAACCCAAAGAGCTGAAGTGATGTTTGCAACAAAACAGAACTCCATTCTCGCAGTATTGTTGGCCTAAGCATGAAACACTTGAGAACTCACAAGMAAAGTTGTTCACATGAGATCAGACYAATTTTGTACAACTAAGGGTGATTCAAATATACATCTGAATGTGTGTGCTTTTATGTAGGTTGCATCTCTGAATCTTTTGAATTCAGCTTATAACAAGCAAATTTATCCTAGAACATGACTACTGCTAAAGTGCCAAATGGATGAAAAACAGTAGATGGAACCTCTGTTCCTGCTTTGCCCTGGAGTGGCTTATATAACATATTGTCGTATTTAGCTCATTAATCCTCTCTATGCATTACAGAAGATAAACATTTTATTATATATTTTCCAATATTTTACCTACTATTTTCTTTATCTTGCTTAGGTAGCYATTGCCACTCAGTAGTATTGGTATTTTCTTTTAGCCAGAAGGAAGGGCAAAAGGCTGCAGACTAGTTCTGCAATCAGTGCTAATGTTACTCTTTAGACAGCTTGAAATAAGACCAATTTGTTCCTGTAGAGTCAGAGATCCTAGAGTCATAATACTCACATYTCCCAGGACACACTACACTATTTTCTAAACTAGACTTTTAAACTTACAAAAAAAAGCTTTGGGTTTTTGGATTAATGTTCTTATACTTTCAGATACTGCAACTTTCCAAGAAATACAATTCAGCTACAGCATGCTACAGCACATGCTATAAGTCTAGAATACCAAGCAATTTATATGTTGATTCAAGGAAKAAAATTGTTGTTTTGTTTTTCAGTCAAAACTAAAATGAAAATCACCGGTAAATCTCCATTTTGTCCCAGGTGTCTGCTGCAGCTGAAGCAAAGCTGCGAACTCATCAAAACAGGTACAAGCTGAAAGACATCTGGGGAGGTGGGGAGACAGTAATTCTCTCCCTCCTGTTATAATCCTCACCAGCATATGGAACTAATGCAAACTAAGGGCTAAATCCAAAACATCTGGAAGTCAAAGTGCTCTTCAGCAATCTCCTCAGAAATATGTCTACATTCTAGCACATAGACATACTGTCTACAGACCAAAGAAACYCTTTCCATTCCAAAAGCATAGCAAATACATGGCAAACAGAGTCATAAATAGCTGTTTATTATATAAAAATATTATAGGAATATTTCATCAACACAAGGTTGGCAGATGTGACATAGGACTAACAGTGCACTTCTGGWGTAGAAGCTGGACAGACAAGATACCAGAGGGGTTCTCAGGTGGCAATGGACACCGTCTTTAGGCAACTGAGGCAACTGGCTGCAATAGGAGCTCAGATGCATAAAGAAGCCCATATTTTAATCACCTAAAACCTTAGGAGTCTGAATTGGGAGCTGGGACCGATGCTCAGAGGCCATGTAGCAGTTTTTCAAAAGGAAACTTCCCTCCAGCATGAGGGAAGAGATGGCAGGAGCTGGAAATCCTGCCAATTCCTTTAGCAATTAGAGCTCAGACTGTAGAGCTAGTCCCTCCACTACTGTGGAGTAGTACAACTACTAGTTGTAGTACTTTCTAGTAGTACTACAACTTCACTCATGCAAGTTGTATACTCGGTCTATCTTCCTGCTTTTAAATTCATATGATAAATTAGATTGGATAGGACCTCTGAACATCAYCTAGTCCAATCTCATGCTCAAAGCAGGATCAATTGTGTTGTTAGATCAGGTTGCTCGGGGACATGTCTAGTCAAGCCTCCAAGGATGCAGATCCCACAGTTCCTCTAGGCAGCTACTCCAGTGTTTGACCACTTAAATGGTGAAACCTTTTTCCATCTATCTTTTTGGAATTTCCCTTGCTGCATCTTGTAACTCTTTCCTCTCATCCTTTTGCCAGAAGAGCCCAGCTGTGTGTTCTGCCCCCTGCCAAGTAGCCGAAGACAAGAACTAGATCCCTTCTTAGCCTTTTATTCCCCATGTTAAAGAAACCTAACTCTCTCAGTCTTCCCTTAAATATCAGGAAATATACTGTAAGAATTTTTTACTCACACTTTCTGTGTGCCTACTTCTCTGTGAGCATTGCTGAACCTAAATAAGAATGGTGTACATACCACATATTAAAATGGTTATGCAGCAATACATTTGAAAGATCAAAAAGCTGAATGCAAAACATTCTTTCCTCCAGTAACAAAGATCATGTTTTTTTGAGAGTCTTCATATTTTATTTTACAAAGACTAAATGGTTCACCTCCATTTATTCAGAACAGCATCTTATAAGAATCAGTAAAACAGAAGTCTCTTCAAACTTTATAAAGCTTGGAATTTTACTAGTAAAACATTACCATTGCAAAATCATTATTAAATGCATGTTTAGCAAAACAACATTGTTATTTGTATGAAGTCAAACTCAATAATAGAGCTTCCTATATCTGTACTGAAAGAGATTTATTTTCAGGCTCATTTACCCTTGGACTGATAGAAAAGCTTCACAGAATTYTCAACCAAAAACAGCTTTGGAATATAAATGTAGACTCAAGGAAGTGAAGAAAGAAGAGCAAAAGCAGGGCTGAACTGTACCTTTACTTGAGTAGGAGCAGACACCTGAATTAATCTCCTGCTGCTAAGCAAGAACATAAACTAAAGTAATCAAGAAAGGATAAAAAGGTTAGGTTTGAAGGTGAACCTCAAATTCAGATTTAATCCAAACACTCTGAAGCCAAAGCAAAACTGATCTCTTGAAATTAAACATAGTRTTCTATGTGCACGAGTTATGAATTGCAGCTGGAAACAGTTGAAAATGTCTCCAAAACAGCATGAGAGAAAAGAGGAAAAAAAAAGAAAAATTATACTTTATAAGAAAAAAGTAGTAGATGATCATATGATGGGTCACCKAGCAAAATATGCGCTATACTTGGTCAGTCTCATGATGCAGGATATTATATTTTYGTAAAAGATAATACAAGTCCAGCTCTGAGTTTAATCTTAAAGCCTTTTCAAAGGGGATTACATTTCTGTAATGTTGGAGAAAGTTGCAGTGATTTTGGTTGTGTTCAGAACTACATGCCTTTCTGCTTTGCCATCTGAATAGCTTTTGTTTTATCAGCACCACAGACTGGACACAGAATACAGCTAAATAAAAGGAAGTCTTAAATCTAGTTTATGTGACAGGCTGCATTCATGTCTGAATAAGGATGTTTAGAGATCGAAAGCCACCCAATTTGCCATTACTTTTGCAGCACGACTGATTTCCAGATCACAATGGGACAACACCYCTGCTGAAAGCGCAAGCATTTCATGTCATCACTGCACACACAGTTTGCTCAGTTGTTAAAAAGCATCTCTTTACATAAAAATTCAGCTTSTGTTTGACATAAATAAGGGAAGTASACATASAAATCATTACACTGCTCTCCCATTGACCACTTCTGGCATCAGCCTCCCCCATGACTGTTTTTCATTCTCATTACTAAAACTCTGCCCTGCGTAATAAGAACTGGCACACTCAGTGCTGTCTGAAAGGACATTGTTTACATACAAAGAGGCGGCTCCTTGGCCCTGCTACGCTGACTTTCCATGTTATTGCCAAATTAACCAGCAGAGCAAGGAGTCCCCACTCGCTAGGCAGCACATGGGCTTCTGCTGTTCTTCTCCCCCACCCGCCTCCACACCAGCAATAGTGCCTGACCTCACTTCTCGCTTGCATTTTCTGACTGATAAGATTAACTCTTTACACCATTACAGGAAACTTTTGGGATTACTCTCTCTGAAATATTACTAGTAGCACAAAAGGGATCTACCTTTTCACGTTTACTCTGACAAAAAACATGTTTGATGGTTTCTGTTTGCCCAGGCATTTATCATGAGTGGAAGCAAAATTKCATTTTCTAATGTTAGAGGAGAATTATGTTGAATGTTATATGAGGAGAAAATTGCCTTCATGACACTAAAACAGAAGGGAAGCATGAATCAGAACAAAAGGAATGCTTCATTTCTCAGCACAGCCCACATGTGGCRTGAGTCATTGCAGTAGGTTGCAAGGACGTAGGCTGGCTTTGCCAGTAGATGGTCAGAGCCTTGACTTTGTCTCTATCTGGTATAAGCTGTTCTCCCTGTGCAAGGATGGAGGAAAATAAAAAAYAGTTTAAAAAGATAGAGAGTGGTCATTTCCACAGCCATCGTTTGTTCTCTCGCTGGTCCTGTGGCACTACAGRCATGCCCTGCTTTTTACAAAGGCTTTTTGTCAGAGAGCTAGAAGGGGAAGGATTGGGTTTGATATAAAAATTACAAAAGATTCCCCCAAAAAATCTGAATGATATCATCAGAAGCGCTAAATCCTCAGTCTGGTTTTCAAGCCTGACTGATAAGGACCTCTTTCCTATAATTCTGTCTTTATGCAATGTCACTGAAAGCCGATAAAAACGTCTTTTGTAGTGCCACAGTCTACCCCTCTGCTGGATTTTACTTTGAGAGCTGGGCTTTTCAGAACAGAAACTTCATGCGATTTAGCTGTCCTGTGTGTACAAACACGTTGTCCTGAGAACAGTCGCGGGGCATTCGTGTCGGAGAGCACCGGTTAGCCCCGCTGTAAACAAATACAGGATTTAGCAACCATAACCGTGCCCCACCGCCTCCCAGAATCTGTGCAACCGCTCATCGGGCCGACACAAACATAAATAGTGCACAGAGGAGAGTAACCAACAGCACTCATTTCAGAATATTACTTTGTTCTAGAAGCTTGTGTGCTATACGTTTGCTTAATTATGAACTGCATGATGACTTGTGACTTTTGACAGATAAAAGAGTACACAGCTCCTCCTTACGGAGCCAGTGTCCCTCTGTCCAAGTCCCAGGACTACTGACTCTCTCTCGAGAGTGGATTGGGAAGTTCAGAGACAACTTCTGAAAATCGTTGATTTTGAAGTTTGAGTTCTAATTAATACAAATATTTAAATAAACGAATGCATAGGGTATGATTCATGAGTGAGCAGTAAGCCTCCATTTCATTAGGCTAAGCTTTTTYTATAGTTAAATCAGATAAAAAGCTAATGGACAAAATCCATTATAAAAATCCTATTCTCAGGGATTTAGCAAGATGATATATGTTTTGGGGATTCAGCTCTTAGAATGCAAACTATCACATAAATGCATTAGAAAACRTATGAATTTATTCAAACACTTTAAGCAATCAATGAAAATATTTGATTTTCTGTTCAGGCCAATCCAGGAAGCTTTCAAACCCATTTCTCCTCCATCTACAGTCCTGATAAAAGCATTTTGCTTGTAAATGTGTGCCTTGGAGAGGAGAGAATTTTTTTTTTTTCACCTGTTTAGGGAGGAACATAAAAGCTGTTTGACATGAAATGGCTATGCTCCTTAACAAAATACGAACAGGTTGCCTTAAAAAAGTTTTGTACTTCTCAGATTAACCGACGTGATGTAAGATGCCCATAGATGACTATATACCTGGAACACCATGATAAGCGACTCATTGAAGGTTTCGTCCCATCTGAGCCATTCCTAATTATGAACTTTTTCCATTTTGATAAGTATTTGATAGTTTTCCATTCTCTAATGGAAATGCTCCAGAAATTCTTTTAACATGAATCCAGCTGAATGCAYGCTGTGCGTGCAGCAGATAGCAATGGTGACAGTAAAACGTTTTCTATGGTTATTTCTCTTGACTAAAATTATTTTTCTTTAATGAAAAATACATTCAGTTACATGTTAACTTGAAACCAAAACCATTTCCTGCCTTTTGTAGAAAGCTTCTAATATCTATATTTCGGGGTGGGGGAAGGGTTCTATTCATTTAAGGAAGGAAAAGAAGAAAAAAACAACAATTTTTTTTCAGTGAGTTCTGAGGTGATTCATTTCCCATCTATCTAGTTTTTTCTCAAATTTACATAAACAATATGATGAGTCCGTGCAGAAAAAAAAGAGTTAATCCTAYATGGAAAAGGATAGGTGTAGCAATTTGACACCTGGCAAGAGATCTGAGAAGTACCCTTTGTACTAACCGAAAGGGAGCATTGCAGAAAAAAGAGTCAGCATTGGTGACAGTTCCTTAACTTTACGGCATTTAATTTCTGTTTGCCCAAAGTTTTACACACACCTAGTCTGTTCCTACCCTAGCATATAAACTAACCAAGGAGTACATCTTCCGTTAATTTGACAAGTATTCAAAAACGGTTCAACAAAGTGAGCATTGCTTTTCCTCAGTGTTTAAGAAACCAAACTGTCACATTTGCAGAGAATGGATAGGCAGAAAAAGCTATTGACTCAGTCAGCTTTGTCCCATCCTCTGGTCCACATCATAACATACCTCATTAAAACCACTCTGTATGGTTGGAAGCAGCTGTACTGTAAAGCAAGTTATACTGATTAATACAGGTGACTGACTGGAACCACTGTTTTAGAAGTCAGCAGGTTCCAGATATTTTCCTTCCAACCGCTGACAGTGGGCTGTTATCCTCAAAGTTTTTCTGAAGAGTTCTGTGCCATTCACAGAGCAGAATCTTAATTTCAGTGAAAATTAGTGCAATAACCATATCTGAGCATATCTGAAGAAGAAGAATCAGAAAAAAACGGAGGAAATTAAAGCAGCTCTACTATTGGAAATGATATACAATTAAAGACCATTAACACAAAAAACAATCCAAGAACATTTATAACATTCAATAAGAAGAAAGGTCTTTACCTTTGTGGCTCTAGAAAACATGTCTCCAGCCTCTGTCTACATAAATCATTCTAAATGAAATTGTAGCTGTGAATGTGGGTCCTGGCTGCCAATGGTGTATTAAGAACAAAATTCTTTATTGGTTTTGTTCTACAGAAGAGAATACATTTTAGGACTCTGAATCTGAAAAAGCAACAAATGCTTTTCAGAGCATGTTATACATTTCTGAAACAATTGTGATTAGTCAGATTTAAAAACAAACAGTGCTTCTTTCCGCTGACTGGAGAATTATGTTAATAAGTATTACTTCCAGAGACCAATAAAAGAAAGCCTACTGAAGTCAGGGAGGTTCTTTTTGGTGATTACAACGGGCTTTGTATCTTGTCTCCAGTTTAAATATTCATATGCAGACAGATAATCAGGATCAGAGACTGACATTTGTTTTCCATGAATGTTCATTGCAGGCAAATTGGTTGCATGACTGTTCATAGAAACAGATATCACCACAGAATAAGAAATATATATATTCAATAGCTCAAATACATATCAAAACTTTTTAACTATCTGACTAGCTGCTCATGACTAAACAAATCTAGTTCTGCAGTTTTACAGAAAATAGCAGCTTTCCCTAGTCAATCCAGAGGATATTGTGTATTTCCACTGATAGTTTGTTACACTGAGGTTTGATTAGATGATCTCCAGAAGTCCCTTTCAAAATATGATTTTTAAGTAACTTTGGAAATCTGACCTCTGATTGATATTTGTGGATTTTTGTTTTACACAGACATGCCAGTAGGTCTAGAGGCAGCTTTTCACATTTTAATACAAAAGCACCTAAAGCTCATATCAACAAGATACACCACCCAGATAACTGAAGATAAGTACAATTATCTCAAAGTAAGCCTTAATCATAATTCAACAGAAAAGAGAACATCACAGGCTGCTCTCAAATCAGTATTATTAAGGTGGAAGATCACTTAATCAAATATTTATACAAACTAGTTAGAGAAATGTATTGTTCGATGGATGCTAGTGAATACTTCTTTTTATCAATAATAATACCCCTTGAGGGGTACATCCCCTCAAGGAAATTATAGAAGGTATATTGAGAGATTTCTGTCAAACCAAATCTACTAGAAATAGCTGTATTTATGTAAGTCTGCAGAGCTTCTACCACTCTAACCTGGATTAAGTCTTTGGCTCTTATTTTCTATCCCTGAGCTTTAGGACTGCTCTGATACAGGAGACTACAGAGGTACAATTCCTCAGTATCCTGGAAGGAAAAGACTATGCAAGTCTGGCCTGATGAGAAGGGATAAATGCTTAAGGTGGGTCTTGACAGATGCCTTCCCTTTCAAAGTTTCCAGGAAATCTTTAAATCTCTAAGGAACGGTGACACTATAAGCATGCCTTCCAAAGTGTAAAATCTCTTTTCAAGAGCAACTGCATTGATTTTCATAAAGGGACAGGAGAATACATCTGGCCTTCAGAGTGCAGTTAAACCAAATACATTTTGTTTTGTCTAGTAAGTCACTACGGGGAAGAGAGCTAGCAGAAATCGCTGTCACTGGAAGTTATTGTTTTGGTGAATAAATGAATGACTTTTTGAACAAAACTTGGAAGTATCTTGGTAGCCTGATATATTCCATTTATAAGGAAGAACCTAGCTGTTAGTTAATTGTTTGCATGCAATGATCCGTCTAACTCTGATGTCAAGCTCTATGTTGCAATGAAAACTATTGAGCAAGGCTGTTGAACAAAGTAAGGCAGCAAATCTCAAGACAAGTCTCAATAATATTTGACATGTCAACCTGTTGCCACAAATTGCAGACAACAAAAGTAATTATAGGAATATTTAGGTTTTTAAAAATTAGAGTCATGTGAATTTTTTAAAAACTAAAATGTTGTTTATGCTGCTTTAGTATCCAAGCATTTACTAGATGCAACTGGGAGTGAAAATTCAATAACTCATCAGAGAAAAAGTAGAAATAAAAATCTAATGGGATTTAGATAGGACAACCAAGCACTGTAATATATACATATTATTGATTACAATTTGCGGATTAGAAATCTTTCTTTTCTGAAGAGCCTCTAGAGAATGTGCAGCAAGGACAGTACAAGCTGTCATACTTGCACATTTTTTCCTTTTGAATACTTTAATAATACTAGAGCATTTTTTTCAGAGATATATAGACAAATATTTTAATTAAGTTTCACAAAACTTCTTTTTGCTAAAGATAAATCCATAGCAAAAATACCAGATCTCTCAACCTCTGACTTTCTGTTGCAACTGCTAGACTATAACTCCAGCAGTCAGACCAGGTTTTAGAATGGTGAAATCCCTAGCAATTGGTCACAAATAACATATATCCTATTATTTTCCAGTCTGTAAAAGCTTATTTGTGAAGCTGAACAAGTAACATGTGCAAACTGCCTCAGCCTAGATAGAGAGAGCTAAGATTAGCAATGTGCACACTCCTAATACAAATGGAACTGTCTAGGGGTTGCATCAGCGTACAGATTCATGGATCCAAAGACTCCTAGATTTAGTGCAGCAAGACTAGTCAAGGATTAAACAATCTGTTACTGAGGGAATAGCCAAGATGTCTTGAAGAAACCACTGAGAATCGGTGCAAACAGCATGTGGAAGAACTGGAAAGATAAATTAAAAGAGCTGAAACATAAATTGTACAACAAAACACTAACTTAATACAGAAAACAAAAATGGAAAGCATTCTGATATTACCAAACTGCACCTTAAAGACCAGGACATTTAACTCTGTGACATATTTGCTATATTATTCTGCTTTGTCTCAGAACACCGATAAAATCTTGAATTAAAAACTGAAGCAATACTAAGACAAAAGCTAGGCTAGGAATCTTGTAAGGGCGGTTTACTTATTCAGAATAAGAACCAATACAAACTTTCCATTAAAATTTTGAATACACGAACTTAGTTCAAGTGTTTATTTTGTCAGACTAGGAAATTCTTTTCCTCTTTTTTTTATCTTTATACAGCTAATAAAGCAGTCTAGAAGTGGAAATGCTGCAATAGCCACTGAGAAATTAGCATGATATTCCCAGGAATAGGAAACCAACAATGTTTCAGATAAGATGCCTTGAAAGTTTCAGCTTAGTTCCTAAAATCCTGAGTGCTAAGAAGTCTAGATAATAATTTGTCTATTTGAAAAGAATAGGGAGAGGTGTTAACATCTTGGGCATTGGTTATAATATTCCCACTACTGTTTGACCCTCTCATTTAGCAGATGACCAAAATGGTTCCCAATGAAGTACAGAAAAGACTTAGAATTACCTGAATATCATAAGCAAAGGCTGCCAAGCCAACTTTTACCAGGACCTAGTAGAATGGCCTGTGATTTTTTGCCTCTTTGAATCTTTGAAATATTCCTTCTGTGAAGGAGCAGGGAAATGCTGTATCAACTTTATTGCTACACCTAAGAAATCCTCAACTGTGCCCTATAGAGCAGTTTTACATCCACTTCACGCTGCAGCAAATATTTGAAGGCTGCATGATTTCTGTATTGTTTACTGGTAACAGCTTCAGAAATGTTACTTAAAAGGAAACCGCAGAGCTCATATTCAAAACCCTGCTTACTTCTAAGGACAGAGGAAAATGAGCATTACATTGCACTAGCAAAAGAAAGTATCTGGCTTTGTCTTTAATGGAGAGAAATTAGTTCAGCTGCAAGGGAAATGCCAGCAAGCCCAGCTGATACAGAGCAAYGGATGTGACATTTTGTGAATAGGTGCTCCTTAAGGCTATTTTGTCTTGACTGGTTTGCCTGGATGTATTTAGTACTACAACCGTTTACAATACACTTACTGACTTATGACTAGAACCTAAAACACAGAGAGGTACTTACATTGAGGTTATCTAGGAGAAAGTAAAATCTTCATCCATATATTTCAAATTAAATATGGGTAACAAGCCCTTAAAGATGATTTAAGATTTTTATTAAAAAACTAATTTTGATCAAAGAGCCTCCATGCTTTTGTTTCATACAAAACCGAACAGTATAATTTGGAGTAATAGAGAAAAATGTAAGAAAAAATATTGTAGCAAATTTGGTTAGTTACCTCTACAGGAGACCTAAGTGCCAGTTCTTAATCTGAAGAGCAGAGCATTAAGCAGGATGCAGCTTGTGAGGTTGCAGCTGGGGGCTCCCGTCAGCCTCTCGCAGTGCTGCCGCAGGAGGCTGTGCTGTAATGCCCTTCCCAGCCAGACAATATGTTTCAGGGTCCTCAACTTCCATGGCCAACCTCCAGCACCAGCACATCTACAGCACCAGCTAGGCCAACAAGAGCATAGCCACCTACTGAAGGCCACCATGACCGACCTCAGGCCTATAGTAACTCAATAGCTAAATTGTAGAACCAAATTTTATCAATAGTGCTGAGAAGCCTTGAACTGGCTTGTGCTTCATGGTCTACTCCTTTGTTTCTAAGTGGCTGGTGTTGGATTTAACCAATGCAGTTTTAAAGTGACTGGATTTTATTGTTTTTATCCAAGTAAAATGTGATGTGTGCAAAAGGACAATTTTTGGAAGAATTTGGAAGACTAAACCACAGGAATTTTGCTAAACTCGAGGAAYGCCTAATCTGGTGGCCTGTTCCTGACAGCAGCCAATGCATGACTTTCCAGATGATAGGAGACACTTCAAATATTGGTAATGTAAGAATTAATACATTGGAATTGATATAAAAATCTTAGTTTTTATCATAACATTTTCTATAAACATCTAGTGATATACAACTTTGGGAAGGTCAGAAGAAAAATGTTTTTTTTTTAATGTTTCCATCAATGTTGTGTCTCATTATCTTCAAACATTCATCAAGGGCAGCAAAAATCTGTCAGTAGCTTGTGACCAGTGAAATGATCTAAAAAATCCAGCCTGCTGTATTTGGCAGTCATAATTACTCTGGGCTAAATGTTAACATTTCAAAATTAAGATTCCCATGGGATCTTCAGCTCTTTTGGCCTCCACAGGGTTAACTTTGTAGCACAGGAAACCAAGCAGACACTCTGGTACTAACCTTTACTGATGTAGGTGGCTCAAGAGGACCGCTGATTGCACATCCTTTTACAAATCCCCCAAGCTAATATTTCTGAAGTCTAAAGTGGAAACTATTTGTTTGCAGTTGATGGATTTAACTTCAATTTTTTCTTAGCATCCCTTTCCACGTGCATAGTAGGAAACATATCAGGCTCATTTGTCATATAGATGAGACCTGGTTCTTCCTTTAGTTTCAATCTCAATTGAGATTGAAAGTTGCTTTATAAGAAACAACAAGTATCTTCTTTTTTTCTTTTTTTTTAATTTGAGAAGCYATTTCTTCACATCAACTCTTGACTAGAATAATCTTTGACAAAGAAACTACCCCAGAACCTAACAAACTCTCATATAGCAAGCAAATACATGAAGAAATTAAATTGTCAACAAATGCAAAACAAAGAAAAACACTCTTGTTTACTGGAGAAAAATATCACCAAAAATACGTTAAAAACAAGCAATAGGTTTAAGAGTTGTCAGCAAAGCAATCTACAAAATTTTTATGCAAGAAATTAAAATTTCATATTTGATTACTGTACTCTGATAAGAYAAATATTGAGCTAGAATGTATTTTTCCCCTTGTTCCAAGGTTGGTTCAGGATGAACTACCTACATGCAGATAAGTAAACGTCCTAACAGTTTTAGTGACAGATTTGTATGAAGCTGCTCCACTGTTTACTGAGGAAGAAGTTTCAGCCCTATGTTTGCCAGCTAATGTTGCCTGAGGGCTGGAAAGGTAATTTTTAATTGGTAAGAAAGTAGTAATGAGAACATTTTGGCAGGTATCCATATCAGAGTGACTTCACCCAGAGTGAGTTGTCAGAAATACTAACTCCCTGCTCTGTGCTGGGCCTAGGCCTATAATGATGTCTTACTGCAAGAAGACTGACTGCTGCCCTTATGACTGCAAAAAAAATTTCCCTATACCCTTGATATCTGTAAATTTCTAAAGTATTTTGTCAGCTTTGGGCCTGAGCTTTTCCACTTGTTCACTGCCTGAAGGCAAACATACATTTGAACTCTAATATCTCAGATATTTTTGAGGCATGAAAAATAGAGGAGGAAAGAGATTTTTACATCCTGAGAAGAAGAGTTTTACAGCAGTTTTTGTGTAGGACTGTCAGACATCCCAGATGCAGCTGTAATTCATTCAGGTTTTTTTACGTTTGTGTTTCAATAGTATTTCTAAAGGGAAGAAGATGGCTTTGACCACATTTTCTTTTTGAAAGCAGTGATCATTTTTCTACATAAAAAAAAAAAAAAAAAAAAAAAAAAAAAAAAAAAAAAAAAAAGCAAGCCATTGGAGGTAAAGACTGTCTTTCATCTGTTTCTCTGCCATGATACAATCATAAAATATTTCATTTTTTACTCCTTTGATAATATATTTGCTCATACATTTTGTCTTCCTTTGGAAATATATGTAATAGTTACATCAGCACCACTTTCAAGTAAACTCTAAATCTTGGCAATATAATCTGCTTCAGAGTTAGGAGCTGAAAAATCCAGTTTATGTCACAAGCTCTACTCCTGAATCCTCATAAGACACATTACTCCCCTGGACCTCAACTTTCCCATCTTTATACAGGAGTAACTATACTCATTTTCTATTCATGCCCAGATAAGAAATGTATAGGGTTTAAATATTTATCATTAGATGTATGGCACCAGTACTGAAGAAACCATTAGTGTAAAGCAACATCCATGAACATTTCTCACAACTTTACGATTTTAAAACAATTTCATATTAGGAATAGCATTGACGTAAACGGCAATTGAACAGGCACAATTCACTGTCAGGACAAAGAGGTTATGTCTCTCTCCAGTGTCCACAGCCTTTACTAAGGCTTGTAGCACACTGGAGACCTGAGCTAAGATGCTTAAGACCAATTTTTGTCTCTATCCTACAGGGATGTATTAGTGTTTTCTGTGCTAGAAGCTGTTTGTTTTTTCCTAATGATGATCTCCWCCAAACCAATACAATATTGCCTTTCWTTGACTTTCATATAGTCACAAACGTCTATCTCAATAGATGATAACAGACTTCATAGAATTATCATTTAGCAGGTAGGTTTGCTGCAAAAAATCATTGCCTAAACCTCAAGGGAAAGCCAGTTATTCTGAACACAAAGGGCCAACAGCGAGTCTTACAGAGACTGTATTTTTTATAAATTAAACCTTCTACAAGGATTTTCAGGGTTCTTTYTTCCCTAAAATTCTGAAGAAATGTACATTTAATCAAATCATGTCATTTTGAGAAAAGTGAGAAGAAAAGTTTTCTGTTGTGCAAAAAGAATTCAAGATAGGATTTGTCTTGGAATAAATTATATAGCAATAGTTTCCCTATATGTATACAGATAACTCAGTTATACAACTTTTCAGGAAGATTYAGATCATCTGCCTGTGTTGTTTAAAGTCAGTATAGGCAAACTATGATGAATAGTGGGGAACACAGTCAAGCYTGGACACGTCTAAATTCAGATGGTGACTAAGTTCTGGACCACCAAACACTGTATCACAGGCTTAAGTGAAGAAGGGTCCCCAGGAGGGCTGTGAAGCGCTTCACTCCAGACTGAATACTAATTCTGAATCAGGGCAAGGCAGAGATGCCTAAATTAATCCTAATTCTGGAAGTGTTCAATCCGTTAAGCAAGACTGGAGCACACATCACGCAGATGACAGCAGGGAGCAAAGCAGGCACAGCCACATTTGCTCAAAAGCAGAGAGGAAACAGTGCAGTGATGACTGTGCAGTGAAACATGGAAATGGCCGAAGTTGGCTCTCGGTTAGCCCGTTGTTCCATGCTGACAGCAATAAGCATGCAAACTTACATTGCCCAGATCAAAGGCAGAGAAGGTCCTTTTACCCTTGACTATAATGACTGAGATTAGAAGTGTAATGATTTCCACCAGCCAGGTGGCAATTTAGTAGAGAAAATACTCTTCTGCAGCGCAGGAGAGCTTGCTGGAGCTGGACATCATACCAAAAAGTATGAAGCAAACTATGGGCTTAAAACAAGAACTGATTTCCATTCCTCTTTGAAGTTAGGACACTGTACAGCCAAGAATGAAAGAGTTAACGGGCAGAAAAGCAACCTGACACCTGATGGTCAGGGATCACAGTTAAAACTGGAGAGCCCACAGCTCTGAAATTCCCCTCAGTAACTATCTACGGTTCAGATGTGATTTACTGTGCTAGGAAAAAAATTTCTAATTGACAAATTTGTGTTTTTCTCTAATGAAAACAACAAAGTACAAACAATTTATGCAAAAATACAGAGGAACGATTAAGGGTATTCTTAGGAGCAATTGGGTAACATGATCCCATTTTCAGCAGAAAAAAGAAAAGCACAAAAATACCTGAAAGTATATTATTGAAAAATAATCTGTGCATGTAGATCGGAAAAATTAAGTACTAATTTCATATAGTATAGCAGCATTTTCGTAATTACTAGAAAAATAAATAAGAAACAAGACAGATTAATTATACATTGATCTAGTGCAACCTTCCAAGGAATAATTGATATGATATCATTACCATAACAACCAATTCACATAACAATACAGATACATGACACCTTCTTAGAAGGCAGTTAAAAATCATTACTAATCATGTCACTTTGCRTTATGGCAAATAGGATGAATAAAAGCCTATTTGTAAAACATTTAGTATCATAATTTTTCATAGTTCTCTGAATGAAATACTAATGGTCATCATAGTTAGGAGTGAAATGTCACTAGAAAGAAGAAAGAAGTATACACTCCTAACATAATACAAGATTCATTTCTGTGGAAAAATACAAGGTCTACAGATACATCAGCATGATAGATTTTTTTTTTTTTCTAAACTGGAAGTATTCATAATATGCATTAAAACAAAATGCTAGTGGGACTGCCATGCCATGGACAGGCATTAGTCTGTTTAAATGGGCATTTGAACAATTCTGTCTTCAGTAYATTTTTGTATTTTGAGGTGATTAAAAGCACTATGTTAATTACATTACAATGACTTTAAGCTGAGTAAAATTATCATTTACTTACCAGGTGGCAGCATTTGCACTATACATTTTTTTCTTTTTCACAAGCATCCGAAAAAGTTACTACAGCCACTGAAAGGGTAGGAGCTTTTAAGAATTCCGAGTGTGTTGGGGGGGGAAGCATTAGTGAGTTATCTTTAAAAAAGAAGCAAAGAAAGACATTTTAAAAGGTTAAAACTGGCAAATTAATTGGCAGCATGAGATGGAGAAATCAGTCCAATTGAACAGRTAACAGCTTCTTCATGCAGTTCCTGTGCATTCTGTCAGACTTTTCAATTGGCCCTGCTAACTGCTYCCAAACTTAGAAGACTCTTCCGGTAGGTGAGGAAAAAAAAAACATTTATTTATTCAAATGAAACGTGTCAAAATCGTATCAACCTCTTAGCATGCAGGAATGTCTGGAGGAACATGGATGAGGAGAGCCAATTTTTTTCTTTTTTTTTTTTTTTTTTGAGAAGAAGTTATAAAACCTTTAGGATTTCCAGAACAAAGTATTGTGGGCTTTCATAATATGATAGAAACCATTTTAAGATCTAATTTTGGCACAGCATGACTCAGTGGCATGCCTCCCAGGTTTAGACCATCAGCTTTGCTACACCCATTTTCTCTGCTTCTTATATGTCACATCTTTTTTTAAAGCAATTTCCCATCCCTCTCCTTCCCTGGATAAAAGGCAACAAAGGGTAAAATTTTTATCCTGATATGCCAGAAAAATACATACGTAATAGAGTCAGTTTCTAAATATCTGTTTGAGTATGAGACTCTGAACATTCAGTTTGCTCATTTTAAGGGAAAAGTTTCTCCTATCCTGTAATAAATCCATTCCACATCTTGCTAACTCAACCTTCTGTTTTCTCTGCGGAGCATCATTCTAAAGCCCGAAAAGCCATTGGTCATATTTCCCCTGATTTACATGTCCAGGTTAGTAGGAGCCAGGAAGGCTAGCAACAGGCTCTGTTGATTTTAAAGATACAAAAAATCAGTCTTTCACAGGTCGATCCAGTTGCAGAATTGTGACCATTCTGTACATTGTTTATGCAACTGGAACTCCACTGAACTTCAATGAGATTTTTTTCCAAGAATTTAAAATCTGCCCCTAAGACAGAGAAGAATATATTTTTCCCTCTCGGGACAGTTTTACATGATAGGCACAAGAAAAAAGTTGCTATGTACTAMAATTATTAGTTTTCAATGTTAATGGATGTTCAGAGAATGAAACTCCTCCAGAGAGAAGTAAAAATTGTTYTTATATACAATAGCTGAAGAATTTTGTAGCTCCCAGGACAGACAGCAAAATCTGTCCTTCGGAAAGAAGAATTACATATCCTATTACTGTGATCATCTAGAAAAAATACAACTTTGAGGAAAATCTAGATTTGTAAGAATGGCTTTAGCAATTCAGCCTTTMTCTCATGGTCATTGCGTGTTTGTCGCCTGATCTGGTGGACCTCAGAACTAGAATGATGCTATCACAAATATAACATGGCACAAAGGATTGCTTTGCTGGAATACTACATATGTGAGAAGTGATGGTATCCACTAAGGTATGATGGCCACTGGTGATCCAGTGCTTGTACATAAAGTGTTGAAGCATTCCTTGATGATTTGAGATAAGAAAGGTGTAYATTAGTCATTATAAAAGCAGTGTGGAGATTACAGCTGGGAAGGACACTGATCCCCAACCTCAACAGACTTCAGGGCACCGTGTGCAGCTCCCACATAGCCAACTGACAGGTAGTCACCGCTACCATGTTGCCTTTCAGATGGTGTCATACACAGTCCAACAAGTTAGATTTATACACAAGGTAAATAGTCAAGAATTTGGTTCACATTTTGAATTAGCATACAGATAGGAGAAGAAAAATCAGCTTCGTTGTCTGAAGCTTTTCATAGTGCCACGTCCCAGTAGTCTAGTAGAAAGTTTCATGCAAGAGAGAAGGAAAAAATAGGATGAAATTTTACACAGGGGTCTGTAGGTGTGTCAAGATGAAATACAGTGGAAGAGCTCTTCTGGGAAACTCGGAAAGACATCTGAAAATGATACAAATGCATTCAGCTCATAGTTACCACTTTTTTCGTTTCCCTCTATACTGTATTTCTKTTATGGCAAACAACTTAGAAAAACAAGTTTAGTTWTTGTAATTCTATTTCCAATAATTTTTATTGACATGCTATTGTATTCATTGTTAAATAACTTTGATTATTGATGCTAAAGTGAGGTTACCACCTTAGAGTCCAATTACTTGCTCCTGCCTTGCACTTTGTCCTCATGCCAAAATTCTGCARTAAAACGTTTTGTGCATTTTGTTTGTTTGCAATGGGCAGGAGAAACATTGGTGGGAAGCGTAGTTTCACAGAAGCAGAAGTATTTTTGCTCACCCTGCAAAGGTTGGAAGGGAGGAATTTCACTTCAAGGTGCCAGCAGCTCTGACAAGCAACCTGCAAGGCCCCAGGAGAACAACCTGGGAGACCTTTTGGCCTTTTTTCCATCATCCATTTTCAAAAAGAAAAAAGCCTTCCCACCTATCTTTTGTATGGCTAAATGCACTATAGGGAACTAATCAGCATTTTTACTTCAGTGGGAGCTATCTAGCTCAATTTAGTGTAGCTTCAATGAGCAATGTTTAATTTTTGAATGCTTTAGCAGTATGAACCTCTGATTCATCTACAGCAAACAAGGGTTGAGCACCAAGCAAAATCTAACAAACATGCTACTGGAACACCAAGTTTCATATTTCTGTGCATATCTGAGAGGCACTAGAGGGCATCTGCAGTCAAATAGAGTTTGCAGGTTGATGAGATATTGCAGCTCTTTTTGATCTTCTGTGATCCCAGCAGTTTCAGACACCTTCAATTTGCTCAGACTGCATTGTCCATGACTCCATCTTTATTGGTAGGTCTTGACAGATTTAGATTCTTAGATYTGACAGAAAAACCACTTTGTTTATCTTTTAAACTAAATGTTAGCAAAAGAGAGTTGTGCTGGTATGCAGAGCCACATATACCTCAGAGAAGCTTTCCTACATTTCGGCTTTAACCTAGCAGGAATATGGAGAATGGTGGGTTTTCAGCTTTAACCTAACAAGAATATGGAGAGTGACRGGTTTGGCTATTGCTCTGAGCTATCCAGAGGTTTCCCAACCTCCCTAAGCCAAAAATAACCTCTGTGACTACTGCCCCTAAAATCTACCACATCTTTATGTTCTGACTGTAGCTAGAATACAAATATACATAAACATTGACTCATTATTCAGAATATAAATACAAGAACCAAGGATCACACATTCAATGTACAGTAATCTAACAGAAATATGCTGTAGCAGCATTTTGTTTTAAGCAATTTGATTCTCTTTCAAAACATATGTTACATGAGCTTAGAATAAGCTCAGGGCTGCTATAAATGACATGGTCTTCACTCCCACAGGAGCCACAAGCCCAAGGACAGCTTGCCATAGCACAGACAAATCTGTCCATGGGCCTGGCTGCACCAGGGGCTGCAAGAGGAGGTGCAGAACTAGTCCTGCCGGGTCAGGACCCCCTCACTGCACCTCTCCGACCCCTCCAACCCTCCTTGATGGTGCGGCTTTGTAAGGCATTACAGGTAATCACCACATTGTCAAATGTTGCTGCTTCAAATTACAGCGGAATCGTATTTGTCAAAATAAAGCATGTTGGGCAGAATTATTTATTTCTATGATCCTATGGTTACTGTTAGCCTTAAGCATTTGTTCACTCTTCTACCAATTCACAGAGTTCTGTAACTTTGGCTCTTGCARGTAGTATGATGAACTGACAGTTTCCCATCACAAGAAGATTAAAAGTAGAGATAAACATCGGAGACAGAGTTTAAAATATCCTTTGAATGTCTCTGAGACACGCAGTAGCCATCCACACTCTGTAAGGAAGCCCGATGGTCAGCCACTAAACTTCCTCACCGTAGGTAGGAGATGAGAAACTCTGGAAGCTTTTGAACAGGGAATTTTCACAGCAGATCAACACAAGCCTATTTAGCATGGGGTTTTCTGCCACTGCAAAGTGTCAAAAAAACATGCAAGAATGTTTAACAGCTCTCCTGTTCTCACACATCTGCTTTTCTTTTAATGMTTCTTTCTTCCCCTTAGTTTCTCTTTACTGAATTCTTATATTCTGCATGGTATGAAAAGTACCCTTTTATTAGACTGCAAGGATTAATTTACTAGGACCTGACCAAGCAAAATGTTGCTGATCTTGGTCTTTTACTACTGTAGCCTTATAAAGAAGTGATTCAGAGCAGCTACACAGAAGACACAATAAGGAAAATTTCAGCTTACGTAGCCAATCCCCCACAGAACGGTGTATCAGACTATAATATATAAAGGGTCATTGACCTATATTTTCAGCCATATCCCTCAGGATGATAAACACTACAGGAGAGTCAAAACAACAAAGCATAATTAAACAAAATGCACCACAACCATTTTTTTTCTGAAGAGTCAGTGGGTATATACAATATGCCGTTAAAAGCTCAGCATCAACCAAAAATTGCAGTCCAGGGGTACATAATGTACAGGTGTTATTTATCTTCTGAGTAAAGACAAAAGTTTAAATATATCTATGATAACAGGTAGTAAATATTGACTTTACTCTGATATCGACTAAAATTCCCATCAGCTCTTTCTTGGGTTCTGTAATAGTTGTTTTGGATTTAGTCCCAGCATCATCTGGGGGAATCAACTATTAGGGAATTCAATTAAATATCCAAAAYACATTAACATAGCAGTTAACATAACAGAGACATAACAGTCTCTTCCTACATAAAACCAAATTAAAACTAAAACACCAGTCTTGCAAACACACTTGTTCATAAATCTCACTCACCTTGCCCTTGTTCAGAGCGAGACTATCAATGAACATGAATTTAAGCACGGGTATACAGTGTGTTTCCAGCCTTTGGACYCAAAGCTATTGAAAAAAAATCTGACACCTTTTTTTCTTTCCCACTATCCTTTTCACACACTAAATATGAATAAAATAGCAATTTTATATTTTCATATTTTTGCATGTTGCAAAACACAAAAATTATAATAATACAGAGATGAATTTCAAGTCCTGAAATATTTATAAATGTAAGATATATAGTATTTGTTTTTCTAAGAATTATGAAGTTAAATATCTACTGCATGGCATAACAATTTCTAAACAATAGATTAAATCTCCAAATCACTTATTACGTATGAATAAATTAGAAATCAAAAATAAAATGTTGCATTTTCTCTACAGGCACTGCATAAACTCATATTCTTTAAATGCCTGCAACAGTGCGTGGCTTTATCTAGATATGAGACTCATAGCTCAGCTTCTGCAAGATCGGTTCTTAAAACAGCAGAATCTGATCTTGAACCACTGAGATCAATGGGAGCATGGRCAGGTAAATGGAAGCCTATAAAGAACATTTATATACCAGTGGTACAGAGGCCACCAAAAACACTCTTCAAATGCTGCTGATGAATCAACAATGTAACGTTCTGTTTGGGAAACTGAAAAGAAACAAAGAAATCTTGTTCAAAAAATATCAAATTTTGAGCTTTYAAAAATGTGATGTACTGGTTTGACAATGCTTTAACTAAAAAAAGAAAAAAGAAAGAAAACTCACAGAATCACAAAGAGAAGTCTGTGATAAAGGCAGCCAGAAACAGCAGTCATGTCTTTTGTCCATGCTAATATGAAAGAGCAGGGAAAATAAAAGACTTTGTCCAGTGCTGGATCTGGCTAGCTCYTGTGCATTTTGGAATCTCTGTTTCTATTTTCKTTGTTTTCTTCACTTTGAAATTATTTGTTATATTATTCCTCACGTGTGCAAGGGTTTGCTAGACTCTTCCCGTACTGGCTTTTAATGGAAGCAGGTTACGCTGACTGAAGGCCAGTGACTGCTGTGTGCTGTATTTTGCAGCCTGCTGCTCCGACAGCTGCACGAGGGCRTCTATTTTTGCCCTTTCACGATACCTCCAACATCATCTGGTATGGGACCTCGAATCACACAGGTGCTCTTTCCTCCAGGGTAAGCAAAAGCAGAAAAATAATATCCAAAGCCAGAGCAGAGGTAAGAGGCATGATTTATTCTGCCTCAGTGGGAGACTATCACAAAAGAATGTGTTTTTTATAATGTGTCACAACTAGGTTTGTAACAACATAAACAAAATACACGGCAGCCGTGCCAGCAGTGATCATAAATACATGTTTAGCATAGCAGCTATAATAACTTGCACATCATCATACAAGAACAAATTCCTGTCACATTTTTGTAGGTGGAAAAAAATATGCTCTCTAAAATGTTTCACATGAAAATTCAATGCTCCCATTACCAGAGACTGCAGTTCTCACAGGACAAATAAGACTGCAGCCTGAAAACTATTTTAATAAATCAAAACTAAATACACTGCTGCCTGTATTGTCTTTAAAGGCATATTTTGACTCTGGCTCTGGGTTTTGCAGAGCAGATGTGGCWGTGCACGTGTGCACTCATTCTGTCTTACTTTCTCTTCCTCTCTTTTTAACACAATAGGCAGAAAACAAATAGCACTTGATCTCAGCAGTCTGCAGTCCCAGAGGATCCTCCAAGCTCCTTCGAATCCCCTCCTTTTTTTGTGCTAATAAAAGTGATCTGAAGGAAAAGAAGGAGAAAGCCCTTCCCTTAAAACAAGCAGAGGGTATGGAGTGAACTGGGCTGTATTCTGCCTTGATGCTTTCTGTGGCAGCCAGCACTAAAGTCCCTTTGACTCTTAGTCTCCATTTTCTTTTCTGTGTTCTGTCTTAGCTTCTCATTTAGACCATCAGCTCTCCAGCACAGGGATTGTCTCACTATCAAGGTAACTTCAGGGATATCAAGCTGATGAAGTTATATCACTTCCAGCTACTCACCCTTTTACATTGTCCAATAAATCAGGTATTTGCACTTTCATCCTCTGCTTCCATCTCTGCATGTCCCTCTTGTGCTTGAGATAATCTCTGCTCACACTTTTCCTGCTGGGAACTAGCATGTTCAAACAGTTATTTTAAATTAAGTCTCTGAATTTGGGACACCCGAAAATGTAYGCTGCTCATGCTGCTACCGTTAAGACTGGAGTTCTGTATTTCTAAGATTCATGAGTCTGGAGCCGTCTGCTGGGCAGGACAAAGAATACAGGTTTTCTGATTAACTTGTGCCCAAGAAGTACATCTGGAATGAGAAGCACAGTGTTTCCAGGAGAAGGAACTCCTGCAGAATTTGCAGTTTATGGAGAATTTCTTGTATTTCTGGCCAAAATTAAACACAAACTTTCAGCTCTTTCTGTTGAACTTTGGCCAGAAATACAAGAAATCCTGCTTTGTGACAGGCAGAGTAGCCTCTATCTGTGTCACCTTCTGATGTGCTCCCATCTGAATTTMTGATCCACTGATTAAGAACTTATAACATATTGAGCCAAGGGAATGCAGCTCTCATTCTCCATATGAATARTTCCTTCTACTTGCTTCAAAAATTGTATTCTTTATCATTAGTTGCTCACCATGGCAAGGTGCCTAGGATCTTCCCAGTTGTATGTATTTATTGTTCCAACATTACTTTCATGTCTCCCTTCTATTCAATGTATTTCTTACTTTTATGGAACTGTCTTTTAAGGAATTTTAATTTCTTAATGTATGATTGGAATCAAGTAGGGAAATGTATTCTTCTGTGTATTATTCTCCTCCTGTCAGCACTTTAAATATTAAGCATATATTCACTGCTGTATTTCTGATTGTTCACTCCAATCTATGTGGTCATTCTCTTTTCTTTCTATATCCAGAGAGTCRGGGCTACAGGCTTCTCAAGTCAGTTCAGATGGTTATCCGCAATTTCTCTTTGCAGCGCTCTTCGAGGTCAAATCCAT
Source organism: Rhea americana (assembly GCF_003343005.1). Classification (NCBI taxonomy): domain Eukaryota; kingdom Metazoa; phylum Chordata; class Aves; order Rheiformes; family Rheidae; genus Rhea; species Rhea americana. Next base: position 3,092,923 of record NW_028186368.1, on the reverse strand, counting down.
TACAGCATGTGCTCAGATTGACTTTCCACACTTAACTCTACCAGGCTTACTGTGACATGCTCAGCAGTTCACCTCAGAACCTGTTATCCACAGATACAGCAGATGTTAAATTTGATATAGAAAAAGAACCTGTTTCCTGCCTGCTCTTCACCTTAAAATCTTGTGAACAGAGTGCCATTTTCAAAGAAAAAGATAAAAGTGACATTATATGCTAATTAGTGTCATTCTATCCAAAATAAAATACGCCCATAAAAATTACATCCATATAATATACAGTACAGTTAAAGTCAGGAAGCTGGCTGTCTCAAAGAGCTTAGAGATTGTGATTTCCTTCAGCCATATCAATTGGGGAAAAATGTGCTTCAGCAAATAAAGCTCCTTAAATATTTGGAGCTGACTTTATAACAGAAAATACAGAGACACGATAACATTATTTTCTTATGCCCCACAGTCTTGGGTAAACTAGTGTGTAGAAGGCTTTTTTTATAATACCAGAAAAGATTTTAAATGCATCACAGACATACTAATGCTAAAGCAGCCCGTCACAGATACCTGCAACTTGCAGTCTGGTAGTACACCAGATTAATACATCAGCCTTTTGCCTCTGGAGGGTATTTTTTTTTTCCTTCCTCAAATTTCAAAGTTTTTTTTTCCTGATCTAATTAAGATGGAGGTGATTATAGTCATTAGGACAAAGGCATCAATACAAAAGGAGTGGAGGAATATCTATCCTCCCAGCGAAAATAATATTTGGAATTTGAATGGCAATTTAGATGCCCCAGCCTCACAGTGATCAGGATGGTTGTTTCACAGTTTGCTGTAGCAAGAAAACTGAGACATGCTCTATATAGCAGAGATTAAAAATGCCTCATCCTGAGTTAAATTATTCCAATATTCATCTCTCCCTATAACTACTCCAAAAGTTAAGAGAAAAAAAGAAAGAAAAAAAAAAAAAGGAAAAAGGCTCATAAACTCTATTCAAAACAGGGATATCTTACCATGAATATATATTTACACTTTAGAAACAGAACTGGCTGCCTGTAACTTCCAAGGGCAGTTTGAATCAGTAGTGTCCAATTACAGATTCCCAAAATAGGATTAGGGCTGCTTACCCTGAAGCCATCCTCTCTCTCTCTGCCCTGCTAGTCAATCAGCCACAAGTAGTACAAATTTCGGTACCCTCTCAGCATTCCTCAGCTTCTTCTTCCACATCCTGGTAATTCAGTCTTAAAAATGGAGGATCACTATCATTCATCCCACAAACCTCCTGCCAGCTGTAAGGATGGATGGAAGAAGGGCGAGTTGAGGTTCACGGATGAGCTTACTTTTATCTTTTTCATTCATTCTGCATTGCAAGCTTAGCATTCAGAGGTGAGCTGGTCAGATGCGTGTCAGCTGGGCAGGCTAAAAGCTTCTCTGCTAATTCTGCAGCTAGTTTGCCAAAAGCCGGTGGAAACACCAAAGGACATTCTGTGACAAAAGAAAGGTAGTAAAAAAGCAACTGTATATGTTATAAAAGGAAAAGGATATATGTGACCATATATCCCACTATCATAAAGTTCTTAACTATTCAGAAAAGTGCCTTTAGTTTGCAGTAAAAGGTGCTTTGTATCTCATAAGTACAGTACAGTAGCTTGATTACTATCATGTGATGTGGCATTTGCTAAGATAATGACTTTTTTTTTGTAAATGGCTGAGTCAATAAGCACATAAAATCCTTATATTTTGTCAGTGTCTGTGTTATTGCTGCCCTTCGGCTGAAGTAATTATACCTTTTTCCTTTTCAGAAAACTTACCCAATGTTTTCTTTCTCTTTATTACCACTTACATTTAATTACTCGAGATTTGGTGAGTCTGCTTCTTATTGTCCACACTGTTGCGCTATGAAATGAGGTACAATAACCTGGCTGATGCACTTAGAAAGAGTGTATCAGTTACAATTACCTAAATGAGTAAGATTGGGGGGGGAAAAAAGAATTTTTTTTTTCTTTAAAGTTATGAAAAGATTGTTATGTGAAAATATTATTTTTATTTCATTAGCATATCATATTCAACTTTCTAAATAAATAATACGGCAGGAAAACAATATACTCCCTAGTTCCCAGTAAGTAAAGAATTAGCTAACTCTAACTTTGCTTTCTCATGCACTTGCTCAGGTGTTAGCAGATAGTCTGACAGGGAGATATAAAGGCTGAAATTTCTGTAGGACAGATGCCTGGGGAGTAAGGTATAAAGAGCAGGACTTGGGAGATGGGAATCTGTTTCCTGGCTTTGCCATAGGATGCTTGTTTGGCCCTGGATAAATCACTGGGTCCTTAAGCCTCAGTTTCCCATCCTGATAAATAGGGGTGGTGTTACTTCCTTTCTCTCACCTCTGATTTCTTTGCTTAAATTTTATATTTTTCCAGGCATTGTGTTTGCATAGTGCATGAAGGCCACAATTCCAGACTCTAAAAATAAATAAAAAAAAAMCAAATTTATTTMATCTCGTAAAAGAAAGTCCCAAATGAGCAAGCTATTAATACATATACCACTGAAGTCAATGGGGTTATGCTTAAAGTTAGAGGTATGCTTAAAGACTTCACTGATTCAAGGCCTTAACCTCTCAGGAACACATTGATTTGTAGCTTGAGGTAGTTGTTATTTTCCTCTTTCTTTCAGTGCATGTTTATTTATAAAGATTTTTCCTTCCTGAGCAGACCTTATGGCCTTCACTGTGCTGGGTTTCCACTCACTAATCCCACCAGTTTATAAAGTTTTCTAAATATCTAATTAAAAACTTTTTACATCTGGCAATTTGGCTTGTAAAGGGATTGAAATGGGAGGAACACAAATCTTTTCACTGACAGCTTAATGGCCAGTGGCATGGCTGCGACGTTTGGGAGAATCTGTTGAGTACCATTTATGAACTCCAATTTAAATATGGGGCATTATTGCCTTCTTTCTTGTCTTTGGCGTCTATACTCAGATGAAAGCAGTAAAAAAGAATGGAAAAAAGGGTTTCAGTTGGCACAAGTCTAACAGCAGCAGGTCTTATCTTTAAATGGAGTATCCCTAGATGAGGGGATGGCTCAAGCTCATAAAAGAATGGTGTTTCAACACTGCTYTTCAAGACAGTAAGGAACAAATCATCCGATACAATGTTTTAACAGYTTAGCAGGCCTAATTAGACTTGGGWTTGACAAAAGGTTTGTATGAGATAGGACATTTGTATATTAAAGCAAAATGAAAGACCAGAGCAGAAAGAAGAAACCTACCACCCTGTAGGGAGGAAAGAAACTTCTCAGTTAGGAGTCAAAGGAGGGCTCCATCACTGCTCATATACATGGGCTTTTTTATTGTTTTAGGTAGACACCCACTTCTCTTGCACAAGATGCAGCATGATTACATTTCTAAACCTGACAAAGTGTGCATATCTCTGATCTTTTCAGCTGGACACACACACCTTAAGAGGTGATCTGAAAACCTAAAACCTTCACAAGCAAGAGCACTGGGGAGCAGAGTTGGATCTGTACTGGTGTGGAGGCAGAGSGTGGCAGGCTGTAAGGTCACATTTCTGTGAGCAGGGAATGCAGCTGGCAAGAGGAAGCCAGAGCATAAGGGACATAGAGACCACTGTGTCCTCCTCAGACAAAGTGGAGCATCTGGAACAGCCATGCTKGGGCTCCAGACAGGACCTCCTCTAAGCAAACACTGTTTAGCAATCACATTGCATTTTCACTTGAGACAAGAGAGCATTAATACCATTGCAATACCYGTGCTGAAGAGAAGGGAAATGGATCCCGAGATACTCGTTGCTCTGGCTTCAGGCTAAAGAGAGCTGAGAAATACTTGTGTGGGTGCCATGTGCATTGTTAATGCCCACAATGTACCTATTCCACAGGCAAGCAAAGGACTCGAGTTTTCAGGAGTCTCAAGCGGGTATCCTTTACGAGCGTTAAAATCCTCTTTTAAAACAACATTCATTCACCTGCTTTCACAGAGACCCAAACTGGCACACTGTAGGGACAGGAGACACGGTGTGCATTTCCAAATGCAGTTCATTCCATCTGGGAGCAGAACGACAGCTTTCAGCTTGCTAGGCCAGCAGGTTCATAAAGCAGCCTTGGGGTATGAAGAGGCATTTCTGCCTTCAGGAGCAAYAGAATATTCCTGGTCAGCTCAGACTGGTCTTCTGCTGCTTTGTGGCATACCCGCCAAAAGATTTGACTGATACTATGTTTTCAGAACACATTGTATTGACTTTTCTGATAACCTTTACCTACCAAACCGTGCATGAAAACTCACCGAACAGATGTTAAACTTTTYCTTTTTCCTAATAGCCATTCTGCTCCATTTCCTATATCCTACACACTGACRTTTATTGCATATTTAGCAAAAATCTTTATAGCCGCATAGCAGATTTTGATAACTGGGATAAATCCTCTGTGTCAGCATGAAGCCCAAGTTAAAAAGACCTGGTGTTTGGGTTTGCTCTGGGCTGAGACATGATAACAGTAGTTTACCAAGTTACTGTGCATCAGTCTGAGACATGCAGCCATCTGTGTGCACACCTTTCACATGAACACATATAAGATGATGAGAATGAGATCAGCACTGATATATTAAGAACTACTCAGTGGACATGCAGCAGCTTATCAAGCTGCCAAAGCACAATTTTGTCTAAGCTTGGCTGCATTGCCTGTGCTGGGTTAATACCCAGATGTTTTCCCATTTCCTGTCTGTTTATATAGGAGAAAAGTAGTGTTGTCAGGCTACTAAACATCAGTAGCTCTGCAGGTCTTTTTAGCCAATTCTTTGTATTATGGCTGTTGGGGTTCCATCTACAGTGATGACTTTGTTATGTTACATTACAGCAACATCCATGGTGGTAGTAGGCAGTCCCTGTCTTGAGCTGACAGTTTTAATAAAAGAGGCAGATGCAGCAGGTGGAATTCACCTCAACTAATTTCAACCAGATAAAAATAGGTACGGAGCTTAAGCGCATTACACTGGCTCCCTTCATAGACAGAGGAAAAGTCAGATTAAAAAGGGCATTTTTTCACCACCTGTCTTAGATACCTCTTACTTGAGGTGAACCTCTCCCCCTCCACTCATTGCAAAGGGAGCCTAGACAACTAGCTAGATACTCAACCCTCAAGGGGCTAAATGTAGGCAAGATGCTTCTCTCAGCAAGAGCGTAAAATGGGCATTAATCCTACCCAGCCTATGGGAGGCTCTGGGAGGTCAGTCTCAGCTGCCCAGGAATCATGTGCTAGTCCCAGACACAATCCCACGGCCTTTCAGCTCCCACAAAGGCTTGCCCACCGTTACAGGGCTGGAAGAGGCAGTGGCTCCACTAAGCTGCAGGAGGACTCCTCTCTCTGCAACATTTCCTCTGCTGTCCAGTCCCAAAGTGGAATCAGTAGGGCTCCCCACAAAGGACTTCCCATTTCACGCACCAAAATGCACCGCTGGTTCCACACCAAGCAGGATGATTCATCACGCTTAGTACACCAGGAGCTCAGATGCACCATGCTAATCACTATTAACCATGGATCAGTTGTTGAAAACAAGAGAGTTGAGTTTAAGAAAAGGGAAGAGTAATGAGTGTCTGCAGCATTAACCACAATTAATTATCATGATGGTCAATTACAAACAGTTTTGAGCCATTTTTCTTTTTAATGCCACTGCTGATACTCACCTTCTGGCGAGCTGTGCTGGAATCTCCCTGAGCAGTGTGCTGTGTCATTCAGCACTCTGTGGGCTTATATCTAGAGAGCCATTTGGCCTCCAAACTTGCTGGATTGTCTGTAAACACAGTGAAAGGAGACAGTTATTGCATGAAACCCAGGGATCGCACCTGCATGCTGATGAGTTAAATGTCATGACAGAAACACAAGACCAGCCCTCCATGCTACCCTTTAGAAGGGAACGAATGTACTTCTGTTAATATTTCAAACAGAAAATCACGGTGTAATTTCTTGTATCAATACATAATTTATTTTGTAATAAATATCTGAAGGCATATTTATTGGGCTCCTTTTTAATCCATCCTTTGTGCCCTTTATAGGTTCTCCCTTCCCTAGATGTACTATTGAGATTGGCTATAATGTTTTCTGCCTGGGGCTGCTATACATTTAAAGCTCCGTAACAATGCAGGATTGTATTAGGACAAAGACACAGCTTCTACTCCTCTCCAAATGTCCCCAGGTTATTTATTTTACCGTTTTTGTGCTGTTTTAACTTAAACTGAAGAAGGGATTTCTACTACTAGTAAAAAAAAACAGACTGAAGGAAAACATTAACAGCTAAGCGTATGGCATTTTTTTAAATCTGCATTGCAACTGTGGTAAAAATCAACAATGCCAGTAAAGTCAGAGCTAAGGCTGCAGTCAAACTTTGATATCCCCACTGTATTCRGGAATTATAGCAACATTTAGGACACGTATAACTATAAACTGAGCTGAGGATTACAGCAGCCAACAATACAGCATATTTACAAACTAATTTCAGACATTTGCAACACAGATCAAAAGGAACTGAAAGAGATTTCCTTTTTCTCCTRTGGTTTGAAGCTGATTCACCCTGACAGTGATTGCAAGTTATCATAAGATGGCTATTTGACCACCCATGTAAAATGAGATGAGTTTATTTATGTGGTAGTCCTATCCTAGTTCTTAACTGATAAGTGCCTGCAGCATAGGATATCTTCTCACAGATGATACAAACTGCTAGTGATGGGTGAATTTCTCAGAAGTTCTACACTTTARTTCCTAAAGTATTATAAGAGAAAAAGTTCTGCTCCTCTAGCTCCATTCATGCATAGATTCAAAGAGTATTAGTTACATTTTATAACAAAATGCCATGAATGTATTGTCGTGCCTGTGAGAGCAGGCTGTCCGACCAAGACCACACAGAAACTAGGGAGGGCAGAGCAGTGGACAGGGACTACCTAACCTCCCACTCAGTTTTGTGCATAGCTATTTAGCCATACTTAGAACATAAAAATAAAGGTAAAATCTTAACATAAATTCTGCAGTTGAATTTTTTAGCATCAGCACTGTTGGAAAAAACACCTTAATTAATTAAGTGTTGCAAAGAATTATGGGCTGKTTTTTAAATAACATATTACTAGCATCCCATCCCAACGTGGCAGCCCTTTTTCCTGAGGCAGGTTGTCTCCTGAAGGGCAAATTCAAGCTAGAAGTCACAGAGAAGATATGACAGCAGAACCTGTGGACCTCAGCAGGATGTTTCTCTGCCCTTCAAACACCTTATGSTTCCCCCAACTCAACAGTTGTCTCCCAGGACTGCATGAGATCGGGATCTTACACAGAAGGGCAGAGTTACCAGGCAGCTAAAGGGTCCCATCCCATATGCCTTTTCCTTGTCTTCCCTTTTCCTTAAGGGGCAAGACAAGGCACCTGTTAAGACCATTTACACCATCCATACAGGCAATGACTGTGGTGTGCAGCCCCAGGCAGAGCACATGGGAGCCGGTGTAAGATGTGTAACAGTTTTATGCGAGCAGCTCAGCATTTCCACAGATCCCACTGGCAGCTGTGCAGAGGAGGCACATGAATGCCGGCACCACACCAGCTGCCCCCGAGAGGCAACTCCTCAAATACAGACCACTGGGTCTTTGCTGTGGCTCTGGTGAGGGATCAAGCCTGACTGTTGGTCTTGAGATAATTGCCACAAGGAAACTACTTCATGTGCAGTATTTTGGGATAATGGAATGGAATAATTTTCATGAGTCATTGAATAGTAGCTTTCATATGACTAGTCAATGGCACCCTCATCCATCCTGTGCCTTCACGCTGCATAAAACTCTTTCCCTTTGGAAGAAGAAAAGAATGGGGAAAAAAATCTCCAACACTTATGAATTATGTGGAGAACGTGGCAGCACATATTCTGTCTGCTTCATTCACTTTCTAGGGCAGAAAGCATTTCCCTAGAACAAGGTCCCACTTTTGTTCCCACTGCTGTGAGGGGGAAATTGTTGCAAAACTGAGTTCCTACACATGCAATAAAACTAGGGGGCATTGGCCTCCTCCCTGTGAGCAGTATATATTTACAGCCCCTTTACAGTCTCAACTCCAGAATCTAAAGATACACAGAAGGCTTTTAAGAGTGAATGTTACTGAACTACCAGGATGAAAAGGCAAAGCAGCTACAGTCTGTTGTGTAAATATGTGCACGGAGACTTCTCCTAGCCCTCCTTCAGCACTCAGCATGCAGAGTGCTTCCACTCCCAGCACGAGATGATCATTTCCGATTCTTCCATTTACAGAATTCCCCAAAGGTGGCCCTAGAACATCTATTTTTTGGAACAATGTCAGTGATATGTGCGTTATGTCTGTAAAGAATGAAGCTGTTACTGAATTTACAGAAACAAGAAAGCCATCTAACATACTCAGTCCAAAAGAAGACAAAACTATTTTTATGAGTCAGAAATAAATCTCAAGCGTAGTAGCTTTATATATCTACTGAAAATGCAGACGTTGTTTYTGATATGTAATAGCTGTGCAGATGGAGAAGTCTCCTTAGTGGTTTTTACTGTTTTGCTGGAAAATGGGGCATGACTATGCCTCAGCTCAGTCTGCTCGCGGGCAGTCCTTGCCTCCCTCCTCTCACTCACCGGCGGAGGGCTCGGGAGGCACACAGCTCGGTTAGCACGTCCGCGCTAACATGTCCCGCCGCTCGGCTACATTACCAAAGCCAACCTTGGTACAAAAGCCCAGCAAGGAGCCGAGAACCCCCCTCTTTGCCTCTGTTAACTCCCAAAATGAGCCTGCTGCTTAGGAAGGAGAAGAAGTGCAAGCTGCTCCACATTACGCTCTTAGACAGCTCTTGTCCTCCTGCTCCGCTTGCTGCCTAAAAGGGTAGCCTAATTAATTGATTTTATTGAACCTCTTCCTGGGTGCAGGGTGTTGATGCATCAGCTAATAAAAACAGAAGTGAAGCTAGCACTTAGAGAAAATGACAATATCAGGAGTAGGCAGGGTGCTCTGTGTTATRTGTCACAGCTTGTAACAGAGTACAGTGGCTGACATCTTTATTAGCTTCTAACATGGTATATGGTTGTGTGTGTGTGTGTACACACGCACACGTGTGTGTCTGTCACAAGGAAAAATGGCAAATGGGCAGTAAAGTAACTGAAAGCTGCTGTAAAAACAGTTGTGGGTAATTTAAAAAATATTTCTCTCTACATGCRTAGCAATATGTAAAGGTCTTATTGTATTATTTTGATGTTGTTTTACTGAAATTCTTTAAAAGTTACTTATTTAAAATACTTACTTTTAAAAYGTTTTTGCTATTTCTAATAGTACAGCAAGGTCAAACTGCAGTCTTGCAGAGAACTGGAGTTTAAACGAACTAATGAAAACTAATKCCAAACATTTCCTGTGGAGGTAAAATATATCACCTCCAAATACAAAAATAAAATGATCAGCACAGACTTTATTCATTTAAGACCCACCACAGAGCTAAAGACAAAGATACACGCTGTCTTTTTAAAGATGTGAGAAATCCATTTCACAGTGTTAATGATCTCTCAATGCCCACTTCATATTTAATCAAAGAGCTACTAACACTTTCCCCCCAAAAAATAACCCTTTGTCTCTGATGTTGATCATATCTTTAAGTTGTTCAGTCAGCTGAATTAAATATAAATGAGAAATTTTTGAAAGTGTAGGCAATGYGACTACTTAAGTTTACTGCGGTCAAAGCAAAACAATATTCAGTCTGGGGAGTATCTAGCTGTGTCACCTGCTCTTCTCCTGCAAAAATCTTCTATTTACATATCCCTTCCTCTTTTGAACTGTCATACAAAGGACCTTCACTAATTCCAATAAAAACAAGCTCCTTACTTTTCAAGAGTTTTTCTTTCTCTTCTATTAGACTATTCACTTCTGCAAGTGAAATACTGGAAGTCTAGACTAAAATCTAGTAAGATTTTACATAGACCTAAACATAGGTCTAGATGCAGGTCTAAACGTAGACCTGTTTCAGTAAAACCTGCAGTCATCTTACAGCTGTGCAGATTTGTTTTCATATTGACTAAACTAGTATTTCTTCTACTTACATTCTAAGCACCCCTAAATCAAGATAAACTTAGCTAAATACCAAAAAGCATTGACGATATTTCAGCCAAGACTAGCAAACTCATTTTTGCATGACCTCCAGTAGGCATGACCCTTAGATTTGGGAGCAGAAAGTCTTAAGGAATGCATGCTTTGCTTTTTTAAAGGATGGAATTTTCTTAACAGAAAGCACTTCAAGAATTAGAAATAACAGTCTTRCATGATCAAGGGGTTTTGATAAAATAGCATTCTTATCCATATTCTATTCCCAGAAATATAGTCACTCAGATATTGTGTGTTTTAATAGCAGTTCGTGATGCTTTTTTCTTTTTTGGTGATCTTTTTTAAAAACTATCTATTTTTAAAGGTTTAGATTCAATCTGCGAATTATTTTTGAGAGAACTGTGCTGATTGATGCAAATATCAAAGACTGCAAAGCTTTTAAGTTTCTGCTTCTGYTAGACACTGTCTTAGAGCAGCATCTAGTGGCGCGCTGGCTCTGCATCCTCACCCAAAATCCTAGAGCAATGCAAGCAAAGCAGAGTTAAGATGATAATTAACTATTACAGGTTTCCCCACACACAGTGCAGGAGGCATTACTCCCAGCCAGTCTAGAGAACTATTTACATACTTATACAGCACATACATCATTTTCCAATTTTAATCTTAAAAAGCTTGAATTTATGCTCAAAAAAAGAGAAAGCATTGCCAAGTACCTTACCTGCTTCTTAGCAGCTTGATTGTTCCAAAAAATCTGCTTTTTTGTCTTAGTTTATCCAAAATAAGCTATTTTGCTGCTGGAATATCACCATTTGAAAAAGAAAAATATACATGAACTTTCATGATATAGCAGTAGATTTTTGTGTTTCTATGGCTGTAAATTATTTGCACATAATTTGACAACCTGATGCAAGCAAGTAAGACTTGCTTTTCTATGTAGACTCCTTGATTTCAAAAGGTTCCAATTCTATCCGATTGATTTCACATGAAATCAATTTCAATTATGTGCTTGAGAAGTTGTGTTTGTACCTTAGACTATTGTGGCAAAATTGCTTTGGTCTCCTTGAGTTGTTTTTCTCACATCTTAAGTATAAACCCGTCCTGTAAGCTATTTGAGTAAGCTGTTTGAGTTGGGTCTATACTGCTTTGAGACAGAAGAAAAGAAAAAGAAAAAGAAAAAGAAAAAGAAAAAGAAAAAGAAAAAGAAAAAGAAAAAGAAAAAGAAAAGAAAAGAAAAGAAAAGAAAATGATTATATTTTTAGAGATACAAAGGTATTACTCAGGTATTAAAATCTGAGAGTTTATTGAATAAATAAAGAGACTGAAGTCATTCAAAAACAAAGATTTTTGAAATTAAATTTGAAATAATGAGTAAGGGATAAGCCTGTTAGAATCTAGTAAAACCATTTTTAGCTCACTAAAAACAGCATGCAAGTAGAACGTGTTTTTAACTAAGCTTTTACAAAAGTTAAAACCATTAACTGGTGAAGGGCATCAGGGGAGTTCGTGAGTAAACTCCAGCTGAAGTATTATACTGTTTCAGCTGGTCTTATTCAAGAGCTGAAAGAATTGTTTTTCTTTCATTCTGTTTTAGCAGCTGAGTGCTGTTATCAGTTCATTCAAAATAAAGAAACTGAGTGGGATTAAAAAATGATAGTTTGTGTTTCTTATACAATCTACAAACACAAGCCATGAAAGCCTAAAAGCTAATTATTTTCAAGTCTTGAGGAGATTGTAACTATAAGCAACCAGTTTAATTCAGTAGCTACAATGAATACTTTTTGATTAATAAATCAATTAGCTCAAACTACAAAATATTTTAATTAAAATTTATGTAACAAGTCTATTTAAAATAAATTTATTTCATTAATAAAAGGCTTTAATAGATGTATTTTCTGCAATTACACAGAACTCAAATTTAATATAATTCCAATTTCTATCTAAAGTAGTTTGACACAAAGAATAAGTAAAAATATTCAGACAATAAACAAGAAATGTCATCTGACATTTTAATGATAAAATGTTAAATCAAGGAATAGCAGTGTGTAGGTTTAATGTGTAGGCTTAATTTGCATTTTGTTGCAAATCAACTTGTCTCTATAGATAACAACAAATAACAATCAAGCCTTTTTAAGAAAATAATTTGAAAGTATAGCAACAAAGCAAGATTAAAACTAGCAATTAGTTCAATCGAGATTTCTTGCCTCATGATTTAAATCATAGATAAAATCACTCTGACTTAAGCCTATCAATTCTCACCTACAATAATACCATATAGACTATTTCTAAGAAACAGTATTGAGACTTGGTTGCTTTTCAAGTTTCTTCAGCTCAGATCAGCCCCAATAGGCAAATTCTTAACAGCGTGTCCACGTGTTTGCTGCAGATTGAATAGCCACCACAAATATCACCAACTCAGTGACTGAGAAATCATGGGACAGTACCTAAAGAAAAAATAAAGGTGTGGGACCAGTGCTAGATAAAGCCTCGGAATAATGAGAAAGCTGTAGAGCTACTCGACCACCAGGTAATGCTGCCTTAGCACTGCAACCATAGGCAACATGATGAGGGAAGAAGGAATGTATTTCCTTCACTCCAGTGGTAGTCCTCTAGAATATAAAGACATATTTACTTTATAAATGTGTCATAATAGCTGAATGAACTGCTTTTTTTCTTTTAATGCAACATAAGTACAACATATTGTTATCTGGAGCAGTTTAAATGTTAAGCTTYGCATCCTCCACATCATTCTGGCATGCTGCATCGTCTCTGTGAAACTTTATGGAGGGATGACTTGTTCCACTTCATATCGTGCATATGTTAGGACACATTTATAAAGACTGACAATGTGTCTGTCCTCTGACTAAAGGGAATATTCATAGCATCCAACTTTAGCCATCTAATTTAAACAATTATTCTCTCTACATTCTTGCAATGGTTAATGGAGAGAGAAACAGACTCTTTGAGGGGATGATTCAGACTGTGTAAATCARAGGCCTTTGGAGAACCTGACAATAGGAAGAGTTTGGGTAATAGGTTCGATTATATCTGCTGCCTAAGACAAAGTGATGTGAACACTTCCTTAAATCCTTTCAAATTGATTCAGCTGCTCATTATGAGCTATTGTACAGGAACAATTTAAAGCATAAAAACTTGTTTGGGTTTGAAACATTTCCYTTTCCTCCTACCTGAACAAAAWAGTTGGATTTAATTCATATATTTCAATAGGATTCTTTTATAACTTAAARGCAGCTGAAAGGATTCAGCTGAATCCAAATACTTTCTCAAGTATGGAAAACTATGTCGTAAAGATGAATGTTACAGGAATTAACAAAACTATAAAAACCTAATTTTATGATAGAAACTGATCTGAAACCTCCTGGTGACCTCTCTGTAAGGCATTAGGTTGAAGCCTTTTTCAGATATATCTCTATTTAAACATATACTGAGAATATTCATCTTTGGGAGTTGAATTATTTGGTTTGATATGTTTGCCAGAGGTTATAAGCATACGGATAATGACAGGCTGAGAATCTGTAACTACTACAGCTAAGTGCATTCAAACATCTTTTTGTCAAGTGTGCAATTACAATCTCTTCACCTCTTTCAATAACTTCTCTTAAGAGGAACCTATATTTTAATCACTTGCAGTGATCAGTATCTGAGAGAACTTGCTAAATTGTAATCTTAACATTTTAAGTTCAGGATTGCACCATTCTTGTGAAACTCGCTGTGATGAGCCGAGTTTTGTGTTCTTGCATTCTTGGAGATCAAAAATATCCCGTATTTACCGATTCATTTAAGACCCAGTCCTAGTAAGTGTTGAGTTACTTCTGATGGGTCCCAACTTCCCTTTTCATATACTATGAAAAAGCACCTATTAATAGTGTAATGTAACATTACACTGTCTTCTTTATTCATAAAAATTTAATAACATTTTAAATATATAAATAGAAGGCATCTGAACTAACCCCCRACAGGATCAAACAGCTTCCGTGATTTGGGTTGCAAGCAATTGCGAGATCAGTTAATTAGAATTTCAACCAGATATGAAAAAGAAGTTCATATTGACTGATGGGCTAATGGATTAAAAATCAAATCTGAAATTTGATAGTACATCAGATAGATTTTCTGATAGTAAAGTTATTTGTAAAATGACACTAAGTAGAACTCAGTCAAATGGAATTTGTGATTCACTAGATTCATGAATTTGGAAGAGGCTATTTTTACTCTTAATACTCATAATTGGAGACTCAGCTTGATTTTTGAGCTGTTGTTTGACAATATGATGATCTACATATTTCTATTGCTAGCCAAACAGAGTTGGCTGTGGAGTACTGGGACTCAAGATCTTCCGGTCTTCCCCCTAAACCCCAGGACTACAACTGCAGATCCCTGGTAGTGGGAAGTAGGTCTCATGAAGCAGAGTAGAGGTATTTATTGAAAGAGCAATGAAGAGAAGTTACACAAATCCAAATGCTGGGTATAAGAGGGACATGAAAGCTGAAGCAATGTAAAAGGACACTTGCTTTTTTATACGGTCTAGGAATACAAGGGAAAAGCCTCTTGGTTTCTCTATCTCAGTCTCTCTCTCTCTCAAAACTTTTGAGACCTGAGAATACCATCACCCAGCATGGCATTTCTCTCAGAAATGCAAAATCAACACCATTTGCCAGTCTGAAGGACAGAATAGGATGGGTGAGGGAGATTGTAACCTGGCACCGGCCAGTAAACATAGATGAAAAGAGCACAAGAGTTGTCCAAAAATACCAAATAATAAGTTTCAGACACCGGTCAGGGTAAATGGAACAGATGAAGAAGAGACTAGCGGATCCCTGATGGAGGGTGTAGATATTTTGTGCTGAAATTTTAATGCCCTGTGAAATGGAAACTCAGTGTGAATTTGCGGTCATTATTTATTTTCAGTTCATCTCCAGTCTCACCAGGAGGTCCAATCCAGAACCATTTCAAATAAAATTTAAAAGGTTTAGAACAGCTTTTTCAAATGCACAGCTGAAGCATTTCCACAGCTGAGGGACTCAGCTCTACTGCTCCTCAGACTCTTGAAAGATCCTCAGTCCATAACTGACCATAGTGTTTGGCCAACTGTGTAAAGGGAACTAACTGTGCACATCCTCAGACTATAGCTTTAGACCACAGATTACAGAAGTAGCTAATGATATACCAAGTGCTTTCAGTGCACAGCTTGAGATGGCTTGCAAATGTCTCCGTTTCAGAAAATTTCCTACTTCTTTGGATGCACAAAAACTACTCACCCAAAATCAAGAATCATTTTTAATATCTTCTCCTAAATAACCACTCAGATAGGCTGTCATGAGAGTGAATTTTATCCTACATCTTGAAGCTTAAGCTGGCAGTCGTTGCAAAGTGTGGAGACCTAATGAAGCAAAACTTCGTTCACTTCAATATCAGCAGGAGAGAGAATGAATCAAGGATCACTATCAAAAGGACAGCCCAGTTACATTTTTTGCAAAATATAATAATAAGTTGCTTCACTAGCACAGAGGTTTCAGTATTAATGATAGGCAGATCAGGAAATTCTCAAAAACTAAGAAAAGTTATAAATTTATGTCAACATACTTGGAGAATCAAATAAAATAATATTGTTTAAAGTCATTTAACTGTAAATAATTAATGATCATATGATTTCATTCAATACTGTGCACTGTATAAAATCTAATAGTTACACCCAGTAGTATACATAGAGTCACATGATAGCTCTTAAATGTACTCTGTGTGTGTGTATATGCATATATAAACAGAAAAAAGAGAGAGAGAGAGAGAGAGAGAAGAATAGAATATCTTAGTGTAGCCATATCATTACGAAAGGGATGTCTTTCACTTGATCTGGTTATTTGTATTTAACAGCCTCAAATAGGCTATTATTCTGCATTTATAGAAATGCTAGTAAAATAGTGTAAAGTGACATTGAACAGGCCTGAAAGCCATCTACTCAGTTCATACTCTCATGGAAATGCTTTATAAAATGTTGAGTTTYATCAGCTCCTGAATTGAAAAGATTGATTTGCTTGTCATGTTGAACAGAGTCTAAAAGTAGTTTAATGAACAATTGACCCTGAGCAGAGCTGCAGCAAAGTCTTCTGGGTATCAAGCAGAAGCCAGCTCAAGATTTCTGAGATAACGTAAATTGTCTCACTTATGAAAAAGAGCGGCACAGTTCACTATGGACTGAAAGACTCAAGTGGATTTTCATAATTAAGACTAAGACAAAAGCTGCACTAAAAGCTGCATTTAYATAAATACAGTTAAATTTCCACTTACATAAGCTTGGCAGAAAAAAAATTAATGCAGATTTGCTTTCATATTATTTTCATTCTTATTTTCCCGTTTAAATACAGTTCTTCAAATTTAAACAATACTGGGATTCTTGTGAAGGAAAAAGGAGAAATGACTGGGTGTTGGCTTCTCAGCATGGGTGTGCATCACTGCCAGGAGTTACAGTCCCAAATCCCAGCTTGCAAGGYTCACAGGAGAAGGGAGCAAAGGCTCTCTGAGGGAGGTAATTAAAGCCAGTATGCAGCAAGGTTAAGCTTGTACCACCTACTTGTACCCCTCTGCCCATGCACTCCCACAGATCACACGTGAAGAACAGCTTCCTCCCAGAAAAGAAAACCTCAGTGAAGATAGTCCTTAAATATAATAAGTCATTTAAAAGTCTGCCCGTCTGTCTTTCAGGCAGTTTCAAAGCCATGAATTCCTGGACAAACAGAGACTTCATCCTATGTGTTTGTGCTGAATATGCTCAGGTGTCTTTCCAGCTAATCCTGGAAAGAGCCAAAGCCCTCAAGCTGCCCCCTGCTGCATTTATTTCAAAGATCCTGGCTCAGGATGCAGGTATATAAGCTTCTTGCTCTCTTTCTCCAATACCATATCCTAAGCAATAGTAAACCCAAGTGGTCCTGGTGTAGAGTAGTTGAGGGGCTACTAACAGTGACCCTGGCTGTCTGTAGAGGAGTTGGAGAGAGGTTTGCTGGCAAACCTGCTGGTCATTCGTGGAGTCCTTCCCTCTTCTTACAGTCCCTATAACCTGCAAACATGCCCTGTGCTTCCTGTGAAGCTACTTGAGCAGAACTGCCTTGCAGTACAACAGGGAATGGGGTGGAGTAAATTCTTTGTGTGAGGTAGTCTCACAGCAACAACACCAGCAGCTGTTTTGAAAGGGTACTGCTTATCTCCATGATTCTCTTACCCAGATGTCCAAATGAGGCTGGAAAAGGGGTACCTGGGTTTTTCCTGCACATGGTCCTTCCCACCACCCAAGGCGTGCTGTACTATCCTGAACTGCTCACAGATTACAGAATCACACGATATCACAGAATAGCTCCGGTTAGAAGGGGCCTCTAGAGATCATCTAGTCCAACCTTTCTCCACAAAGCAGAGTCAACTGCATCAGACTTTCCGGGCAGCCTGTTCCAGTGTTTAACCACTCTCATTGGAAAAAAAAAAAAAAAAAAAAAAAAAAGTTTCTTATGTTTGGATGGAATTTCCCGTGTTTTATTCATTTATGCCCATTGCTTCTTGTCCTGTCACCCAATGCCATGGAAGAGCAGCTCCCCAATGAAGATCCTGCCTTTTTATTCTCCTCTCCTCAGGTATTTACAGACATTGATTAAATCCCCCCTCAGGCTTCTCTTCCCCAGGCTGAACAGGCCCAGCTCTCGCAGCTGTTCCTCATATGACAGATGCTCCAGCCCCTTAGTCATCTTTATAGCCCTTCGCTGGAMTCGCTCCRGTAGCTCGATGTCTCTCTTGCACTGGCGAGCCAAGCACTAGACCTAGCACTCCAGAGGTGGCCTCACTATAGCTGAGCAGAAGGGCAGGATGACCCCCCCACACCCTTGATCTGCTGGCAAYGATCTTCCTGGYGCAGCCCAGGAGGCTGTTGGCCTTCTTTGCCACAGGGGCACATTGGTRGCTTATGGTCAAACTTCATGTCCATCAGGACTCCCAGGGCCTCTTCTGCCAAGGGCTTTCCAGCAGGTCATCTCSCAGTGTGTACTGGTGCATGGGATTATTCCYGCCCAGGGGCAGGACTCTGCATTTCCCTTTGTTGAATTTCATGAGGTTCCTCTCTGCCCATCTCTCCAACCTGGTGATATCCTTCTGCATGGCACAGCCACCCCAATATATCAGTTACTGTATAGGAGTAACTAGATAGGAGTGTATCACCCACTCCTCCCAGTTTTGTATCATCTGTAAACTTGCTGAAAGTGCACTTGTCCCATCGTCCAGGCTATTACCAAAGAGGTTAAACAACATTGGTCCTAATATCGACCCTGGGGGGATAACACTAATTRCCTGCCCCCTGCTGGGCTTTGCAGCACTGATGACAACCCTCTGAGCCCAGCAGCTCAGCCAGTTTTCAATCCACCTCACTGTCAGCTCACATAGCCCTTACTTCACCGKCTTGTCTATGAGGATGTTATGGGAGACAGCACTGAAAGCCTTGCTAAAGTCAATATGAAGATCATCCACTGCTCTCCCCTCATCCACCAAGCCAACCATTTTGTTGTATCAACTAACAGTGTCTCACCTGGGATCAGGACAGCTCCGTATGGCTAAGGGGGGCTTAGGGCTACTGCCAGGCAGATTTAGTCACCCCGTTCTGGAGCAGTTGCCCTACTGCGGCAGGTAAACCAAATGAATGCCCCACAAAAGGTTTAACATTTGACAACATAAACAGCATCTGATCAGGGCAGGCCTAAGAAAAGAACCTAAAGGAGATCTGTGGTGAAAAATATTTTTCAGCCAAAAAAAATTAGTTAAATTGAAATTTGAAAGCCTATTCGTTTCAATGAGATTTCGTCAAGAATAAAGTCAAKTGAAAATCATTTTGACAAGGTTGAAATGTTTAGTCATTTCAATTAATTTAGATTTAACGATCAGCTCAAAGTATTATCAATATTACATATCTTTACTAAAATAAACACAAATTTGTCCTCTCAAGTTAGTTATATTACACTCATGTTATATATATATACTTAATAGATATGTTAGATATGTTCTATTTTATGTTTAGTTATAGACTTAYGTAAATCATTGGGATTTTTTTACAGTTTAATCATTTCATAATGTGATATAATATCAATGTATTTCAAGTCATAAAAATCAAACAAGCTGATGGTCCCAATGTAATATTTTTTTCTTCCCGTGGAAGGAAAAATACTCTTGAAAACAGCCACAYTGCCTACAAACTTGAAATTCCAGATTCTGGCAATTTTAGATCAGGGGAGAAAATCAATGACTAAAGAAATGCAATTTGATTATTATTGTATTTATCGCTTTTCAAAAAGAAACAGGTTGTTTAGATCAGCCACATCAGCGAAATAAAATGAACTGAGGAGCRGTCCCTGAGCTGCAAATGGAAGTTGTTCCAGTGGGCCAGGCTCTGCTGCACGTGGGCTACTAAGAAGTACGAACTGCCAGTTTCAGCTGTTGACTGCCATCGCAGTTACCCATTATGGACTGCCTAGAACATTTTAACTGTTCACTAAGTCCATTAAACTTAGAAGGTGAGGTGACTTATATGAATCCAGCCCAAGTGCAAATAGAACATGCGAGTCACATGCTTCTGTTTTCAGACCATTATTTTAAATTTGGCTAATGAAGAACGAGTGYTTTTACATCAGTGCATTCCAAGGTTGAGTTGTTTTATAATGTGCAAACCCAATCACCTCAACTGGCTGTGTTCCCACTGGCAAGGCAAAAAGCTGGCCATTAAATTGCTATATAAAGTGATAGTGTGACCGCTGGCAATGTTCAAGTTAAGGTTGTGTCAGCAATAGCCTTTCCATTACAAACCTCCATTTTTCAGGGGGTTTTATGTCTTGAGATAAAACCCAATTGTAATTCTTCATTCAGTGCCTCAGCTCAGCAGTGAAGTTTTTGCATCCATCATGTTGTATCCCTGGTATTTTTTTCTTACTGATTCATTTTCAGTACTGAACACAAAATATTACAAAACAGGTACATGTAAGGAATTGCAGAAAGCACAACAAGCAGTACTTCTACCATTTTTCAGGTTCTGAAAAACAAATGGGAATAAGACCTCAAACTTACTGCTAGCAAAACTTCACTTTTCACCTCAGGATAACTAGCACGCATCAGCTAAAAGCTAAAAACACCGTGGAAACAAAATCTGTACCCTTATGCAAAGTTACCTTGTGCATTTCCTTYACTGTAATTTTACTTCAGGCTACCTGAAATACATTTTACCCTGAGGTAAAATACAGCTTTTGCAGTAATAAAGACAAGCCCTAACTAGGACCCCAGATCYGCCTACTGTTAGAAATAGGTTTATTACAAAAGAGGCATTAATAATCCAGTCAGGAGCCATGCATGCAGAAGTGTTCATAGCTCCTATTAAAATAAATGGACATACTGTAGTATTTTTCCAACATCAGAGAGAGTTTAGCCCTCTTAGCATGCAGAACAGCCGCACAGGAAAAAGGTGGCTGATGTGAGGAGCCACCTRGAACAGCACAATTTTGTTTTCTTATTTCAACTTAGATGATCTTTTTATATTGTCTAAGTAGACATCGTAATGTTCTTAGATGGTGGTTAATTAGAAGTCAGTGTCAGAGCTGATAACTAAGATGTCCTTTATATAGGAACAAGTAAGATTAAAGGGAAAAAAAAGTAGATAAAATGATGAGAAATGCTAATGAGCTAAAGGCTAATGAGAAAGAGAAAAACCTCTGTCTCTTTCGTTACCTGCTACTGCGTATCTGTCTAACTAGCTTAACTGCAGCACCAGGAGTACCATGCTTCAGTGCAAGTCTTTCAGGGCCAGATAATATTGTAAAAACTACATGGATTTCTCTCTCTTTTTTTTTTTTTTTTTGGTCACCTTACAATTATGTCCAAACTAATCCATCAGCAGCATCCCCAGGAGAGAGTTCTCCAAATGTAGGCTGCTTTTGTACCAGTTTGGGGACCTGGGGTGTGCAAATTGCTCCCAGTTTGGACCAAACTTAAATGATTACACAMGGGAGAGGGCAATAAAATCAAAAGCATCATTTTTTGTGGCCTAAGTTTTAGCCCTTTCAATAGTTTACAGTTTGCATATTCAAGCTTCTTCATCAAAGTTACAGAAAGAACTGCTGGAGAATTTTCTGTTAGTGAACCGCAGTTCCTGTAAGGAATATTTTAAATTTGACAGCTGAGAGGGTTTTTTTCCATCAAAACAATATAAACACCATATTTTGCTCCAGGTTGGAGTGACTCCAATAAAAACACTTTAATTCTGTTTTGATACAGCTTTATACAGCCAAGTACTACCATAGTGTTTATTCTAGTGCAGGTCTCAATTTCTTTTGTTGAAACTGTTTCATTTTCTATAAATAAATATTTCTAGAGAAAAGACTCAAAATTCTGTCCTGGTGAGTGCAAAAAATTATTCAGAGAGAAACAATTCTAACAAACAAGAAAGAGACGGATTCTGTAGCCAAGAGGTTTGTGCTGAGAAGGAACTGAAAAGAAGAAAGCAAAGCCCTAACAGATCAGTTGAACGGTTTTCTGTGCTAACCGGCTGTTGCTGAACTTGGACAGCACACTTGGCGTTACCCAGAAGAAGAGAGAGATCCTCGTGGAGCTTATAAATTAATGGCCTGACTCTTCCATCATTTATTCTTGTATGCTGTATGCACTTAAGCCCTGCTGTGCTGCAGCTGCATACTTTGCCATTCTGAAAGATGTTACGCAATGCTGCTTCCTGTTTCAATTTCTTCAATTATTTTACGGTAGCATCAGCCACATTAAGATAAGTTTAAATAAGACTTCTTGTTGTGAACAGCTGTAAGTGTTTAATGGGAATATCATCAGCACTGCAGACAAATACCTTGACCTTGAAAACTTTTGGAGCCAATAGTTACGAGACCAAATACAAATATTTATTCAGATGAAAATTTACTGCACTTGGCTTTATCATTCTGAGTTACCCACATTTCAATTTTCCTAAATATGCTTAGAAACTACACTTTGCAGCAGAAAGGAAAAGAGTGGATATTGTTGCCATGGGAACAAAAACATTTTTCTTCTACTCCAAAAATGTTGTCTGTTAGAGACCAGTGAGGGAAAAAATAAAGTGTATATAACTAATTTTACTCTCTGTCATGTTTTTCAGATTTCAAACAATTGCTTCTGATGAGATTTTCAAAAGGAGAGATCCTTAACCCCAGCAGGAATCTATACAGGCAATAGGGAGCACTATYGGTAATGTAGTGAAGCAGAGGAGCTATCCCCCCTGCTTCAGTGGAAATTTTATCCTCCCACTTGACTATTGCATTGGATAGGACATTCAGATAGGAGCTAGATCTGCATTTCATATTTTCGACTTAGAGTTATTGCTTCTTGATATATTGCTGTTAACCAGCCAAATAAAAATGAGAGAGCTTTTTTATGAGTGGATAGACAGTTTGCTAAAATGCAGGTGATCATTGCTTATTCCCTGAAAGCTTTGCCAGCTTATTCTTTGTCAGACTGTGCTCCTTCCTTTATTCTCCGTATAGATGACCCTTGAGTTTAATTCCTGTGGTAAAGCTCTAGTTTTCCTAGAAGATGCTGTCAGTTTTGACATTCTACTAATTCAGCCACCAGTCTGGACATGACTACAATCCCCTTCATATCCCTCTACATGTAAAAAAGCACTTTAYATCATCTCCATTTACATGCTACTTCGGTCAACTGATCTTTGTGCAAGAGGAGGACCAACATGAAATGCTTTATGTGAACTAACTAATACGTATATTCTTACAAAACTCTTTATTTTGGCCTCATGTCCATGTAGATGACATCTCATTGGTGATGAACAACAACACTGGAATATTCAAATACYTTCCACTGTTTCAGTTCGCTGTTTTGGAAGTAGGAGGTGCTTTGTGCTCCTCTTATCTTTCAAGAGTACATCATAGGTAATTAGGTGATTTCTTATTAGCTTTTTGTTGATTTGAACTTATTTGGTGTAGTTACTTGTGGCTGAGCAACAAGTGTTCCATCATCTCTTTGATTTTTTGCTAATTAATTGAAGAGTTTGATCATCCACTTCCASCTAAAGTACCCTCAATTATTTTTTTGTTTGGAAATTGATTTAGAGTTGAAACATAGCCCAACTAATTGCAAGACATAATACCACAAAACTGTATGAAYTAGCTTAATATCTATCCTAGATAATAATATTTCTACACACATATGTAGGATGCTGCTGAAATTAGAAGAGAGCAACAATTCAGTGTATCCAAAATCTGTACTTCTCCAATAAAATCAAAGCAACRGGAGGAACGTAACCCTATCAGATCAGCTCTTCAGTGTCTCCTATGATAGGACAAGTTTCTAGATGACCATTATGACAAAAAGGGTTGTATTTTTAGCTATTGTCACTCATTTAACATTTAGTGGGAGGTAGATTTCTTTAAATGCTTTGACTACTTTGTCCACCTCTAAAAAGAAGGCCATATATTTTTTAATTTCTGTCATAGTCTCCAAAGACTCAAACTATAAATCAGATGGAAAGTCAGGTGTAACTAACTAAGCTACCGAAGAGTTTGGGTGGGTCAGCATTGGCAGGCACGTGGGYGCGGCTGGGTCTCACATCCCAGCAAGACATCTTTGACCACATTTCCATACACTGAAAAGGTGCACCTCTGGGTCATCTGGAGCAGTCTTTTGGCCATTTTGAGACTGCCCACTCTAGAGAGTTTCTTGGCTCCTCAGACTGGACCAGCACACCAGCCTGGCACCTGACATGGACAGGGGACTTAGCCARGGCAGTAACAGCTACCATAGGGGTTGCTGATGAAAGAGTTTAGTTCTATTTTGCAGAAATAAAAGTACTGAAGCAATATTTCATTTGTAAGGAACAATTTGCACAGAATTACTGAGGATCTACGGCTGAATCCCTTCCAGCTTTGACCATGCCAGCTTCAGTGAGGCTGTGAAAACAAGGATGCTGATCACAGGTGTGCTCCATTTYTCTGAACAGTGCTCTCTGTACAGCACTTCCTAACCTCACTGTAGTGAACAGCAAGGACTGCATGTGGTTTTATTCACAGGGACAATGTTATCAGTCCATGGGAATGCGCTGCAAACTGCAAACTACAGTTGGATGCAGAGATTTCTGCAGAGGTAACCTTTAACAAGCAGCTAGAATATCAGAAGCAGTTTCCTGTGGCAGCCCAGAGCTCAAAGCAGCCTAATTTTTTCTGTTTAATTGTGGAATAGAGAGGAAAAACAGAGTTCATTAGATGTATCTAAATTCTTCTTAATAATCTCAGTTTTCAGCACTGTTTTTTCTATGCTTTTTCATTGTGAACAGTACTTAGCTGTTCATAGTCCTTCAGAGAGAGGACTGACTGCAACTATGAGGTAACCAGAGAGAGCAGTGACTCAGATTTCTTCAATTTTATATGTTCAAGCCAAAATACACTGCAAGTCCCCCATGAAGCGCTCTCTGGAAAGAAATGCTCGGAAATTCTGCAGGAAACAGAACAAATCTGGTAGTACCAATGAGGTTAATTTCTAAGCTTTTAGGTTCAAGCACATGAAAGAAAATAGTTAACTCCTTAATCAAAACAAGAAAAATGGTAAAAGAAAATAGAAAATTCTTAAACATGTGTTAGCCAAGGAAGTATGTGACTATGCCTGGTGGGCAGTGGGAATGGATAGGGTCTTTTAAATATAACAGAAATCCAGTTTTCATGTTGTCCATTGAAGATGGGAGWATAAAGGCAATTATAACACCCTGAAGATACATCCTGAAACAGATCTTGGAAAATACCAAAACATGCACAAAACACCAAAGACCCTTCCTACCCTCTCTCTTAGTTCTTGCATTTGCTCATGTCTAAGTTATTACAGCCCTCTTTCCTGCTAATATGGAGTCCAGACCACTTGATCTAGACATAAAAATCCCACTGACATTAAGGTAGAACATGACTAGTCATTTTTTACTGCAAATTGCAGAGTACTAATGGTTGAAGATACCATATTATTCCATYTGTAATTACTATCTAATTTGCAGTACGTTAGGACATTACAGGAAGATTGTAGTGCAAAAGACAGAAATGAGTGTCTAGTGGCTCATGGAATTTACTGTGTAAGTTCCTGGTCAAATTTTACTCTATAATTATACAGCTTTTACATAATAGCTTGTCTGCACCCAATAATGTAAAGAAGACACCAATAGTGTATTTGTTAAGGACTGATACAGGTATACTTGAAGCAAAAGCTTCCCAAAAGCTCTTCTCTAACACTTTCTGGTAGATTTCTAACACTTTTGAAACTCTTTGTTACAATTTGCATATTTTAAAAATAATCTCATAATGTCTGACGATTTAGAGGGGATTGACCTAGATGGGCYTCAGTCTCTTTCTGTTCTAAAGTTTCTTAAAAGGATAATAGTGCTATTCTGAGAGCCAGAAAATGTATCAGTCTCGTAGCCTGTAAAGAAAAATGCCTAAACTAAGTATCTTGTCTGCTTTTATTTCCTTGTTTTCTCAATATGTCTTATCAGGAAGACTGCCTCAAAACAGGCATTGTAAATTCTGTGGATGCCAGGATAAAATACTCTGAGTCCATAGTTCACTCTCAGAAGATGAAAGAGCCCGGAGAACAGAAAGTCCAAGCTGCTTTTTCGATAGGGACCTCAGGAACAAAAGCYGTTCCATTCTGAAAGGTGCCAGCCTTACCCACGCTCGGCGGATTTATAGTTTTGTTTGTACAGTGAAATTTACTGATCACGAATATCTGAAGCCCTCAGCTCACCTTAAGGCACTCGACGGACCCGAATGCCACGGAGACGGCGGCACTCAGCAAGCGAGACGGAAAGCAATATTGCCAGGGAGGAGGCAGGTGTCCAGAGAGCTGGGGGGAGGCCAGAGAGGGGGAAAATGAAAGAAAACCACTCAGCGGGGAGCAGCTGTGGAATGGCAAACGATAAGGGGCCCAATTTCATCCTGCACTGAATTTAGCAGCATATCCTCCCCGGCATCTTTTGCAGAGCGGATGGGATCTTGAGCTCTGAGGTGGTACCCAAACCTCGCGGAGGACAAAGGGCATCTCTGCATCTCAGACTGGAGATGAGAAAACACACTGCAGCCAGAGCGACAATCTCCACCATCATTCCTTAATTATTTTATCTGTGCAGGGGAGAGTCGAGTACAAACAATAAGCTGAAATTTGTGGTAGAAATCTAAAGACTTTCATGTGGTTTATAACCACACATAAAATATTATTGTCCCTCCATAAACTCTTGCAAGGGTTTGGCTTAAATGGTGCTCCCCCCCCCAAAAAAAAACCCCAGATTCTATTACTTACTATAATTTTAGAGCAATGTAAAATAGTATTGATCTGCTATAAAGTACTCTCCCACTAGATCACAATGCATCTTAAAAGGAGGATAGATATCATTATTCCCACTTTGAAGAAATAGTCTAGTATTATTCCCCATAAGGAAAGCTTAGAGAGAAAGAAACCACTGAACAGTAGTTTACCTTTTTTCGCAAAGATATTTAAATGAGGTTAAATGAGACAAGGTTATCTGCTCCATTTTCTCTTAAAAAAAAAGGAGAGTGAGCTCAGCACAAAACTTTTCTTAGATATGTTGCTTGTCTGAAGCTAGGAGAATACAATAAAGAAGGATTATGGGACATCTGCTTCATTCTCATGCTTTTGCTCCTGACCAGGGAACTGGATTGCGGATAGTTTTTATGGCCTTTCTTTCCCATTTGGAACCAAGATGGTTCCTCACCGAATGCCATGTCCAGGGCTGCATGGACCTGGACACAGATGGTTTTTGCTCTATAGTGCCAAGAGAATAAGAGAAGTGAGCAATACGGCTCCCACGTTCTCCTTTTCCAGGTCCTTTGCACTTTTTCTGTAAATCTCAGGGAGGGATTTGCTCTCAGGTAGGTGAGAGGGGGAACGGAGGGAACTCTTTCTCCACTATTCCCAGCAAGATCCCCTGCTGTGGCTGCAATGTTGTGGAATCTGCCTGGTGTTTTGAGACTTTGCTAAGGCCAGAGGAAAGTGCAGAAAACCTCAGCTCCTGCAGCTGTGAAGAGGCTTTAGGATGACTGTAGCCTTTCTCATATGCATCTGTACAGTAGGCAAATTTACCTTCCCAAAATGATGGTGAGAAGGGTGTGATCCAATTGACCAAACTCTTGTCAAGACCTTTCCTTTCTTACAGTGGTAGGAACTTTTGATCTAAAAAGTCTTTTCAGCTGCTCAGAAAAGATACTTAAAGCCAAGTGTTCGGTTCTGTGACTGACATAAAACGACCTGTGCATTCCATGCTATTTTGGGTTACCAGAGTCAGTAAAAAATACGCTACATCACACCGATGCAGAAAAATCTGTATTTGAAAAGCATTAAAACAGCATGATCTGGAAAGTTTTCAGCTGCTTGTAAATTTAATTTGGTTTTAAAATACTCATATGAGTGTTTCAGAGCAAAATTGAATTAAGCAGCTCTTTGACCACATAGCAATGGAACAGCAGCGAAGCAGAGAGCARCAGTATGGTCCCTATTCCAGCAGGSCGATGATCCCTCCTCACGTAGTGCCACATATTACTTATGTCTCGCTCCAAAGCCTGGGTTTACTCGATGCCCCGATGCACACAGTCTCATCTGCTTGTACCAACAGGGGAAAATCGGATCAGCAGAAGCTCTTAGAGCAGTCTGAGATATGGTGGTTACATCTATCCTGTTAGATAGCTCCCCGGTACCCTCTTGGGTCCTGCTTATTTGCATTATATGTGTATTAGCTCACTTTTGGGCTGTAGCTCCCTTTGGAAACCCAGAYGAGTTTCAGGAGCTGCTTCTTTCTAGGGACTGCTTTCTATACAGTATACACATAGCTTTACCTCACAGTGTCCTCCAGCTCTACYCACTCTCCATCACTAACATCCCTACCATCCTTATACCACAGCTGAGAGCACACAGCATATGTCTGTGAAATCACACCATAAAAAAGCCATTCTGGCAAGCTGCAGCACAGCCTTATCATTACTTATTATACCTACAGCTGAAAAAAAACAGAAAAAATAATATTTTAAAGCCCAAGAGACTGCACAAACACAAGCCAAATGCTAGGCAGTGTTGCTATGACCAGGCTATTGCAGCAATGAATAGTCCTGAGCAGTATGCCTTGGCAAGAGATCGGCCATTAGGATGGATGCCRTCAGCATGACCATAGCTATAACATAGATATGACTACCATCTGCACTTTTGTGTTTCTAATCCATTCCATGAACAAGTACCACCTCAGAGAGACGGACTGGCCTGACACTTGTCATCTCGATCAAAAAGTTGTTGTTCAGCTAAACAAGAGACAAAGTGGTTCCACACTAATTAACCACCCACCCACACATATATAGACTTTCTGATATGGTTTCTCATAGCAACTATGCTGTGCAGCCACATTACAGTTTACACCAATTTGGACCATCGGTTGGTTTTGGTATGAAAAGAATCACCTAGCAACAACCAGTTTAGAGGGAACAATCTCCTTGAGATAAATCTGTGGCACAGCCATAATGTTTAGGATTAGGATTAGGAGAAGGAAGGGGAGCTGTCTCTTCAGGGACAGCAGGACAGACAGCACCCCACTCTTCATGCTGTATAACCATTACAGTGCAGCTCTGTAGCTACAGTATTTGATGGAAGAGCCAAAATAAGCTCTAGAGAAAGACACAAAAACAAAAGCCACGCGCGCAAATAAATGTAAAGCAGGCTGAAGACTCAAAAGGATAACCTGAGGTCAAATTAGCAAAATTTTGAAGGTCATTTAATTTCATTAACTCATATACAGGCAGCTCCTAGTAATTTTTAAGCGTGTTTTGCCTATAAAATGTATGCTTTCATTAAACGCATCATTACTTTTATGGCCTCTGCAATCAATCTCCGTTTTCCTCTTTTTAAACATGAGAAACCAATCAGACATAGACACAAACATTTATATTGATGAGGTTTTCTTTGTGTATGATAGCTTAGAGGCAAGACAACGAGCTATCATTTCATGACATATGACAAAAGAGACRGTTTTAACTACCAGAGAAGAGACACACTTCAGAAAACAAGAGGGAAAACATTCATAGCTGAAGTGAGGGTAAGAAACTTTTTTTTCTTATTCAAAAGTATTTCATTTTCTTTTAATGTATATTGCTGCTCAGTAGAAGGGTCAGTAACTACAACAGCTTTAGTTCTCCTATAGTGCTTATACAGAATACACARGCCTGTACAAAATACGCAGGCCTGCTGTTTCAATTCCTCTCTTCTGTTTCTATCCAGAAGTATGAAGTGCACCTTCATTTCATTTCTAACCATGTCATCACTACTTTAGTAAATCTTCCTTCAACTAGTGCCAGCAGCTACTCATTCTAATGACTTTTTTCAAATAAATATAATCAGAAAAAGTGTTTAATTTCAACAAAAGAAACTACTTTCCCCAACCTTAATGGTTGGAAACAGTGAATAATTCCTGTTGAACCTTTCAAAAAATTGAGGCAGAAGCATTTATTCAACAGACTATTCAAAAAATATGAGAGAGAAATAGTAATGAAATTTTCCACAGAATAAGAACACTATTTCCAATTYAGACCTATAGCCAATTCAACATTATGTAAGAGAACAGATGACTGGAATATTCTGGTAAATGAGAAAAAAAGACAGAAATCATAGGTTCAAGGGATGCTCTGGAGAATGCAGTGCAGCAGCTCAGGGTCTTTCATGTCCGGTAGAATTTATTATTATCGACCCAGGCCTAGCTGTGGTRGAACCATGCTGGTTTCTTATTATGTTGGCAGTCTCTGCATTTTATCTATATATTGTGTTTCCAGCATTGTGAGTTACGAGAAAGATTCAATAGCTCGCGTGCGAACCCGGACGAGCTTGCTCGGCGTACGCAGTCGAGCAAGGGCTCGAGGAACTGCTGCTGCCAGAGYGCAGCACAGGAGCAGCCCGCCGTCACTCCAGGAAGCTGTCGGTCTCCCGTAACTGCAGCTGGAGCACAGCTACCCTCACTCTGCTCCTAAGCTGGCCCTGCATGCAGCCCAGCCATGTTCATGTAGTATTATGTTCAAGTTTATTAAAAAAAAAAAAAAAGTACGTCTGGCTCTGCACACAGTTAACTGATATGTTGCCCCACGTGTCATACAGTAATCCATTAGCCAGATAAATCCTCTATGGATAATTGTGAATTTGCAAGAGAAAGTGATAATCATCAGCTTGTAATATAAACATTTAATAAAAGCTGCAGCCGATAACTAGTTCTGAAACCTGTGCCAAGCATGGTTATGTGAGGACAGTGCATAGGTGTACAACTCTTGCCACAGATTAAATGTTAACTTTGCCATTACTGAGCTGCTTAGAAGCTAAACTGCAGTAACTGCCTCTTATTATATGCTTGCAGTATCTAACACAGTAGGGCTCCGCTCTCAGTCAGGGCATTATAAATAACAATAATTAAATGCACAGATGAAATCAACTCCCCTTCCCCCATTACTGTGTTCCTTTTTCCAGTCTCTCTCATCTCTATGCAAAAAAACGTATACCCCAAGCTTAGAAATAAATGATTCAGAACCAGTTTGTCACAAACAAATACTATCTCATTGCTTACAGTGGAAATACGTGCTCACGCATTTTTGTCTAGACGCTCCATACTTCAAGAATTTAATGTGCCTCCTGGCCTCTGAGTGACTCATTAAACAGCAGATCTATACAGCACAAGCAACCAGAGGGAGGCAATGAAAATAATTAGCCAGTCCTGTGGTTCTAGAATGCTCAAATAGTAATTAAAGTAGACAGGTCTGCAGAATAAATCATTTCAAAAGAGTAAATTAGCAAGTGCATTCCTGCTGGTTTGGAAAGTCAACGCACTGGTTTGTGAATGTTTGGGCCAGATTGTYCCCTCCCCAAACAGGAGCGTAAGGGAGAGTAAACAAAAAAAAAATAAAATGTTCATGACCYATCACAACTGGGCCCAGAAAAGCTCTTCAAGTGCGTAGTCCAGCCCCTGGGACCACTGGGCTGGGATAAGGCAAGGATGGGTTCTCCATCATAGGAGCTTGTCACATCTTGGCCAGACCATGACTCCCTAACCCAAGCCTTTCCCTTCTGACAGCTGGCTCAGTCTTTGAATTTGTCATCTTTTCAGCACCTGATACTTCTCCAATGCAAGTCTGCTACCTCTTTTTTTTTTTTTTTTTTTTGAAGAGAATCATTAACTTGGAGATAATTGCTGATTTAAGAAAGAGAGAGAAAAAAAAATCCCCAAATCTGCTCATTTCCCAATAACGTGTTATATACATATTTGTAAGTCAAAGGATGATTCAAACCATTAAAGTCTTATCTTGTCTGTGGATATCTTCAGTTCATTGGGGCATCATGACGAATGAAAGATTTAAGCTGATATTTCAACAGTAAATAATAAGTCATAAGAGAGATGAGAAAGSGCCTCAAAAATAAAGACAAGTGACTTTGAACTGAAAAGAGAAATGGAAATGCAGCTGAAGAACCCAAAGAGATAGTTAATTACAAATTAACAGAGTAGAGAAATAATCTTTGCAGCAACATTGTGAGCCATTAAAGAAGGAGATTCCAGGGACAAAGATGTGAAGAGAACCTGCAGCAGCATAACAGATGTGTGTGAGGTTTTATCCCTCGGAGGCTTTGTACGGAGCAAAACTGTAGGATGCAAACATAACTCAAAAGCAAGGACTTAAAGAAAGATCTGAGCAGGTTACAGAAAAAGCGAGTCATAGGCAGGATCAAGGTGCTGTTCACCAAAAACAGTAGGAGAGAGGTACAGTGGATAATCACATACTCTGCTCACATGCAGAGGCCACTTATTTTCCTTTGAATGATCACCATCGGCATCAAGGCTTGAGTTTGTCTTCTCTGCTGCTTGCCATTCAAAGCCGTCTGTGCCCAAATGGGCAATGCTGTGTGGCACTTGGTACAGTCTGTGTCACATTTAGCAACTCCTTTAATAAACTGAGAAGATCTGAGTTGGAACTGATTAACGCAAATACATGTAAGCAGTGTTTAACTAAATTACAAATAAGCTACAAATTAAGGAATCACTCCATCTGTGCTATGAAAGTGGTTGCTGCTTAAATCTTTTGAATAATTTTATATATAATCACACGAAGCCCAGCTTAAAACAGAATTGTCTTTGTAAGAACAAAGCTTCAGTTGACGTAAATATCCTCAGACAGTAATTAAATGGTCTCTCTGCAAAGCCAAACACGATAGCAGCATTCAGATTTGTGTTAATGCAACTACCCTGTGAGGTGGATGGGTACGAAAGCCAGCCTAGTATCAAAAGATATTTGAAGGATTTCATTAGCATTCCTGCTTCAAGAAAATGTTCTAGCTGAGTTTATGTGGCTAATAATTTGTGTTATTTAATTGAGTTGATCTTTTTTGCTGCAAACAAGCTTTAAATCTTTGTGACAATCTGTTTGAGAAATTAATACAGACTGGAGTTTTCCATGACAAATTTTAGCTTTTAACTTTCTGTCATTTCAACTAGAAGATGCCTGGAAATGTTGTGAGCGTATTGCTTTTAATTAAAGACATGTTTTCATTCTCCTGCAGAACAGTTTTTATTCAAGCTATAAAAAATAATTCATCTCTGAGCTGAGACCAATGCAGAAAAATTTCTGCCAGTAAAATGAAATCCTGTTTACCTGAAAATAGGGATGACAGCAGGAACCATTACATAATCTAAGTTATAGTAGTAACCAAACAGAAGTGCTTGAATACTCAGCAGAAATTTGATTTTGCAGCTATTATTCGGTTAGACATCAGCAATCGGAGTCAGTCTGTAATCAAGAATTCATAAAAACTTGAAGTTTCATGATAATCTTTTGGCCATCGTTAATGCAGTGAAATGTTATATGCAAGAATGTGTAATTTTTTCCAGCATCCTTAGTAAAYCTGTGTGAAGAAGATTTAAGTTTTATTTCAGATTTTCCTTTTTTAATTTCATGGAAACCTGTGCTATGCAAAACAATGAAAATTCTTGTCTAAAGGCAAGTCCATGACCTGTTTTTAGGCAACCAAAGGAATCAGGATGGCATGTATACACACACTGCTAATTTAGTATAAAAACACTCAGTGGAAGGATTTACATTTTGCATCAGCTTCTCCCTTCCACAACACACACTGGAGAATCCTTATTAAGCCATCTCAAAGAATATTTTTTTATCTGTTAATAGCTCACTGGAGGAGGAGAGAATGAATGATCTGAAACTTCACCCTGATGCCAGATAACTCCATCCCTAGCAAGTAAGGAAAATGGCTGGAGAGTYCAGGCTGGCCCAGCAGCAAAGCAGCCTCCCCGTGACAGTCTGTGACCAGGTGAGGGGGGCCGGTCAGACATTAATGTGGAGTCAACCTTATGGTCCTACTTGGCCTCTGAAATGCAAGTGATGGCGTGTTCTTGGAATTAATGGATGAAAATTAATGTTTACTGATATTTTTTTWWAAAAAAATGAGAATTAATTCATAAGGATTAATTACAGACTATTTCCAGGTTTTTGCAATGTTCTTTGAGTGACCCAACCTTGGCAGCCAAGGGTGTTTATAAGCTAACATGGTGGATGARTCAGTCACTGAGGCAGGTGCAGCTCTTAACAGGTCACATCCTGCCAGAGAAGCAACATCTCCAACCTCATTCCTCTTAACAGCAGCAGCTCTGTGCATGAACGCAGRAAGAGTTGCCCAATTTGTGGGAAAGTATTTGCTGCTCATGTAGTCCCTGGTGTTAATTCAGAGGTGAGATGAAAACATCTCATGATCTTGAGAAATTAATATAGCCAACAGGGGCACTCTGGTGCAAAACAGCAATTCTCCTGGCTTCCTCAACTCTACTTCTAGTACTGACGGTACAGTTTTGCTAGACCATTCATCAAAACTAATGCAAGCAGRAGAACCCAGGAAGCAGGGTGGATCATCAGCTTCCAAGCAGGTATTCCTCTGGCTCATCAGTACTGCTTTAATACAAACTGATTATTTCTGATTTAAATATAGCTAAAAACAAATGTTCAGACAAGTGAAGGAGCTCCCCAGAATTTAGATCCCATTTCCTTATTGCYAGCTACAAGAGCAAATAAATGACATGGTAAAGCTTGAAGTCACCACTGGCTTGCACCAAGGGTGCCTGCAGCTACACCCGCACAGACACAGATGCAGACACACAGTCCATTCCTGTCTGCATGTCAGTCCTTAGTATCTCCAATGGAGAGCAAAGCAAGAAGACCTGTGTTCTTGAGCACAGGAGACATTTTCCACATGGCYCTTCCCTGTGACTACATCAGTATGGGTACCTGAGCACATGGAAGTGAATGGAGGATTCTCATTCCTTCCCTTTTCTCCATACCACTCTGCATGCTCTAAATCATACGCACACATTAGAGCTGCTAAACAAAATATCTTAGGTACTATGAGGAATTAGAGTGGTTTTTGCACCTTCTAGAGTCTCAACAGACTTTCTGCAAGTTTTTTATCCAAGTTAAATCAAGTGTTTCCAGAACAAATCTAAACCTAATTGAAACAAACTGCACAGTATCACTGTGATACTAGAAATTTCCTCTAAGCTGCCCATAAACATCCAAAGCATCTGATATAGATGACAACATGTCTGCAATTTACATTCAGCCATAACAAAACCTAGCCAAGAGCTCATCTACCTGCTGTTCAAATCAAAAAAGAGGATCTTGAAGGTCAGTCAAGGAAAAGAAAAATAGTATACACATCCTCTTTTCTATTCATCACTCTCTAGGGAGAAGCAGGTGAAACTGAAAAATAGCACTAAGTTAGAGGAATAAAACCAATCTCTGTGTATTTTTCTGGAGCATTGCTTTGATTTTAAGTACCTCTGACAAAGCATAAAAATTTGTGAGTGAACATTTTATTGTTCACAGTGAATAAGAACTCACACTAAGATTTCCAAGGTGCAAATGGAGTTTGCAAAACACATTAGTAGCCCTATCCAAGCCCTAGTAGCTGATTTTAAAAGTGTGAATATTAACTTACAATCAAATTAACTTTTGCTGAAAAAAGCACCTAAAAGCCAAGCACMAAGACAGAGCTGTTCCTCCTGCTGAGATCTGAGGCTCTTATCTCAGGTCCTGATTCAGCTAAGTGCCTACACGCAGGCAAAAAGCCCAGTGTACTCAGATGGAGTGCTCAGATGACTTCTATATTACGACTCACTGTCCTGCTTGTAAGACCTGCTGTATGCCTGTCCACAGTCTAAAGAAGAAAATTTAATTATCCTACATGAAGCAAGCCAGCTGAAGATCTCACTCTCTTTTCTATTTCTTAGATAAGCTGATAGCAAAATAAATGAGACAAAAATGCGAAAGCTTAAGAAAATCCATTATGAGTCATGATGTGCTACTTCAGACAAAAGCTAATGGCCTTCTCTCAAGAAAAGCAGCACACATTAGGTCACATAGATCCTTGAAGGCTTCCTAGAGTAATTGTACTGCAGGTGTGACTATCCATTATTTGAGCTTCTTATATGGATCTTGCATGCTGTGAGCTTTTATCATCCTCTTCTTAATCCCAAAGTGCAATAYCAGACATAGGACAATCCTGAATGTGGTTATGAGTGAACAGAGCAGCTACGGGTGCAAGGAAGTAAGGCAGGTTTTGCTCTGTGATGGTGGAGCTAAGGAGGTTGCGTTATGTGGCTTAATCAGGGCATCAGCTGATGTAAAGGAGAAGTGTAAATTTTATTTTAATACTAAGACAAAGGTAACAAAATGTGTCTCTCATGTCAACACAGAGAAGGAAGAGCTCAAAATGTAAGCAGAGATGATTAAAAAGAAATGCATGTACAACAGAAGCAGAATATACAAGAGARAAAGAAAACATATAGGGCATGAGCTAGGTTGTTGAACAAGTGGTATTAGACGCATGGATGGATATGGGAGATTTGCGCAGAATGGGACAGAAAATTGAGCAGAATCAAATTTAACTATTAGAAAAACCCTTATACAGATCCTAAAAGAGAAAGGATTCAGTCAGGGGATCTGTCTGTTCTCGAGGCAAGCTTATTCTATCTTCTTTCATTCCTTCTGAACACTTTATGGTAGCTTCCTGGAATGAGGGATGACTAATTGGCCCTTTATTTTTTCTAGTCAGGTTTTTTTATTATGGAAAAAAAATATTTGCATTTCTAACATTCATCAGACTTATTAGATCATCTTTTGGATCACTGGCAGATTCTTCTGGGCTTTAAGAGGAAATACCAGTTTAAGATACAGTAATTTAAATCTATACTACATTCCTACTCCCATAAATATTTAGAGAATGTCAACAAAATATCTTTTTCTTTTCATGGTACTTATTTGGAGAAACTTCTTTTCTTCTTTGTAATTTCCTTGTGATTTTGCCAGGCTTATGAACTACTGTGCACATATGTCCTCTCTTTAAAAGAGTGCTGAAAGAAACATAAAATCCATTTTTTGCAGCATTTTTGCATGAACAGGAAGGAAAGTAGCCTCTTTCTATGCATGGTTAATGACAAATGCACAGCATGTTTCCATAATCTCATATTCTGAAATAGATTAATTATTTTAACTGAGGCTTTCTCGGAAGAAAAAAAAGTAGTGAGATGAATAGCCTTCATGAAAATATTCAGCCCAAGTGACTGCAATGAGGTCCAAGCTATTCAAATCTGGATCTTCTAGTTGTATGTGTTGAATAAAGTTWACCACAGGTCTCACCACCTGCTCTGCCCATAACAAATAGAAAGAGATATGGAAAAGGGTAGGAGAGAGACATATAAAGATTACTTTCAAATAATAGACTTCAGTACCCACTTAATTAAATAAAGACAGTTCAGTAATTTCAATGTTAAATGTAGCCATCTTGACCAGACAGCAAAGTGCTAGACGTGTCGGTGCATTTGGAAAAAACTAAAGTAGGTTTAAGGAGAAAATAATATACTTTCTGTAATTAATACATGGTTTACAAGCATATGCACAGCCTTTCACAAGACCTTTAAACCCTGGGGGTTTTATCTGGCGCTGTTCAGAGAATGGCAGGAAGCTGATAAAACGCTCAGTGGAATTTGCCATTCATTTATCTGTCCTTCTGTGGCCTTCAGAGTTTACCTTTTTTTTTTTTTTTTTTTTATGGCTTTCAACAGTATAATTATATGTGAAAAAGCTTCCCGTACCACACAAGCTTGCATTATGGCATATTAGAATTAAATGAGAGAAAAAACTTTTCATTATATGGTTTTCATTGTTATTCATTCATGCATTCATGTAACAATACAGACTCAGACTTCATGTGTACTCTCAAGCTTCTACAAACAATTTATCTCTTAGTGTTTCATCCACCAGCCAATGCTAATTAAAAGGAAAGAATAGTTCTTATTGCTGTTATTCTAAATAGAGATTGATGAACTTCAGTGTTTTGATTCCTATTAGAGCCCAAGCCAAACTTTCAGATGCACTTGTAATAGCCTGGAAAAGCAGCCTAGTCTTAGCAGGAGGCCTGCTACACTCAGAAAGGAATCATCAGGATTTGTTGTACAAGATCATGCACGTTTTGTAAGTTGGACCASAGGGCAACCAATTCTACGCAAGTGTTACTAACTGAAAATCATGCCTTATAATGGCAAACTAAAACACATYCTAAGCATGTGATACAGAGTCCTATGTGATATTATCTATATCACACGCTGTATCAGTATTTTAGGAACTTACTCRCATAGCCTATGAGTGCCAGTGAACTGCAGCAGTTTCAACTTAGTGTTCTCCATATCTAATATGAGGATTATAAACCACATCTGAAGACTATATCTTGATTTYAATGGGATTTGTCTAAATTTTGAACAACAAAAAGAAAAAGCATAGAAGCTAGGTCATGAAATTAATGAAAASTACAGCTATTTAAATAAAATTTTGAGGTTTTATTTTTCAGCACGCACATGCATATATGCATTAACATACATGCTGCTATGTAGACATGTAACGTGCATAGTTCATTTCTAAGCCATGGTTTTCAGAAGGCCTGAATCTGCACCTCAATTCTTACAGTGCAGGTACAGGTCCAGGCTTCTAAGTTAATGCGTGTCTCACAAAAACACGTGCAGAAATAAAAAACTACAAAAAATATTTTATCCTAAAAAATATTATGGAATAGAGTGGAAAAGAATTCTTGAGAAACAGACATTTTTCAGCAAAGCAATCCAGTCTCCAGTCTTAGGCTTGCCTAGTAAAGATTTGTGCCTGTCCTTGTAACAAGATCCATTGGTCATTTTATTTTATGGCAGGAATTACTCTTACTTTTCTAATTTCCTGTTTCTTGTATAGATACTTCTGATCACACTACATCTTTGCAAGAAACATAGTAAGAAATGACCGCATGCTAAAAAACACAACAACTTGCCAGACTGAGGATAAAATTGGTCACTCAGCTGTAAGTAGGAGATAAACCTACCTCAGCATCATTGTCCAAYAGCTTATCCAGGATATGAACAGTAGTAGGAATTGGAATAGAAACCTTATTTGTCAGTAAAGAAAACAATTTGGGAAATGTTTTTAAAAATAATCCAGGCCCAAAACAGAAGACAGTATATCATTATCTGAGCTGTGCCTGCTAAATCCATGGGACAAAGGGGAAATAAAAAGCTTCTAAGTTGTTACCAGTTTGCACATAACTGAGCAAATCGTCATCCAAGTTAAACTCCTACAGAACATTTTGTTCCCAAAACTCAGCAACAATATTATCAAGGACATGATCTTATATATCTTTGTTTTGGATTATGTCAGGCTCCCTTTTTGCAAAAGATAAGGTTGATGTTTCTTATGACATTTTACTTTTTGAGATTTATCTACTGACCTTAAATTATCTGAAAGGACACCATGAAATGCCCTAGAAATTACAGACCTTACTTGATTATGCTATGAGTTATTTCCTTTCTCTAGGGTATATATTACCTAGAGAAAGCACAGGCGAGTATAGGTCTCCACTTACTGCAGATTTTGYCTGTCTCTTTACGCAGGAGTCATTTGAACAGCATGCTGTGTTAGAATCCAATTTAGGGCAAGATTGTAGCTCAGATATGTTGATGAGATTTTGTCAGATTTTCTGTATTTCCCCTGCTCTTCCAAAGTCTGAGAATTAAATGTTGGACTTCAAATTTATTGACATGATTAGAAATTGTAGAAAGGAGAGATGTCCTGGTTACCCCAGCTGCTGTTCCAACATTTCRTTTCTTTTTTTCCTTTCCAGTGGCTGCTTGGTCATGACCCTTTGGAATTTTCTTGTGGTTTCCCTCCASAATTATAAGAGCTTAGTTTAGGCCATTTGCAATTAACGTGCTGATTAAATTGTATCTTTCCTAAGTAAAATGTTCTTTGTAACTCTTCTTAGCCTGAATGACCTGTCTTGCATGTTAAATTCTCTATTATTACTTTGTAATTATTACAATAGCAGCTAAGAGGTCCTCCTCTTAGGATGAATCCTGTAAGTTATTCTGCCAGTTGTCATACAAGTGCACACAAAGTCCCTCTCTTGAAGRGTTTACAGAGGCAAACCATAAAGGAAAATAGCATCCAGTGAGGACAACCTTCATATCATCTGCCTTATCCTTCTAGTCCCATTGGCTTCCTTTAAAGCCAGCGGAGAGATACAGACTCCTCCAGAAGGCAATTCAGAGCAAGAGCTTAATTTAGGTTCTTTGAGTCAGCCTCCCCCTTGAAAATTAAAGGATCATAGGTATACAAACCATTTATGTTAATTACTTACACTTAAGTGGTAAAAATATATTCTTGGGTATTCAGAGTTACYGTTCCCCCTTTTTCCCCTTTCTTACTCTCTGTCTTTTCTTTCTCAAAAGCTTCCTGTTTTTCCAGACACATTTTCTGAAGAAAAAATAAAATGAGTAAGACTAGGGAAAAGTGCTTCATGAAAACAAATAAAGAATCACAGAATTGCATATGTTGGAAGGGACCTCCAGAAGCCACATACTCCAACCTTCTGCTCAAAGTAGGTCCGTTTTGAGCAAGACTTCTGCAGCCCTGGGAGGTGCTGTTCCCTAGGCTTGTCCAGTACAGAAATGAAGATGTGATCTGAAGACTGAAAGAACTACTTCAGACTATTTTGCTCATTCAAGCCTCAATTCCTTTGCTGTGATTGCTAGAAAATAGGTAGCATAAAGGGACACTGAAGGTTTGTAATGCTTCTTCACTATCAAATACATTAAGATGATCAAATATTTTCAAAGACACCATCAAAACAAAAAAAAATGATTATTAGAAATTTTCTTAATTTCTAATTGTTAAGTCCTGAGCACTAATACAAGTATAAAATTATATTACATGATTTAACAGATTTCAAGAGACCTTCATACAGTATCATGTATGACACCACCTTTTATCATTAAAATTCTGGGAAACTATGCTAAATATCCTGGAGGACAAAGAGGAGACTGCCTCTTGTGTGATTTGACGTGTGACTTAGCAGTAGGATTACCCACACACTTCATGTTAACTACATACCAAAGTTACTCGCGTGCTCACAGGATTTCTTTACATTACTTCAACTTAGATCTCTAGGTTTAAAGCAAAGAAAGGAATTCCTTTTTTTTTTCTCTCTGTCATCTCTTTAGTGTCAGTTATTATCCAGTGACCATTTATTTATGTAGTCACACTGTGTTTTCCTTTAGAAGAAAATAGTTTAAGAAGTCTATGACTCCCCTGCCCCTCTTTGTGCCACCCCAACAACCATGAAACCTTGGTTTGCTGTTATGGCAGAGTGACTATTGCTTGGGCTGTTTTTAAACAGGTTCATTTGCTGATCCTGACTAAAAACAGCCCTAAAAGGAGCATGGCAAGACTTTTTGCTTTGTTGAAAGCCTTTTTGNTTTACTCAGAACATTATAATGAACTGATCTGGAAACGATTATATCAGCAAAACTGAAGAGGGCCCATCTGTAGTTCAAAGGCAGGAGCACAGAGCAACAGCTGCCAAACTTAAGTCAACTTCGCCACAGAAAATATGGAAGACAATTTCACTTTTAGG
This sequence comes from Rhea americana, assembly GCF_003343005.1. Lineage (NCBI taxonomy): Eukaryota > Metazoa > Chordata > Aves > Rheiformes > Rheidae > Rhea > Rhea americana. The sequence continues at coordinate 3,051,764 of NW_028186368.1, read as the reverse complement.
CTCAGAAATCACTTCCTGTACTGATTTTACAGTCACCTACACAGAACTTTATTCTCGAGCAGGACTAGAAATACTACCTGAAAAAAAAAAGATGAAAAACGACAAAAGGAGATTTGACAATGCAAATACTCATATTATTAATAGAAAATAGTTTAAAGTCAAATATTTCATTTTTGTATGCAAACAGGTATTTTATTCAAGACATGTGTGATCAAAATTTCATTCCTTAACAATTTTTTATCCTCATAATTGATTGACTCCTGAATAAAATTTCAGGTCATACAGACCGCATTCAAAGGAATGTTTTCTTCTACTTTTCAAATAACCTCATTTTGTTGTTTATTTTTGATTAACTCAAAATCAAATCCTTGAATTCTGAGTAGTCAATGCAAGCTAAAAATATATTTGCAAAGCTCTGATTAGGCTTTCTGGATGCTATAGTAATGTAAGAAGGCAAGTTCTAATATCTTAGAACTCTATGATCGTTTCCTCCTGGTATGCTTTTTCTGTTACCAGAAAATATGAATAGCAATAGGATGTGGAGACATTAAAGGAGAATTTTAAGGGAGGTGATAATAAAGAGGAAATGCAGTAGTTAGTCTAAAAGTCTAATATGTATGGAAAATAGAGGGATTAGACATAACTTCACTTTTGATATAATTTATTTCCAAAATCCTCCTATAATTTCACAAATCATCTGTAGTTAAAAAAAAAAGACTTGAAGGAAGAGGAAAAACAAAACAGAAATTATATTATGAATATACTACTTACTTACTATAAGGTAATCATTTATCTTTCAGTGGTGAATTTTCCAGTACATTTGGACCTAGTATAAACTTATTTGCTAAAGGTATGTTCGTAAAAAAAACAAGGACATATAAAAGAAAAACCTGTGGCTTCTTCGTGGCTGTGCAAATTAAGCAGAGCATAATTGCTTCTGCTCAATTGCTGCAAAGGCATTTCCAACATTAGAGCATGACTCCTTTGCTCATGAGAGAGAGGCCTTCTTTACATATTTCTAAAATTTTTTGCTCCATCACCTTAGCAGGGCTTGCCTTGCTGAGAGCTGCAAAGAGGTAACACATCCACCCGCTCTAGAGGATGACATGTGAAATCAAAACCCTGGGAAATGATAAAGCGTACAGGCTTAAGCAAGTGGGTAAACAAGCTTGGGGAATTAGCAAGCTTGGTAACAGCATTTGTTGAGCTGGTAGGACCAGCCTGTAATGAATTACAGYGATTAGCAGCACCAGACAAAGTAGTTCAGTTTCACTGACATTTTTCCCAGTCCTCTGTCATTAATCTTACCTGGTTTTATTACTAGGACAGTCAGCTGCAGCTCTGGCAGCTAAACTCCTCAACACGCAGTTGAAGCTTGGGGTGCGTTCGCCGTAGCGGAGCGCACCGGCTGAGCGTGCCGTAGGTGTCGTATCTCCCGTGGGTTCTGTAACGAGAAAGGAGGAGAGACTGCGAGCTGCGAGCCTGCTTGAACGTAACTTCGAATTTCATAACCCCTTGGGAAAGCATTTTTCAATCGTCACAGGTGTAACAGGGCTCCTAAAACAGGCACTGAGGTAGAAACGGGAGTAGTCTCAGATTCCAGTATGAACAATTGTTTTTAACCATTATCCTATTTTAACGACTTTTGCAATCACCCATTTTATGTGTATGTATCAAAATAATTTTAGAAAGCATTTTGTACATTATTTTCAAACGATTTCCGTATTCTCTTTTGCAAACCTCATAACCACTGTTTTATTCTGTAAAATGAAACAAACAAGGTTTTGTGTCTCTAAGGTGCTTTTCTTTTTTACTTTGCAGAGAGAGCTCACAGCTCCACGGAGAGAGAGCATTTCTTTTCCATTTACAGCCTCCAAGAAGGAGAGCAGCATGCCTGACTGACAGTGATAACTCAGGAAACAAATTATCTGTTTCATAATATTAAGCCCCAGAAAGAAAAAAGAAAAACRGCGCTGGGAGGGATTTGGCTGATTGAATGTGGACGTGTGCAGCGCAGATGCCTGCCGTGGGGTGCTCACTCTCCTCCCGCTCTATGGCCGGTCAAGGGGCCTGGTTCATCCCATTCTAAAATAGACCACTACAAGAAATCAGATGAACTGAATCATTAAGTGATTGTGATTACAAAAAGAGTCTGATGGGACTGGGGCACAGAGAAGCAACACCCCTGAGATTTACATCTATAGAGGTGAGTGCTCTGCCCACCTTTCCCAGTCACAGTTACAAGAACCAAGGGTTTGTACCCACCTGCAAGAGTACATTAATGGCAAATATACCCACACAGTCTCTCCTTCTCGCATACAAAAGCAGATGAGTGATACCAGTAGAAAAGAAATCAAAACAAACAAGAACCACATAATACAATATCCCGCCTAAAATACATATAAAGACCTGCATGTCTACCAATATATCTACATATTTTCTCGGCTGGAAACTTTTTGTCATCTTTAAAAGTCAGAGAATTCAAAGGATGGAGGCCAAAGCAAAAAAGAAAAAAAGGGAAAAAAAAAATCTTTCAATCTACAGCATGATAGGCCAGCAACTTGTCTTTAATATACATATTTGTAAAAATGATATCACTATTTTCCTGAAAACTAGAGTAGACAAAGATTATCTGAGACATAATACATACATGACAAAACTAATTATTCAAATTCAGATTTTCTTCTAAAATAGACAATAAAACATGTGAAAGTGTTCTGGATTATTTAGGTTAGTTCCTGTTTGGACATGAACTGTAAGTATTTTTGTTTACATAGTCATTCATTATATTGAATTATAAACTGAATTTTCAAATACAGTGATACTGATGTATTTCATTGCACATTACAATCCAGGCAAACAACTCCATGGTAAAGTATTTAATTAACAAGTTTTCTGTGACTAAGGTTGATTCCCCATCCGCCCTGGGGCAGAGACCCGCAGCGGATTGGAAAGGCCTTGAAAAGCTCACCTACCCCCTTTTTCTGCCTGAGGGATCACTCGTAAAGGCATAGGCTAGAGTCCTTCAGCCATCTAATTCTGCTTATGGCTTCAGCAGGTCAGTCAAAATACCAGTCGAGGGGCTGGGACTGCAGTAATTCTCCCCTTCCCCCTGCCCATTTTAGACATATATATAGACATAAGTTTAAATTACTTTTTTCCTGTGCTTCTGTAGCATCAGAGATCAGTTTTTTCTCAGGAGACGAATTAGCAGTTGACTCCCACTCTCAGTTTGCAGTAGCCCAGGCAGGCTGCCTATCAGTTGTACCAGCAAAGCCCTTCTCTCCTCATTCCCCTTTGTCCTTCCCGCTCTTGTTTCAGTAGTACGTTTAACTCTGTCTATAGAGTTAGGTAAGTCATGTCTCTGAAGCCATGACCCCAAAGTAAGACCTTTCGGGAAAGCTCATGCCATTCCCCAGCTCTGTCAGTGGCTTTCTCAAAGTGCAACATGGAAATCTTTGTCTGAAGTGCACCCTGTTTTGTTAAACTGCAAAGTTTCTGCTGATCAAATATACAGTACAGTATGTTGATTCTCCCTGGAGATCAGAAAGATGGACAAGAGCCAGAGGATTCATTTTTTTTATCCTAAAAGCTTTTGAAGGTATACCATTTTTTTTCTACATTAATAATTTTCATCTTGTAAGTGGATGTTTTCTTTCTTCCGCCACGATTGTATCCTAGCATCTTACTAATCTTAACTGAAGCCAGCAAGTTCTGTGGTTTAGACTGCTCTCAACCTATAGGCAGCAGAAAATCCACTCTCTTCTTACCTCTTATTATTCTACTCCTTATTTTTCACTACTATTCAAAAAGCAGATAGAATTCGTTTGAATTTCAACAGAAAAGAAGAAACTGAGTACAGGGAGAGAAACCATGAAGAAGTTAAAGTATTTTTGCTGTTCGGGACCTATTTTTCTTGTCCAGAGCAACTGCAGTCATTCTTATTACTATTTACTGTGGTGTTAAGCATATTTACAAATGATATGAAAAAGGATGTGAGCAGTGCAGTGAGAGAGTTTACAGCTAATATGAGGTTATGCAARGCAATAAGAATGAGGTTGCTCATAGAAGGAATTTCCAAGACTGACTATCCAATAAAATGCAAAGTAAAATTCAATAATGATAAATGAATCTGTGGAAAAAATATATCATAACTTCACACATRGACTCTAAGATGCCTTCAGCAGTGAGGTCTCAAAGTTATCCATACAATTCCATGAAAAAATAGGCAACATGCTCAGTAGCAGCACAAAAAGAGAATCAAACACAAGGAATAACTAGGAAAGGAATAAAAAGTAAAACAGAAGTTCAACTACCTTACATATCCATGACTTGTCCACACTTTGAAYACTGTAAGCTGTTCTGATCCTCTCATCTCAGAAAAGACACAAATGAGCCAGAAAAGGCTCTRAAGGCAACAAGAGTGCTAAAAGACACAGGACAACTTTGCACTGAGGAATGAGGAACTACTATTTAGTGTAGGTTCTTCAGCCTGGAAAAGAACCTTCTTAGTTTATGGTAGAGGTCTGCAACAGCGTGAGTGACACGGAGAGAGTAAACGGGAATMAGCTGGTCACCGTCCCTTCTCATGCAAGGACCAGGGGCCGYCAGATGAAGCYGGTAGGAGCCAGGTTCAAAACAAAGGAAAATTGTTCTTTCAGCAGCAGATAGAAATACTTGTCAAAGAACACTGTGGATGCAAGAAGGAGTTTTATTAAACAGACAAAACACAGCAGAATCAAGAAACTTCCTGAAATGAAAAGAGTTGAAATATGGGAGACTTTTAAGGGGAGGTATCATATATACATATATCCCTGTTCTTCCTCATCTGTAAGCTGGTCCTGGAGACTGGATTCGGGCATAAATGGACCTTTGACCTGACCTGGTAYGGTCATTCTTTCATTCTACATATGTCTTTATTCATTTAGAAATTGAATGTTACATAGATCTACTGTTATTCCACAGGACAACTTGATGCAGCAGGTGACAAGAGTGGGCACACCAGATCCCATCAAGTTCAGAGGACTGTCTCCAGCCTGTGCTGGCCAACAGTGATTGCTTCCCTCTGTAAGAAAGAGCATAAAAACAGAACAAACATAACATGATTCTTCCCTAAAATGCTCTCCAGCAATTTGTAGTTCAGTATCTTCCCAAATCACTGTTGGTATTTTTGTTTTTAATAGTCCATGAAAGATTTTTCTTCCAYTGAGTTACATAACCATTTAAAAAAAAACCTAGAAGAACTCTTACCAGCTATTATTTTATTCCGCTCTAAATTTGTAAGATTACTCAGGAAATAACACAGTTATCACTAAGTCAATTCAACACGAGTGACTGTGACTGTGTATCTATGCTGTCCTTTAAAATAATATTCTTCCATAAAATGGTTGGTTCATATCCTTATGACCTTGTGGTAGCAATTATAAGCACTCTAATGCAGACAGTAATTATTTAGAAAATATTGATTTGCATTAGCTATTACATTCCAAGGACTGTTTAACATAAAAACAGCTGCAGTAAAAGACTTACTTACTAGGATAAAATATTTTAAAAATTTCAAGCTGCTTAAAACCAAATGACTTTTGGTAAAACAGTTTTGTTCAGTGTTACATGTAAGAAAAAAGAAAAAAGCAGTCCAAATTGTTAAACTTAATTATCAGGCACAGGAAGGAAGAGATAAGCAATTTGTATAATTTAAAAATGTCAAGAAGTAGCTAATTTGTTAGTTGGATTCCTCACGTGGTAGAGGAACATAAATTATACCCTCTTCCAATGGTTTAGTGAAATGGTAGAGCTGTCGAAGTAAACATATTGATGTTATCAGTGGGCACACTCATAGAGGTAAAATAAGAAACATTAAGAAAATTTTGCTTTGCCCAGGAAAAAAGACCCAGGATGTCTATGTTCCCTTCACATTTGCTTCAGCTGAATGCTGGTACAGTCGTGTTTTATTTGCATAGCTTTTGGCAGAAAGCGCATTTTACACTCGCTTTTGCAGGTATTCACACTGACATATCATAGGCTGCACAATTCTTGTTCTTTCAAGTTTTTCTTTGTGCCCAGCCAAGCAGGAAAGAGAAATTTTTCTCTCAACTCGCGACGAGTCACAAACACGTGAGAGTATCCAGTGGACTCAGTTCTGAGTGGCCGCTGCAAGATGTTTTTTGGGCATAACGTAACAGAAATGGATGCTCACAGAGATGTACACAATGGCTTTGCCCTGCAGAAAGCAGCAGCCACGTGCTGACACCCTGAGCTCCACAGCAGGGGCTAATTTTGTCCCATGCGTTATTCACTGCGAGCTACTAGCAACCCATTTTGGTTATGTCTACAGAGATTAAATTCTGCCACGAGACACTCTTTAAACAAGGTTTGCTTAGAAATGGTTCCTTGGTTTAAATTACGCAATTTAAATGCCTGTGGCAGTAAGAGTCCTGGTTGCCTTAGGAACGTGTATCAAAATCTCTCCAGCATAAGCTGAAAATTCATAGCTCACATCACTAACRTGAACTCTGTAAGGGTGTCAAGCTTTACCAGTGCTTTTCCAGGGCAATATTGCTAGTAATGTAGTAATTCCAATAGGTCTCAAGTAAGACTGGAATCTTATAGTCCTAACATTGTATRCYTTTTTTTTTTTTTTTTTTTTGAAAGACACTCTRCATCCACAAGAGCTTATGCTGTAATTTGGTTAGAAAGACAAGGAGTAGGAGGGTGGCAGAATTCCAGATTCTTGTCCAAAAGCACTTAGAATTTCATTAAAAAAATCACAATAAAATAAAATCCATAACCCTTGATGTATGGTACAGTGTTTGAGGTTGAGTGTTCCTAAGAACAACTTTTTGTACTCCAGCCCACAAGGCAGCATTTTACAGCCCAATTTTTTGATACTTTGTTCCTTAAGATACTGTTGTTTTTACAGAAAATCTTATCCTTTRATAGCTATAGAGCAAATTGCCTTTAATGATGTCACTGCTTTAAAGGAACAAACTGGATTAGTAAACACAGGTCATCTTCAAATTTATTAAGCAATATCTCAGCTAAAAGAAGAACTTTTACCAATATATCCTACCAGGCAAATTTTTCGTATTTAATGAAATATTTGCACAGATATGCATGATTCAAACTCAATAGGCACTTTTGCCTTGCACAAGATGGTTGAATGGTGGTAAAACATGGCAGGAGAAAAAGGAGGAATTTATCCTAACACRTTCCTTGATACCAAGACACCACTTGGAAGGACGAACACTAAGTGACGGCTATAGATGACCAACAGCAGCCCACAGAGCTTCTGGAGACAGATAGACTGATACAGASGGTCCCTGTTCAGCTTTTGAATGTTAATTGGCAAGGAGTATATCTCTCAATTTAATTGCAGTGGTCAAAGGTCAAAAAATGCAGGCGAAACAGCAATCTTTGTTTACCCTGAACCACTGAAGAAAGTTATTACGAGAAGTAAGATCTTCCTCCAGGGCTTAGCAAACAGTGAATTGGTTTAGAGTATTTTATGCTCGTGTCCCACAAGGACGCCTTACCTGTCAGAACAGTGAATGTTCCCATAATAAACACGTTACAAACGCGCTTGCCCTTTCAGCCCAGTATGTCTTACAAGAGGCCAGTTATATTTCTTGTTATGCTACCCAGCTTTAACCCAAAGAAGGCCCCTCTCTAGGCAATGAGGAGAAGTAGGGGCGTCCAGAGGACAATTCATCTYGTTTAGCTCAGATAAACTTCCTTGAGATAAAATGAATCATCTCCCAGAAGTGTCTTTCTCCACTGGTTATGAAGGGAGCCAAAACTGGTAGGACTATATGCGTAACTTTTAGGTAGCTAAAGTAAAGTAAGTCCCATCTGAATTGGCTCTTCTCAACAGTCCTCCTGCTTTGGAAGAGCAAAGCCAGGCCATCCAGGGTCTGTGCTATTGCTGCTGACCACCAGCAGTCCTTTGGGCAAGTGGGAATAGCCAAAGAGCTAGTAATAAAACCCYGTGCAGTAGGTGAATCTCAAGCAGAAATTACACGGTTCCAGGGAGTCTGAGTGTCAGAAATGGCACTGGATATGTTTCCTTTGCACAGTACCGTGATACTGCAAGATGTGGCTGCTACATGCACTGGCAAACACACTCTCACTTTAGCATCTCTCTCTAGGGCCCTCATACTGTAAAAGCAGTGAAATGAGCTTAAAGTACGCTAGCTAGCCAAGCAAGCACCAACTAAAGCACGTACACTATTTTTCACTGCTCCTCATATCCACAGGTCTGCTTACAGGTGCAAGAAATCCATCTCAGTCACTCCTCTTCCTAATGCACCACAGTTCTCGTCAGAAAAAAATGACAGTTTTTGCCATATTTGTTCAGATTCACATTGTTTTCACCTGTATGGTTTAAAACGGGCAGAAATTCCATAGAGCTAGAGGTTATTTTATTGCCATCATTGCTATTTTACTGGCTGAATAAAGCATCCATAAAATAACAGTGGATGAATATAAAACTATTATTTATAGTAACACAGAGACAAAAGATTCATTCTCCCCATGATGTTCCTCCCAAACACTAAAACTGTTGTTGAGCATCACTTGCTGTTTGTTTTACTTTGGTAAAGAATCATCAGCTGTTTCAATTCCTGTACTTTGATACTGGCATTTTCCATTGGATTTGCAATATGCAAATCAGCTGCTGTGCATGCTAACCCAAAATTGACCCTCTGTCTCTTCACAGGATGCTGCATGAGATTGTAAATTCAGTCACAGTTAACTTGGAAGGAGTTTATTTGCATTTCCAGATTGTATCCTAATTTTTAAGATCCTGAAAACAAGGAACAGATGCTGAATATGTACCTGTCACTGTCAATGCTAAAACAAATAAATAAATAAATAAATATAAATTTTAAAAGACAAATAATGAACTAGAAAAAATGATGTGGAAAAAAATCTTAGGAGCACAGTGCTGAGGAAAATTAGAGAGGCAAAACTGAGGGTTGGACTAGATGACCTCCAGAGGTCCCTTCCAACCTTACCTTTCTATGATTCTGTGAATACCACCTCTAGAAGGGCTCCTCTGACAAACTCTTTATGTGGTATGTTGTATATAGGCACTGCCTTGTGTCTTCTTTGCTCAAGCAGCAAAACCACAGGGCTGACATGCTTGCTACATAAAATCCAACCCAACTTACCACCTTCTCTCTGTCCATCAGACCTGAACAGAATTTTTTAAACATTCAGACAGGCTTTCCTAAGGTCCCATTTTGATTTATGCAAATGTATCTGGGGGGGATATGGCAGATGTTTAAACAGATAAATGCACACATTTAAAGTATGCCACTGAAGACGACACTAAGCTCTCTTAGTATTACTAACCTGAGTTATTCACTGCTGAAAATAATCAAAGCAGTTCAAAATGCCAGGGATAAAATTTTCAAAAATAAAGATTCAGTTCACACAGAAATGCTACAATAGTTTCAGGTTTTCCATTTCAAGAGAAAGAGCAAGATTTTCTTTCTTGTTTTGCCACAGTAAGACATTAGTGACATTTAGAAAAAATGATCATTCCTGAACAAGGCAGTTATGTTACAATATAGTTTACAACATTGAGATTTATTTTGGCTTGAGGCGAAGTTAAGATTAAAGAGATGGTGCCGCTATGACTACAAAGCCTCATAAAACACTAAGCCATTATCATGACCTTAATATAGAACTTAGGATTCAAGACATCAGCGGTTGTAAGAGTCTTATTTTCATTTAAAATTCAGCTACAGTTTCTCACAGTCCCCTTTTAGTTTTGATCTAAACTACCCTGAACTTTAGCTGCACAAAGTATTTATTATGTCTTTATTAGCTGCAAAATTCACAAGGTCCAAAGGTGGGACTCATCAAGTCCCTGAGAAATCCAAGAAGCAACTRCAATATTATCCAGGCTGTCCTCTCGTGCTCCCTTTCTTTGTAGAAGGTCAATTTACAACATAATAGAAAACAGAATTACTGCAGTTCCAGGMTTGCCATGCAGGAATACATTTGCGGAGCACTGAAGACTGAGACAAATATTCACACCACAACCTTKCAGTCATTAATAAAGAAGATTGTGGTCTCTGTTTGTCAATATGGGTTACTCTCACAAAATATCAAATCAGCTTTTTCTTCAGGATGGAGGAGGGAAAACTAGACTCCCTGAGGAGACTCTCAGTTTCAAGTCTGTAGAAAGCCTTATGCTAGAAAAGTTAAACTTTTGCACCAAGGTCACCCTTGGTCTGGTAATTATTAAATTGCAATGATTTTAATATTTCAGTTTGAGGCTTGGATTCACCTGAACTGCTCCAAAGCAGAGATTGTTTTTTATGAGGCAAAACTGCACTAGCAAAAGAGAGAGGTCAGTCCTCTGAATGTAAAAAAATGTGCAAAGTTTTACTAATATAAATATAACCAATAAAAAAATCTTGGCAAAAAATGAACATTTGTTGACAACTGGGCAATGACTTTCTTGAAGGGAAGGAACAGGGCSACAACAGCCCAAAAAATCTGAGACATCAGGACAAACATAGATATTTACTATTGTTACTTTTCTTCTGGCTGGCAAACAGTGGAAACATTAGTGTAAATCTGAACTGTTGACCACAGATGCAAGCAAGAAGACTGTATCGTAACATATATGTCATAAGATTTGGACCTCTAACCACAGTTACGAGTAATAGACATTTTGTAAGAGAGTTTTTGCTTGTTCRAAAGAAACCATGATTTTGTTTTGGTATGACTATCCTGAAACTTTTTTAGAAGGCCATGCCTTCTCCAAATGTAGCATTTTAACTTCAAACAGATTTCTTGCAGAAGGCAATCGGCAGCAGTGTTCAAGACACCAAGGTTGCAAGGACCCAGCGGCAGCAACAGTTCCCTGCAGCTGCAGCTCCCACCTTGAAGAGCAGCACTGCAGGTCGCACATGCTAAGGAGCACCCAGGAGAATCAGATGTGGCCCATGCTTTTATTTATCTTCAAAAACAGTTCATTTTCTCAAGCAGTAAGGAACAACTCAGCCAACTGCCTGTTTCTCAACCGATACACTTGCCAAACGTGAGTGAAGAAACACCTTTTTGCTACAGCTCAAGTCCTCCAGCCCAATTTTGCCTYTTTCTGTTTCTCCCATTTTATTTATGCCGCTTTTATTCCCCTAACCCCCCACCAGTCTGTTTGCTGCAATGCATACTTCCATCAGGAGTGAATAACGCATGCAATCAAAAGGTTGTCCAAGGATCAAAAACCTTAAGCTGTTGTTTTCAGGTTTTATCTATGTTCATTAAACTTTTCCAGCTCATTTCATTATTTTTCTGCTTACCAACTTCACCAAACACCTCTTGGGTGGATAATAAAATAATTCAAATACCTGAAAAACAGACATCTGATCCAATTTCTCTTGGCAGACCAGCAGGAGTGGGAAATACCAGGTAATTATGGAAAAAGAGCATTGCACATCCACGAACATTTTGTAAACCTATGAACCCCACCATATGATGATCTCTATTTCATTCTGAGTGTTCCACATCTACAGAAAACTGCATGAGATAAATAGATAGATAGATCAATAGATCGATCGATCGATCGATCAGGGAATAAGTCTTATTTTTTCTGTGTCTCTGAGTGTCTGTTGACGTCAGTTACCACAATTTATCAAATTTAAAAGTCTTGGTTCTRCAATGGCCTTGAAAGAACTAAGATGGAAAGTGTCAAAACTGAAACCAGTAAACACTCTTCACACAGAGGGGGAGGSAAGGAGAGGAGAGTCACTGTGACTGGTTGTGATGCTAATAATTAAGTCACCCCTGTGTAGACAAATTTCAGTTTATTTCAAATTTTCATAGTTTATTAACAGACTGGTATCTGTGACAGTGCCCATAGTTACTTCACTGCTTCGTGCAAACAAAGATTATGCTTAATAAAAGTGAGCTTGTCCAATCTCCTCCAATCACTTTGTATTGTTAATATTACATAATTTTCCACCTTAGCCTCTCTGTGCTGTTTCTGTTTCCTGACTGAAAAAGTCAGGAAATCTTAATAAGCAGAGTTAGAACAGGACTGAAGCGCTGGACTKTGGTCACTGAGAAGAGTCAAGTATTTTGTAAAGCCACTGACCTCGCTGGGATTAAGGTTGCAGCTCATGACTCAAGAGGTGCTCTGTAGCTATCACAATTAGGCTAATGAAGTTGCATGTTCAATTYGGTTACCATCACATTGGCATAATTCATCAATGAGGGGAATAGCTGGATGTGCCGTTCCAGCTGGAGAATCTGTGACTAGATGGGTTACTTCCCTCTAGTCAAAGGTTTTCTCTTGCATGAGAAAAGGGACTGTCGCACATATGGTTTCAGCCCCTCAGAAAACCACTTGGTGCTCAGCCGAGCGCAGCCCCGGCACTGCCGGGTTGCTCCATCTGACACCACGCGCGCTCACGCAGCAGCTCCCGTCGGGGCACCCGTTGCAGTGGTAAGTGTTTTGCACCCTCCCAAAGGAAGCAACGCTGCTGYTATCTTCCAAGCACATCTGCTAACTCTGTTGGCCTCTAATTACYGTCTCCATCACCATTCACCCAATCACTGTTACAAGCAAATTAAGAAATATCTATTAGGTGTAAATGTACAGCCCTGCTTGGGTAGGTCAGAGTCAGTGGAAGACTGAAAAAAATCTCCCACTCTTATCTACTTGTCTCAGTACTATGGTTATTACAGAGCCGGAGAGAGAATGCAATTTTTTCGGCCTCTCAACGAATCTTTGAGGTCTGATTCTTTCAATGACCAATCTCAGCTTGTTATGTTATGTTTTCATTTAAGAAGGGTTGTTTTTATAGTGGCAGCATGCATTAGGATTAGGTCTGTGGGAGAAAAGCATCAAAGACACGTGACAGGGTCAAATCCATTACACCCTTGTAACTCTAAAGTATACTTCTGACATTTTCCTTCATTTCACTGGTACAAAGGTTAGACTTTGATTGTATGACTCTAGTCTCCAGTGTTTTAGCTACCACTAACTGTCCAAAAAGGGGGGGAGAGGGGTGCATCTCACACATCAGTATTTTCAAGTGCTTTGTAGCCACTGCAAAAGCTAGAATTTGGGTAAACAGACCCTGAGTTTTTGTGCGTGACAGCAGCCCTCCCTTCAGACCAAGTGAAAAAGGAGACAAATATTACTTTAGCTGCAGCTGAAACGATGGAAAACTGCCTGTGGGTTAAATCACAAGCAAGCCGAGACCAGACAGAGTCTGCTAGCAAATACAAGGGCAGAGGATTCAAGCAAGTACAAATCTTCACGTAGAGTTAAAGCACCGTGTGATTTTTGCCTCCACTTAGCCTGAGCAAAAGGCAGCTGGCGTGCCCAGCAACCTTCAAACCACTCACGTGCACCAAGTCTCGCAGCTTGCCAGTGTGGTAATATCAGCTGCATAACCCTAAGGATGCTTAAACACAGTGTGTGAGACAAAAGAAAGGTGGGAGGCTGAGCTGTGAGCAAAGGAGCCATCCCCTGCCATCTATAAATAAGGCAACGGGGCTTTCACGAGAATACTCTATCAGTTGTGTGTAAGTAGTATCTGGCATCACCATCAGTTTTTCAGCTCCAAGGGAATCAACCATTAAAGCGCTGAAAACAGACTCAAAGGCCTCTCCATATCACAAAGGTATCAGTACATTTTTGCAAAATCTCCCATTTCCACTATTGTCAAATAAATCAGAATTTTTTGTAAGTAAATAAATTAATAAATAAATATTTGTGTTTACATCATCAGGTTTCCAACTATTCCCTCCTCCAAGTACTGAAAGTCAGGAGGCAAAATAACGTTTAGATAGAGTTCTTCAGAAATTCCCATTCCCAGCATAATATTTACCAGTATTTCAGAAATTTTGGTAAAGGTTGGTATGTGATTACAGTAACTGAATGAGCTAAAACATTGCGCTTGTGCRTCAACTGTGAACCAGAAAATGTTAMACAAAGTTTTAAGCCATCTCTGACCAAGACCTGCATGCCATGAGAATCAACCTTAAATAAAGAGTCTAGTCAAACTAATCATTGCCAAATCTTCTGGAAATTAAGCCTTTTAACCTATTCTCAAAAGAAAAAAAATGTTTAAGTCGTAAAGAGAAGAAAAATTTTAGTCAGTGTTTTTCCTGGAGAGGATTATGGGACTTTTAAGAACATTATCCTATCCACTRTATTTAATCATTTAACAAGATACCAGGATGACATTGTTTCTCTGGAGCTAGGGGATGCAAGATGTGTGCAGTTATGTAATTAAAAGTAATGATTATTCTGGGAACAATCAATTAATTGTTCAAGTATTTGACTACTAAACACAGCAGTAACTACACTCTGGAAGTTATTCTTGAGTTTCAAGTGCCACCTCAAGGAAACCGTTACCTGAGAGCAAAGCTGCGTCACAGATCTTTAGAGTAGTTAACATCTTGAATTGAATCTAAATGGTTAAGTGCAAGCCCTGGTAATCTAGATATTTAAGTTTGATGGAAGAAGTAACTTTATTTATTCATGTATCTAGAAAGTATTGAGAAGCTTCACAGCTTTCTAATCAGATGCAGTCAATCTATAAATTAGTCACAATAAGTCTTACACAACAGCTCTCAGTATGCCAAATTTCTCAATGTATGTTAATAATAAGAGTAAACAGCATAATATTAAAYGTAGCTCTAAACATATTAAAACCTTGTAACCCAGCTGTAAGACTGTCATTTTATGCTAATAYCCAACTTTCAGAAACAAAATTATTCTCTAGGAATTGCAGATCTACAAGCACTGCTGGCAAAGTGGTAAATCAAGGCAGTGAAGCCATCAATATTTGAAAAAGAYAGTCCACCCTCTAACAGACAGGCTTTATTCAATACCTATACAACTGTGCAAAATAAAGCAGTGATTTGTAATCCCCATTAACAAGATCTCACCAGTCTTTTGGCCAGACATCCGGGGAGCCTTGGGACCCTGAAGATACTATACTTAAGAAATCCTTGAAGATTCAGCTCCTTTAAATTCAAAGTGATTTCAGGCTCTTTATTCTTGTCACCTTTTGCAGTTTCCAGTTCTTTGTCTGAATCTGGTAAGACCTCCACTTACTTCAGCAGTTGCTTTTCCTGCCTCAGCTGCAACATCCTTGCCTTTATCTTTCCAAGGACACTTCTTTTTGCTTCCTTATCTCCTATTCTGCTTAGAGGATTTTAAATCACACAGTGGCAGCTACTCTCCCCTTTACTTTTTTTGTGGTTCAGTCATYGGTTACTGATGCATATATGCAGCCAGATACAAACCATTAGCCTAAAATCCTCTCTGATGGCCCTCTTAGGATAAATGTGGCCACCTTCCAAATCAAGGTCTGATTGTGGTGCAGTGTGGCATGGCATGGCATGGGATGGTATGTGCCTCCACCACTGAGTGTCTGCTGGGATGTAGCTGACCCTTGGCAGCAGACAGACAGTCCAGTCCTGCCCTTGGTGACCATAAGAAGCACCTACACGATCTTACTTCTTTGGACTGATTGTCAGTTCAGCACTTTATATCACTCAGTCAGTAATGACACCATAAGTCAGTGACATGACATTTCACACATTTGCATTGATAGTACCACTGCCCAGCTGGATATTCCTGGATCAAGAGTATTCTCGAAGCATTGCTGGTCTCCTAGCACAATCTGTAGGAATCCCACAATGTAAAGTATATTTCGATACTTCAGTCCCCTGGATCATCTTAGAKTGAAGCCAGAAGCCTTTTTCAGCCTTTTCTGATGAATAGTTGCTTTGGGATCTCTTTGTTTCAAGAGCTAAAGCCTTCTGGAATGAGCCCTTGGAATAATCAGTTCTGATAGCAATTGTCCCACTTCAGCCTATTGTCTCAGTTACCCAAATTATAACTCAATGTTTACTCTCTCATTCACTCTCTTGAGGAACAAGAAAGAATATATTAGCAAACATCATTCATGATAACACGCCTTACACTACTGGAAATGGTCCAAGAACAAATTCTGTTGTATGAGCACTGTAACCATTTTTCTGACTCCTAAACAATAACAGACACGAACAATAAAAGTATATGTTCCTATTGATTTCTTATCTGGTATTCCTTTTCACTCCTAAGGCATATTATTCAAGATACATCAGCAGATTGTAATCACTAATGGAAAGTGTAGTACAAGAGCAGGATTTAACCTTATGAAATCACATTGTCTTTTTTTTTTTTCATTCATGGCTCCAATATGGCTGACTTTTAGTTCTCTTCAAAAATCAGCTACTTTATTTATTACCAGTATATTCTGTCACGTAATGAGCATTTCTTAGATAGTTTAGACATCTGTAACATAAGGCCCTGAACAGCCAAAAATGTTAGTCATTTTCAGCAACTTAAATTTCTTCCTATCCACCAATTTTCTTAAAATGATGAGTGAAAAATAGCTTTTCACTAAGTGAACTGTGCATTGCCTGCTTTTGCCATCCACCTCAGACTGTGCTTCTGCATTTCTGCTAGGTTCCTGCTGCATCTTCCTCTTTCTGCTGACTCCTCCTGCCAGGGAACAGCAGCAGTGAGCACAGAAGGGCAGACTCCCAAGGGCTGCAGCCAGCACAGAAGGGAAACAAGGTAAGCGCAGGTCTAGTTATGCCTTACACCTTCCTGAGTGACAGTCAGACAGTGAAAGTGGCCAAGGTATGACCAGACTTTAACAAAATATCTGCTGCCTGAAGGAATAAAAGTTAAAGGGCAAATATCAAAGATAGATATCTGAAATTTAGCATCCAGATCCATATTTAAAGATACTCAAATAAAGCACTTGAGTGCTACAGCCAACATATAGCATACTAGAGATTTATCCTCTTCCCCTGCTGAAATACATCGTTTTAACTCAGGAAGTTTTCATTTCCTCTGGAACTATATTGGTTGCTTTTCAGCTCTAAAGGATTTTGTTTTCCAAAATTGGAACACCTGTTGCTAAGTTTGAAAGACGTAACACTTGACTACTCATTCTGCATTTTCTTTCATTTCTTTTAGAATTATTCCTATGCAAACTAAATACTTTTCACTAAGCACGCAGTTCCCCTGTGCCCTTGGACAAGACCTGCAGAACAGGCAGAGCAAGGAACTTAATGTTTCACATTTGGGTGCTTTGCTATAATCAAAATGGCTCTTGTACATGAAATCTAACTACTAGTCATGATTTCTATTCGGTATCTGTAGAACATCCTTTACGGAACCTGAAGACTTTCTCTCTTTCTCATTATCTTTCTTAATTTTAGGCTTGTTTCCTTTATATAAAAGACTTCTTATAGTACTGTCATTACAGAAAAGAGTTCAATGTACTTCCTACCATCATCACTAGATAATTAACCTTAAGTCATTTAAACATAATTGGGGAATTTTATATGAACAGGTGCTTTCATACTACCATCACGGTACAGCACGTCTGACTATCATAAAAATACCTTTTGATGGCACAAYTCACTTCTTTCAAGAATAATCACAAAATTATTCTAGTTTTATACACAAAATTCCGTGCTGCCATGTTCTTGAATTGTGAAAGAATATAACGGGCTCCAGGTTTCCAATAGCTACTCTATCCTCTTGCAAAAAATCTATGCCAATGTTTCTGCTGCCACCTTAAGTGAATATACCAATACTGACTGCACTGGATATTTAAGAATTTCACTACAGCAATCAGATAGATATAATTAATTGTCTTTACGGGACCGTATACATGTTTAGGCCCATACTGATCAAAATTTTCTAATTTCTAACTTTTTGCACTTAACCTAAATTGAGGAGAATTGCTGACTTGACTCTCTGCAACAAATGGCTTAAATGACTGGAATTTCCCCAGGAAGGTGCCCCTGTGCCACTGCCAGATTTGAAGCAATTATGGAGGACTGCGCTCCTGCACTGAGAACTTTGGCTAAACACCTAAAAAAACTGGGGCAAACCCAAGCCTTCATGGCATATTGTTAAATATTTATGTCCATTGCAAAGCACCTTTCTCTTTGAGACCTACTGAAATCAAGTAGAGGCTTCAGCCAGAAGGGTCTATTAGAGTAAGCAGCTAGTTTTGTGAGTCATTCTACCCATACAGACTCACCATTATTAAAATTACTTATATGCATTAATGTTAGTGGTATAAAAGCCTAACTAATACTTAATACTGGCCTGATTACCACCCTCTAGTTCTTAATGCAGTGAAAAAAGAATACTTTTAGCTTTAGTCTTCCCAGAATTTAAAATGTTATTTAAAATATATATATATATATATATATATTTTGAAAAATAATTTTAGGATAGTTTATTAACAAAGCTAATTTGACTTCATAGTTACAACCATCACCAAATGCTAACGTTCGTATACATTGCAATTATAAGTTTACATTGTAATTTTAAGATTTTAAATGACTGGCAAAATAATATTTGACTGAGTTTAGATTAACATGGCCTTCTTGCCAGGTGCTTATGGGAATTCATTTTGCAATAAACAAGTACCAACATGTTAACTCCTTATCCAGAGAAGGATAAGGGGAAAAGATAAACATCTCCTCTGGATACCTTTACTAGGAAATCCTTCCTTTTCTGCCAAGCCCTGACACCAAGGGTGGATTATTAGCTGAAAACTGTGATGCTCCTCTCAGGTGGCCAGTCTGCCCAGCCCCAGACCCAACAATTTGTTACTGAGCCTTCCATTTCCTGAAACCCATTTGGCTAAAGGATCTTGTACATTTACTTCTTTCTTGCACTGGTTAGCTAAATAGAAGATATCATCTATCCCTATAAAGCCTGCCTTTTTTCTTCCCTTCAGCCATAACAGCCATGATGTTACCAAAACCCTTTCCTCACCCAGGGTGCTCTAGCCCCTAAGCCGTGCAGCAGTGATGACCATAGCTCATTGCCTCTGTCCTACATTTCAATATCTCCAAACTGACACAATAGGTATCATGACAATGAGGCCTGACTCATTGCCTAAGCCCCAAATACATTGATGTGTGGTCTTCCTTCTACCAACATCAGCCCCCAGAATTATGTTTCTCAAAATCTCACTACTCCCACTACAGTAGCAAACTTGCACGCAAGCTAACCAAGCCTTGAAAATGTGCTTAATTTCCAGGGAACAGAAATAAGCATGGGATATGTCTGTCCAGATTCATTTATTAAAATACAGTTTCTGACAAAAGAAAGTCTTAAGAAACAAAATTCTTCTTATTTATTCATAAAAATGCTCCATGGAGAAAGAACAAGATTCATTTGTCCTCTTGAAAAAGTTTTCTAAATAAGGAATATGACTGTATTGCACATATACAACCTTCTTAAGTTTAACTCACCTACTTATTATCTCAAAGATCAAGTTGCTGACACAAAAAGGCACAGCACTTTAGTTTACTACCACTCTATTTTCAAGAAGCATCGTATGAATATTACCTGTATAATAAACTGATGAGTTGTAAGTATCTGTCAGCTTCATTCTGGAAAGTTCAATTTGAATTCCCAAGGATACCCAAGTGATTTTAGGTGTCCTGATTTTGACTGTCCTGATTTTCTGTTCCCAAAAGCATCCAGTTGAAGGTTGTTAATGGTCCTTAACCGTAACAAAACCCATTTGCCATTTTGTCCTGCCTAGCAGTGGCCTGTCCACATCAGCTGCATGTGTGGGTGTTCTGTCATTTCGAACAGCTGGATGCCAGGTACCCAAAAACAGAGGCTCCCAGATGTAATGAAATCTTCTGTAGTCATGGAGTAAGGCTTGCTCAGACCCGGCCAGTGGGGCTCAGAGCAGAAGGGAGACTGCAGCTGAAAGAATCCTTTTTAAATCCCTAGACTACGTGGTCAATGATCACTGTAACCAATTCTTTTGTCCTTATTGAAGTAAAAATGCCTCTGCTGAGTTAAACTCTGTATCTAAGAATAATTACTCTGAGTAAACTACAAGTGTGTAACAAAAACACAGTAGTTTGCCTGGAGCTAAAGCTGAAATGTTAATGAGTTGTAAAAGTGCCTGTTTAGCAAGACAATCTATTATTTCACTTATTGGAACTTTTTATTTTGAGTAAGTTTAGCAACAAAATACCTTTTATTTTTGTCAGCCACACTTCCATGGGCAATATCATCCACACTCAAGCTTCATTGTCCTTATTTTGAAGGCAATTTAAAAACTCAGTTCTTTCTAGACATAGTTGCTATGGTTACTTATATGTCAATATACATATGGATGAAAGGCAGAAGATCGCTCGACTGTTCACCTTTTAAAGGAGACAGCATTAAAATCCACAGCTAAAACAGTAACTGAAGAACATCTCCCCTGTTCTGCTTCAAGTTGGTGGATGCAGAATTGAACTCCAAACTATCCCCTCCCATGAACAGATGACCAATGTGCAGGTTGACCACCCTGCCTACGAGAGGCACCTCTGCTATTTCTGCATTAGCCATCCTTCACGAATGTGGAGGCAATATTGCTGAATTATGTAGGATGATCTTCATGCCTCAGTGATACTCTGTGCTGTCACACATAGCACCTACACAGTCCACGTAGGCGCTTTCTGTTCTTGGCCACACTTACACTGCAAGTTCTTCTAGTCTAAGGTACATATATAGTCTCTGTCATCTCTGATTTTGCTTTATTTTGCTGATTATTTCCCTTCCCGTCTTCACATTTCACCATCCTTGATAACTGCTTTATGGTTATTGACTCTGATGGGCTTTAGGTTTTGGAGTCAGCAATGTAGATCTAACAAACCAGTGTTTTATCCCATTATCAATGTGATGGTCCAGTTAGGTTGGCCATACTTTGGAGCAAGCAAGAAAAAAATCTATTGGGCTTTTATGGCACTGCTTTTTTCCACAGCATTTTGCCACTCTTGTGTTCTCAAATATAACAAAAATTCAGGTCACTAGTCACTATTTGAAGATCAGTATTTTCATTGACATGGAGGAGAAGTAGTTGCTTCTCAATTACACCTACCTTGCAAGTCCAAATTCTATAGTATTTGCTCAAGGCATTGATCCTGACACCAAGAACTGTTAAGTCCGTGTGATTTTGCTTCAAGCCTTCCAAGCAAGAAGGTGATTGTTTCCTCTGCTTGTCTTGCAAAATTATAAGACATTTTTTTCTCAAATGAATATAGTTCTTACCAGAGCACAAATCAATTGTATGTAGACTCTAATTTCAGTGGTTTCAGAGAAAAACCTTATTATAAACCAGTACAGTACTTAGTCCATCAAAACTGTTGAAGTTATTTCCTATTACATACACAAGATGCAGCCCTGGACAAAACTCAGAGAAGAGAAGCGCCACAAATATATCATTTCTCCCCATGAACCTAAACACATGGCCAAATATAAACAGAGCTTTATGAGCTGATCACACCAGACTAAACAAGAAGAATTTCTTCTTACTAACAAATGTAATGACCAGGTCAATTATGAATATGAACATCTTTCTTCCAATTAATTATGGTGAGGCAAAAAGAGGAACCAAACATTGATAATTCCTGTCTCTCAGCAAACCTCTACTCCATTCCAATTTCTATTCCAATGCCATGAAAATTAAGATTAAATTTATGCTGTATTAACACATTTGCACAAAGCCTGAATGGGCAGGAGATAGTCATTACTGATATTAAGCTGGTAATGTAAAATAATTGCTTTCCTTCATCAACCTTATTATCAAATGATCTTGTTACAACTAGAGAATTACCTATAATCACTTGCACAGAGAGGATTTTAGGCCTGATCAGAAAAGAATCATTAAAGATTAATTGAAATACTGTGTGTGTACTTTGTGTTTCACTTGACAGTTTGCAGTAGTAGCCTGTTAGACAATTCCTGCTAACTGCAAATATAAAGCAAGAGATACCTGTTCTGAGTGCACAGCTGGGAACTGGAAACATGACTTCAGTCTGTTTGTAAAGTTTTCTCATTAGGTTTCTATTCAAGAGCAATGCCACAATGGTATTTAAAGCATATTCAATCACTCATGACAGAAAAGCTAGACTGACATTGCACAAATAGTGTTTGATTATTACCAATCTATCATGTCAGTTAGCAGGAGAAAAAGATACATTTCAATTGATTTCAGAAGACCACTGTGACAAATGGGTTCTGGGAAGCAGGACAACAACACATTCGGGATCATGATTAATTTAGTATACACAAAACTGCACCCTGGCCTTTTTTAAGACAACACGGTCTTCAAAACAAAATTTGAGAAACTGCATATCCAAACACCGAATTTTATTTCTAGCCTTATATTTGGTTCTTGTATTTGTAGGCTCAAGCCCTATAGCACACCACAGTCTGTTCAGCTCTCAGAGGGGTAGTGTTTGCAACATTCACTAAAAAATCTGGATTTCTACTCACTAGTCATATTGTGACCATAAGTAAGCAGTTAAATAGTGTCCATGAGGAAATAACCTCAAAATATTTGGAGACTGGAAGACCAAATAAAGACAGAAGAAGATGTTCAAATTCAACACTTCAAATCCCAGACAGAGAGTACTTATACTTACCAGCATGTGTGATTCCCTGCAAAAGATCTCACTATAACAAGGAATGCCATGGAAGTAGATGAGATTTACTATTTGGTGATTAAGACAAGGAATTGTCCTTCCAGGATTTCCTGTTGTTTCTATATAAGTAAGATAGACAAGCATTTTTTTAGATTCTTCTCCACTTGAGAACAACACAGATACCGAATCCAACAAAAATCCTTTAAAGATGCATTTTCAAGGGTGGAGAACAGAGCGGACGAAGGAGGCTTTCCACTGCGCAAACTATTGCCTCTCCGGTTAGAACCGTATAATTGAGGAGATGGCCTTGGCTATTACTGTATGTCGTAGAAGACTGAGTGCAAGGAGTTATAAAAACACAAGCTCTTTCATTATGCTCTTTTCACATTAGCTGTGATGGTCAGCGCAATCAACAGAAAGAAGTGGCATCCCTTCTGCTAATGTGACTAATGATTAACTCAGACTGTCTAGCACTGAGGGAAATATTCCAACAATTAATGGGAAAAGTGTGAAATGTAATCTGCTGGCTTCTCTGTTAGCTGAGAAACTTGACAAAAAAATTAAGGTGAACAATAATTGATGTGGGCTGATGAAGTGGAAAAACATGAGAATTAATCCTGTGGTTCAAAGTCTATTCTCTGGTGAACTGATTGCAGTTGTAAAAAAATATCTTTTGACTTCACATTGAGGAAAATGAACCAGAATATGGACCAATTCAAGGTAGTCTCTTGTTGAATAGATTGAATATAGAGACTCTTTTGGCATTTTTACCACATTTTCTTTTACTGGCAACTGGCAAGAGCATAATACTGTTGCACAATTCTCCATAAAGACTGATACGTAGCAAAGGCTTTGGGAAACTCCCTGAATTCCAGATATAGCTTGTGAATTCTGTATCCTAAAGCAAAGAGGAAACCAAATAACCGCCTTCCATGTATGCCCATAGTTTCTGCTTTTTTCCTGAGATTAGAAATATGGCTTCATGTTTGAAAGTCTGCATTCAGAATTTCCATAAAATCAGTTTCCTCAGTGCAGACGTCTTCATTTTTAGCTGTGATGTCAACACGTCCCTAGTTTGCCCACTGAGTGACACTAAGCTACAAGGTTTAATCGTGATTAGCTAAACACAATTTTTCTTTGCCTGGTAGGACTATAAAATCATAGTCAGAAGTGCAGCAGTCATTTGTTCTTCAGAACAAATTTTGCACTTAGAGAKCTTTTACTCATGTTTTCAGTGATACTGTTCATAAAGTGAGGGGCTACTCAGTGAGACGAGAGGCAGAAATGAGATTTTTTGATTGGCACTGGCTTGTAAAATAATACTAACCCAAAAGTATCTTTCTCTAGTCAGTTTCTATAGTGTGTTTACATGCTCATATAAAAATAAATATGCTGAACTAATTATTTCACACCTTTCATAAGAGAAAAAAAAATTATTCCCAGATCTGAAATCTTGTGCGACAAGTTCCAGTCCATTTACTGAGACCCCATACAGAAAGCATAACTACTTTGACCACCTTACTTGGAGGAGCAGTTATATATTACTATTACTATTATAACCCAGCTCTCAGCATAACCGTTACTCAAAAAGGATGTCCCTGCATATTGACTTTGTGAATCAGGGGCAGGAGGGAGAGAGGCTGGGATAGACCAGCCTGGCTTCTGAAGTGGGCTTCACTGTCTCACACTATTTGTTGAAAAATGCACTTTGAAGTTAATCACATTGCTTTCACCTCAATAACCAATGTAGACCCTGAATGTTTAATTATGCTACTGGTTTTATACTTAATCAATCTTTTTCATTAAAATTCAGTGAAGCACACAACTGAGATAATTACTGAAGAATCATCTTAATTAAAAATTTTAACTTCTAATTAAGAGTCATTGTTTACCTCATCAGAAAACCATTAAGATTCAGGACAGGGTTACCCTGTTCGTTATTTTTTTTAACCTTTTTTTAAAAAAAAACAACAAAAAAAGCTTTGGGCAGAGTGAGTGATACAAGTTTTTATATTAAGGAGTTGTTACAGTTATCCTAGGGAAACGAAGAACACGCACAAGTCAGTGTCACTGTTTGTCAGAAGCCTCATAGCATATTTGCATCCAGAGTAATTACTGAATATCTTTGCATATAAATTGAGGCTGCCTTGGTCCTTGAAGATAAAGCTATGTCATAGTTAAAATGGACATGATCTCCTAAATGATTTCTTCATTGTTTTCCAGCTACAATAAAGATAATTTTTAAGTTCCTCAATACTGCCATCCTGCAATCAGAAACTTATCTCCAGTTTGCACTGCTGTTTTTTCATGAATGCCTCTGACCCACTAGGTTCTGCTTTTACATCAGGAAAGTGCAACCAGACATTTCACCTGTTGAATTAGAAATGTTTAACAATCAAATGACATCRCTGAAGACATGCAGCTTCACTGCATCTATACTCACTATAAGATATTGGAACCAGCTCAAGAGATGCAATGATATTTCAGTTGACAGAATTAATCAAGGA
Source organism: Rhea americana (assembly GCF_003343005.1). Lineage (NCBI taxonomy): Eukaryota > Metazoa > Chordata > Aves > Rheiformes > Rheidae > Rhea > Rhea americana. Next base: position 3,026,763 of record NW_028186368.1, on the reverse strand, counting down.
AAAGAATTATCCAGCCGTAATTCTTGCAGGATTACCATCCTGAGGCAGAAGATTAAAAAAAAAAAAAAAAAAAAAAAAAAAGTAAAGGTATCTTGGTATAGAAGCTTTCTCCGCCTAGAACTCCAGCACTCAATTGTGTTAAAAGCATGATGATTTCAGACCAAGACTGAGTTCAGACATTTGAAATGCATAGCTAAAAATATCTAGCTAAAATGGTTGCTAATAAGCACAAACATTACGCTGTAGACAGAGCAAACTTTGTTAGGATCAGCTTTGAAACGTAAGCAAAACAAAACCTTGTTTTATAGAAACCTCTTGTTTCAYCTATTTATTTATCTATTTTTATTGGTGTCCTGCAGGACATGGCATAAGAAACAATGCAAATCCTCCTCCTCTTGGCTGACCAGTATTTCTGACTCACAAAGAGATCATAATTTGGAAAACAGCTGATCCACCTTTTCTACGAGGAATGGAGAAGATATGTGAAAAATAAATTCTCCCTACTCTCAATGCTAAGTTCTCCGTAACTATTTAAATAGGCAAATGTGGAATGAACAGCTACCAGGGAATTCCTATGAAAACTTTCAGGTACCACCTGGATGTTATTAATTGCCTCTGTCTGCAAGAATGACATTGGTCAATTATAAAGTGTAGCTAATTATGGTTCAGAAGAAAGTATGGGATTGTGGGTTCATTTTAAGGGAGAGAGAGASAGAGAGAACRGATGTTCAAAAGAGGACTACAYGGGAGAGTAAATAGCAGCAGTTCCTGGCTACCTGCAGATAAAGGACTCCGTTGTGCTAGCCAGGGCCCGCACTTCTTAGTCAGTCGTGCTTGCTCTAACCTGCAATAAGCTCTGACTGCGGGAGCCTGCAGCGGTTGTTGCTCCACTCAACTGTTATTTGAGCACGAGCAGTTGATTGGTAGGCAACTAGCTACAGTACAACACAGTCCTGCACAGCTCACCAACCAGACCAAGACATTTGGAGAGCCTGAAATACTAGTAATCATCCTTTTGGCTGGGACAATCTAGCCCAGGGGAAAGATAAGACGAGAGGTTACCTCTAGAGAAGCAGCTGGGTGACCTCACTGAATTTTTAGGCAACTTCATCCAAAATGTAGTTCTTCCAGCTGTTGTCAAATTCTGACTACACAATTCCCAAGCCACAATTATTTCTATTTYACTTATCCAAACACACAAATTCTAGTGTCACTGAGCCAATTGGAACCTCTTCTCCAGCAAATGTCCCAAGCCCTCTTGAAAGGCTGTATCTTGTAGGCATGCTCAGATCTTGGAGAGATCTCTTATCTCAGCTTTCTCCATTCTCAGTTGTTAGTGCCTATGGCTCCCATGTCTCCAMGGCCTAATTTAGGGCAGATATATTCTAGTTACTGAGATAACAAGACTAGTCCTTGTAAAACTAAGCCCTATTCCCCTTCACATACCTGGCCATGAGTGACATTTACTAGTGGAGAATGTGCCCATATAAAGCCTTTATTGTAGACACTAATGGAAAACACATGCTAAAGTAGTTACTTATTACATCTGTAGGAAAACTAATAACATGAAACAGCCACTGTGCCTCTCCACTGACCCCCCATAAAACTTCAGGCCTGCCTTTCTAATTGGCAGAACTAAATCAATTTATTGCTTAATTATGTGTCAATTTATGAAGAAAAGTGGCTTCTGATTTGTTCAAAATTGTAATGATCAGAGCCACGGTGGCTAGAAAGTCAGCAATTTAAACATAAAAACTCCCACCTTTCCTATATCCAACATTTTAATAGCTCCTTTGACAAAATCTGCTTAGTAGAGAAACCTGTCTCAGAGGCTCTTAAAAGCAACAGCAGTAAAGAGTAGTCATAAGGAAATCATAAGGTAAATGTGAGGCTTCTCTGGCCTGGGCAAATGAATTCACAGTTAGGGCAGACRAGCAAATATTCGTGGTCTCAGTCTTATGCTATTCACAAAACATTGAGAAGAAGGGCAGAAGAAAAGATTCAACCTTTTGCACTTTGGGTTTCCTTGGGCACCAGCAGCTCAAGATCCTTATGTCCAGCTATGTAATCTAAACTTACAGAGGGATGTTAAGAAGTCTGACTACCACTTAACATTTTATCTACCAGAAGCACTAGCACTGAAAATGTCCATGCTTGCTCTGTTCCTGGGGCTGGTTTGCTTGGGTGGTTGGAGGGCTTTCACAAGTTTGATATATGTACGAGGAAATGGTTGGATTCTTAGCTCTGGAACAGTGATGTCAGTGTCCACTGCAAAAATGGGTAGTTTCCTATTGAAGACTAGTAAGACTAACAAGAACTGAGCACTGCCATCCAATAGCAGGATCTGGTTCTTGTGCGATGAAGTGAGTAGAAAGTTGATAAAGAAACTCCTTCAAGAAAGTCTAGTAGACGAGTCAATATGCTCTTGAGACCATTGCAAGAGCTGTATTCATTTGGGTCGATCTGAGGAATGCTAAGAGGCCTTTGACTAGAGAAAAAGAGGCCCGTAGTTATCATTTTTGTGGAAAGTTAATAGATTTTCCACAGTTTCTAGGGGCAGTATCACTTGCCTGCGATACTGAAGGCAGCCTGGGGATGGGCAAAAGCACGACAGATTTAGTCCATGCTAGCCCATACTTGCCTTCAAAGCAGAGTGACTATAAGACTACARGACAGAGCAAGGAAAGAGATAGTAGGGAGGCATAGATAAAAAGATATCTTAATAGATCCAAGAAAGGTGCTACTGACTCTAAAAACTTATGGCAAGGCACGAGTAACTGCATCCTGGAGAGACAATTAAAGAAAAGCTCAGCCACCTCCCAACCCAAACACTGTGGGAATGACACCAGCAGGATACAGGGTGCGTTTGCAGGCACAGAGCAGGGAAATACTGTGTCAAAGAAAAACCATTAAAAATCTAGATTTCAATTTGATAAACACAACAGGAAAAATAAGAAAAAAATAGCAGTGAGATGGAAAGCTGCAAATATCATTAGTCTTGAAAACATACAGTGGAATCCATGCAAGGACAGTTCAAGGCAGAGGAAATTAAGAGATTTCCTGACATGTTGGAAGGCATGGGTTGTCTGCTAGGACATGAAGAACTCAAGCTGTCTCCACATGCAGAGTTGGTGGTGCCTACAGAGCAATGGCTGCCAGTTACATTAAGGCCAAAGCGGGTGAACAACTCCAGCATACAGAATAATTAGGTGTAATTGGAAAGATGGAGGAGGTATCGAAATGGGCTAGCTTGATCACTGCAAGTAAGGAAAAAACAAACACATGCTGAGTTGCTCTGAACGTACTCAGGCCTTTGAGACCCACACGCTGCTAAATACGGAAAATTGTACCACAGCCCCCCCCACACACACACACACACATAAATTACAAGGATCCCTCAAAGACTGTGTTYGGTGTAATAGGAATAAGTACCATCTACGCTGATCTGCCAGGGGAAGCAGAAAGGTCATTACTTCCATTACTGTGTCAAGAAGAAAGCATTTCTATATTAGACAAGCAGACTCGAGCTGCCTAGGCTATAGCAGGAGCAGAGAGGAGCAAAACCAAAAAAAGCTTCAGGGTAATTGCAAGGTGCAGATCATGAAACCTAAACCTGAGTTACAATAAAAAACAGAGAGCAGAACAAGCACTGCAATCRTATCTTAGAAAAAGAGAAAGGAAGATCTAAACCTAAAAGGGGGGAAATGATAATGCTTGAAAGTACRAACCTCCATGAACGAACTGGACACATCTGCAAAATTGAGGCTTCACCATATGATCTGAAGCCATTACGGAAAGAATTAAGAGCGAAAACAAAAACCAAGAGAGAAATCCTGTACCGCCTCTCCTCTTTCTTGCAATAGCACAATGGCATAAAAAAGAGAAGGCACAGAAGCACAACGCTGATGTTCACTCATACTTACGACTCTGCCAACAGAAATGGAGAGAGAAGCACAATGTATTGATAYCACTGATTTGATCTTAAATATAAAGAGGCTTGGGTGTCAGGCACAGAAGCAACAGTGTCCCCTGCTATTGGAGATGTTTGAATTAACAAGAATGCAGAATCTGCATGTGAGATGTGAACTAGACCAAAGGGATCGGACAAAAAAGTGATTCCAAAGACTGTTTCTTTCAGACAYTTTGAAGAAAGCCCATGAAGGATGCTAAGTTGTGGTACTATATTAAAGGCAAACAAGAGCATAGGAATTCTCCAGAAAAGACTTTGCAGGTAAAAGAAATTCTCCTACGTTGCTGTATTTATGTAAAGTATTGGGGAAAAAATGGCAAGGATTCAACTGCAGTTCATGATGCACCTAATAGAGACTTGGCAGCAATTGGTACCTGATTTATTTGAACATAGCCAAAACTACTGCCTGCTGATGCTTGATTATTGCTGCCGTTTTGTCAAAGTAACTCGGCTTTGAAACACATTATAGAGCTCTGCAGTGAGTCAGACCACAATAATATTCACTGGGCATAGTATTTACAGCAAGCTAATTTGGAATAATGACTTGCAATACATGTCCAAGGAATTCTGAAGATTTGCAAAGGACAATATTTCATACACACAACAAGCAGTTTGTATCAGCTGCAGTCCAATGGAATGGCTGAAAACACAGATTTAAATAACTAAGTAGATATTACTCAAGACAAATGAAGAGGAACTGAAATCCTTACCTCGGTTTATTACACTAGAAAAACAAGCTGTGGAGCTTTACCAGCTACAAGAACAAGAAGCATCATGTCTAAGAAAAGAGGTAAGGCCCGGAGAGGCARATCACTAATACAACATGAGGAACAAAAGATAATGAAAATCTCACTCTAAAATGCCATGCTGCTGGAACCTTTCACAAGAAACTTCAGTGTCATAATGCCACATCCAGGCAGTTAGGTACAGTAGCRAGAGAAGAAAAAGATTTCAGATTTTTCTGTAAGATAGACCAGTGTACAGTTCGTGATTTGGACTAGAGACACATGACTGCTTCTGTTATTTTAGCCATGTTTAATAGCTTGCACACCTGAAGCAGTTTACACAGTTTTCCATCTCACTTTTATCACAGGCACCCCGAGAAGAATCCTCTGAGCCCAGTGATTCGGCTAACCTATGAGAAGCCRCTTGTGCTGATGTAGCTGTGTGGCTTCCTGGGCCTATTTCTCTCTTGCAACTGATTAGCCTCCTGTCACAAGCCCTGAAAGTCTGCAAAGCCTGCAGATACCCACAAGCAAATGCTGCACCCATGCATAGCAAAATACGATTGGCCCTTTTAAAAATAGGAAATTAGTAGTGAAAATTAACAATGAAAATTAAGAGTGTAGATTCAAGCACTCAGTAGTTAGAAATACCAATATGATGTTAATTTTGTTAATGCTGTCCCAGCAGGCTATAGGCACCATGAAAACTTAAGTGTTTTTTTCTCCCATAACCCTTTCCTCATTTTCTGAGAAGCACAGAAAAAGTAACAAAACCGGGGCAGCAGAAAGGATTTGTACCTAGAGGTGCTCTACAACCCAGCCAATTGCAAGGCATTTCCCAGCCTTCAGAATTTGCAGTTTAAAGYTGCCAAATGAACAAGAATACAAGATAAAACAAAGGTAAAAGTAACTTACTTGTGGTCGCGTACCACTTCAGTACACAAACTGGGTCCAACACTAGCCCTCCTGAATCCCAGTTCAGAGTTTATTCTTCASACATGTGGCGTTATGTGAAAACTTAGCCATCAGCCAGTAACTGGGGCACAGCAAACAAGAACATGCCAGGGTAGCATGGAGCCACAAATGTGCTTGGGACTTTTGCTACGAGGACACTGTGGTATCTGTAGGTAAGGAAGGCTTCCTCTTACTGTCCTAAGTCTTGCAGACTCAGTGGCAAAGCAAACTTGACCTGATAGGAGTAAGCAGCCTTGGGTTCATAGGTRTGTAATAGAAAGGCAATTACTCAAACCTTTAAAAGACGAACTTAATTTTTAATAAGTAAATCACCCAAAAAAGAGGATTAGGGGACAATGTCTCCTCCCAGACAGTTATAAGTAATGATATATTTCCTCTAATATCCCAACAGCAACCTGAATATGTAATGAATTAAAAGTTCACTGAAAGAGATAATTACCAGATTGCACATTGTGGGCTCCACAAAGTAACATTTTCTGAAATATTAATATTTAACTATAGAGGTGGCAGCAGGCTTCAGGGTTTTCCTTCTTTCTTTTCAATGTGTTCCCCTTATCACTAAAATATTAGAGATAATGAAAAATCATGTACCTGTGTAATCTCTAATAGCAAAGTAGAGCAGAAAAGTAAAATTAAAAAAAAAAAAAAAGATGCCTCAAGCTGTGCATGGGGTCTCTGGTAATTGGAAGAGTCAATGGCTATATGATTCAAGAAAATACCTTCCCTTGAGAAGGAGACTGATTGTCCCGCATTTATACAGCAGCTAACCAACACTAAGCAGGCTTTCCTTTGCATATTATTGGTGCCAGCCCAATGAGGCAGAAAATTGCATCGTGTCATTTAATTTCCCAATCTTTGTTTTCATTGTATTAATCTTTTGGCTTTGCTTCACTTTATAATTTGAAGGCTCAGCAAGAAGCAAACCAAATGGAAATTCAGCTTACTTTCATGTCTAGCTGAATGTGTTCGTTGCAGTTTTGGAAAGTTTAATTCTGTGTAATCCCACCCATGAATAATAATCAGCTGGTTTTGTATGCAGACATATTAGTGGTTATTAAAGACTGCCTGAAAAATCTTGGGATTGTGCCCAAAAGTCAGTCACCAAAACATGATTAGCAAATAGGTTAGAGGAAGAGAGCAGATATAGGGTTTTTTTAAGTAGAACTATATGCCCTGTTGTTACAAAAAAAAAAAAAAAGTATTCAAGAAGTCAGGAAATTTCCTGAACTTGACTACTTATTTTAAAGTTTACAGTGCCCAAATTGGAAACTCATATGCTGATGATGTTGACAAACAGTGGTTATCTTGGAAAAGCACAGAAAAAAAATTATGGAGGTTGCACTGAGATGCACTAGAGGACGAAAAAGACATTAATTCTCCCCTTATGCTTAGAGTCAGTTGACCCACCAGGCCTCCATCGTGCCAGGCACCATTCAGACAWGAAGATCCTACTGAGAGCTTCTGCTCTAATGCAGGAACAGGTCAGAGAAACCATGTCATAGGGAAGCACTTTGCGTCCACCTTGTCTGCCCTGCCAGGGCACACACAAGGGCTGGATCCTCTGTCCAGACCTCCACTTCCCCATTCTTTCCCCAGGAACATGCTAACTCTCTGTAGAACATCTGAAGCCTCTTTCTATTGCTATTTGGGGCCTCATGTGCATTTTTCTTGTGTTTATTTATTGAACTATCATTCAGACACATTGCAAATTTATATAAAAAAATCTGATTTATATTTCCAGCTCTAGTTATGTGATTCCCATTTCATCAAAAGAGRATTCATGAACCATATCTGATGAACAAAGCTATTTAAAAATGAATTCTCTTCCAATGGTGGGAATTTTCCTTATTTGCACACAACTTATTCTTGTGGAAAGAACATAGTGTCAAATACTACTGTCACACACAAGACCTAAATGATGGTGCCCATATCAGCAGCAGTTCTAGCTGGGTAAACAGGTACTTCTGCTTCTTGCATCCCACTATCAGAATGACTTATTTCTGTAGGAAGCTGCACGATGCATCACTGTAGCTGGATATGCAGTGAGGCAGTAGTATGGCTGCTGACTCTTAACTCCTCTACTTAAGAAGAAATTATTTACCCAGTTCAAGTGCATATGGATGATAAATTTGTTGCTCTGCTATCAGGTCTATTTTACATTAGCAGCTACTCAAACTTGCAACACTTTCACCCTAGCAGATAAGTTGATTAGATRTCCCATTTCTCCCCGTGTTGGTTGTTTAGCCCTGGAAGCCAAAAGCCTTCTCAGAACGCTGCAAGCAAGCACAGGGCAGCTCTGAGCCCTCCGAGCTGGTGGGAACCTAAGTCAGTTTGCCCACATGGCACAGAGCATCACTGCACAGGAGTGCAGGTGTCAGCCACAGCATTCCTCTATTAGGACAGCACWGTCCCTCTAGAGCCAGCACCGAGGCCCAGCAGCATCAATTAACATCAACCCAGCTGCACTCTAGCACGTCCATATAGTTTCCASTGCCTGGAACATTACATTCCATTACATTCCCTGTAATGCCCAAAGTTCACAAGGAAAGATGAGCGGCAACTCAGAGTTCAGTTAGTCTTATTGAAATCCTAGGAATACAGYCCTACTTCATCTGAGTTATCTAGTCTCAAGCAAACACAGAGCGTATCTAATCTCAAGCAAACACATAGGGCTGCTTCAGTCTGCTCGCAGACTAATCGCTCATCTCCCACTCTAGACTCTCCATGAGCCCATTTAAAAGATGCCAGAGATGCAGGAAAATTTCACAGATCTCAGAGCTCCCTGATGTAAATTTGAATATTCTGTGGATTCAGCTCAATGAAGTTTTCAAAGCTCATTAGCACCAAGAACTGGGTTTAATTCCACATATCCAGGATAAAATAAGTTCCGATAGCAAGAGGAAATGAAATTATGTCAATACTGACCTACATTTGTCAAGAAATGCAACCTACTTCACCAGACTGTAATTGAGACAAGAGATGGCCCGTTGTCAAATACTATGATACGGTATAAATTTAAARTGCCTTTTTACCTAAAGGTTGATGTGTCTCTGAAAGTTAATTACTGGCATTTTGTGCAAACTGTCAAGCAGGTTTCAGCTTGACATCAGGAGATGACATGAATATTGTTGATATTTAATCCAGAACTGAGATAACAGGGGAATGGACATCGAGACAACCAAATTATAAATGACAGTTATGAGTCCTGAAGCTAGTATTTCAGTTTTCTTTTCTACCTTTCACATCACTTTTTTTCAGTGGACTTCATGCTTTCCGTAAAAAAGCTTTTTTTCTGCTTAACTGTTTTTCAAGTCTATAGTATTTTCCTTGTTATTATGACTTGATGCAGAAAGGATGAACTTTTTTTGAAATCTTGGCTGCAGAATTAGCCTAGATATTTTGGGACTGCACTTCTGGATCAGGAGAAATAATGCATACCCTCCCCAAGGTGGACCTATTCATCTCCAAATACCTGTCTCTCCACTCAGCTCATAAAACATGAGGAAATTACCTCTTTTCTATGCCCTTTTCCAGTCTGCCTTGTTGACAAGCCTGCTTGTAAGCATGAGTTTTARATGTCAGTCTTTTGCAGAACAAGGCTATGGGAACAACCAGGGGGTGTCCATCAGGTTTCCATCCCTGGGCATTCAGCTGAGGATGGAGCCAGTAGGCCCAAGCCCRACCAGCAGCCGAAGAGAGCAGGCACAGGTCTAGGTCATCCTAGACAGATGCTTGGAGGATGAAGGAAGGATTTGGGAAATCCCAGGTACAAATGTTTTTTTTTGCTGTGGCCCAGCCAAGATGCTTAGGAGGAAAGTGCAAGAAGCAAARCAGTAGCCTGACCTAGAAGCTCTCCCAGTGATTTTGCTTGACAGTTATTTTATATTTTCATGAAGATTTGCATGTGTGTAGGCCCCTCTGTCAGTAGCTTGAGGCAACCATGAATTCACAATCATCTGTAACTGCTCCTTTTGACTGTACAAAGAATAATAATGAAGTAACCTGAAACATAACATTAGGAAAGTTGTGGCCATCTCCAATTAAAGAATAAAAGGAATGTGCAAAATGTTAAATAAACTAAATATACTCACAGATATTGGTGTGTTGTACATTACACTAACCTCCATTATAAATTACATGCAGATAAAGRTACAGTGGAATAGCCTAATAAACTGTTTTATTATAACGAAATAACCCTACAAAGAAAGCCATTGTCAAAAAAAAAAAAATGAGTAGTATCATTAACATTATAATAATGTAGGAAATTAAATTATTTTTCATTTTGCTGATGATTCTTATTATCCAGATTGCATTAAGTGAAAAAATGAAAGTAAATATGGTAAGACAGTATTCTAATCTAAATGAACTAGTACAGACCTGTTTGGTTCCAGAATTATGGAAGAGTCATCTCTTTTTTTCAAGTCCAGTTCCCTGACACCWTGGCTGATCATTCAACAGCCATTTAAGCCCTCAACAGTTAACAGATGGTCTCCCTAATGCACCACAAGTCACAGAACATTGTTATTTAAAACTTCCTATAAACTTAGCACCTCATACCAAAAAAGAAAAAAACAGCGATAGACTAATATACGCAACTGGAAAAAAGTGAGAAAAGAGTGCAGGCATCGCTAGGTTTTTAAGATATACATTAAATGGCAAAATCCTATTGACCCAGGAAGATAAACAAGCAACAAYGAAGTGCTCACACTGGCAGGAAGAGTTCAAAAGAAGTGACATTAATAAAATATTTACTTATAAAATTATGGTAGATCTTTTAACACTTTTCATTGATAGAGCTTAAATTTGGTCTCTTAACACTGACTGACAGTGTTTTAGGATACATAAGTATATACTTGTTGCTTGTCTTTCCAGAGATAAAAGTTCAAAAGAGGTAAAATACAATTCACAAGGTCTAGAAAACAGCTTTCAATTATTGTTTGCAATAGAAATTACAGCAATATTTCCAGACTTTGTATCTGTTTCCCCTTCCAAAGAGAAATCTGTCATACTTTTCCACATTTTTCTTCTACATGGACTATAATTTTCTTTTCACAGAAACAAGGGAAAGACACTATAAGACTTTTCATTTGTTTGTTTGGGATTTTTTTTCTTTTTGGTACCTCCGCATGATGCACAAGAAATAGATATTATAGGTAGCAKCAATGAAAACAGCATTTTGTGATTTCCTGTGTTTTCAAGTCTGTGTATGGGGACACCTGGGACAGTATGCTATTCAGTTTGTTTTCAAATTTGCACAAACTGCAGAGTATTTTTGTTCTTTTCCACTACTGTAACACTCTGTCAATCTTTAAAATGTTGAAGGAGTGAGAAGAATTGTTTTAGATTGCTCAGTGCTATGCCCTTGAGAATGCTGTAGCCCTGCAACACCAGTAGAAAAGCTCTTTTGACTTTTCTGGACTTTCAATCAGGTCCCAAAAATATACTTCCAGTTCAGACTAATTGATTCAGACAAAAGGAATTGATGATAACCTTTGCCCAGAGATCTGGACCCATATGCACTTCCACGAGGCCTGGCTGTTAGCACTGAAACCCTGTACCCTCTGCCCTCTGAGGCTCTGGCTTTTAGTACCTCTCTTTAGGAATTCTCTCACATTTGACATTATCACCAAGCTCTCAGCAAAAAATAAGGGGTTTCTGATGGGAATGAGATGGGGGGACACTGAGAAGTTATGACTACAGGCAAGGGCTGTTTTGTTACTCCTTGGCACTCTCTTCAAGGCTCTCCTGTGGACCAGTCTGCATCTAACCCATCTTTACAAGCCTGGGCCAAAAGGAGTCRGAAGCCCGGTGCAGTTTATGACCTATTTCAATTTATGACCATACTATTGGCTGGATCAGACTCCCATACAACATTTCATAACAGTCTGARCTCATGCTGTTTACAAAAGCCTGTCCCAGTTGGGACCAGCAAGGCTAGGTGAGATTGCGTCTCAATCCTTCCCAGCTACAGCATACGGGTGGAGTGAGCCTCAGCAGGGCTGTGGGACTGAAAAGAGAGTATCRTGGTCTAGGTGAGTCCTACCACATACAGCAGGGGAGCAACTAATGGGATGAGACATGGATTCCTATTTGTAAATCATACATACACAATCAATTTTAGTCAGTAGGTCAGAAGTGAAACAGAAAATTCCTTAAAGTTCTTAATCTTAAAGTATTTTCTTTATTTTCAGAGAATAGCCAATTTTTCTTCACAATTAGAAGGCACTTGTTATCCTCAGATTTTACAGAAAACTTTCAAAGATGTCAGTAGGAGACAGTTAACACAACACAAGCAAAATAAGTAAAGATAGGATTCTCCACCACCATGAAATATCTAAATTTAGGCCTTCATATAGAGATCTCTTTGTAAATGGAGATTTTTGATCTCATTATATTCAGCAGAGATCAGGATCTTGAACCAGTTGCCAATACACAGGCACAGCATTTTATGAGATAGTCTGAAATATCCAAAATATCTGTACAGGGTTGGTAGATAACATACAGGACCTACGCTCAACCTTTTTCTTTCTATCAAAGCAGCTGGAGGCAAGGAAAACATGCTAAGGCATTAACTTCAAATGACTGTAAATGCCTATGTGAGGGTGACTGAAATGAGTTTCCTGTCAGTARTTCCACCCAAAAACACACACCCCTCCATTTTTCAGCCTAACTGCATCTTTAATTCCCTTGACTGTATTGGCTATTCTCTACTGACTGTAAAAGAAATTTACATGTAGACATAAATATCTAAATTTTGGAGTCTCCTTCTGGAGCTGAACCCTTCCCCRAGAGTCTGTTCTTGTCTGCCAGAACTTGTAGGTGAATACTGCTGTACTTATGCTACCGTACACTGYAGTCCTACCATGTCTCATGACCACCCCGGGATTTGCAGCTTCTTAGTTCTGCTCTATTTGGGAGCAACATCTGCTTTMAAATGTGAGAAAAGTCCAACAACAACAACAAAGGAGTTGAGCTAATAAGCATTATATTCTCCATTATTTTACGCAAGRGGACTAGGGAAAGAGAGCTTTATTTGCCTGAATGCACATAGAAAGACTATGCTAGACTCAAAAACTGGAACCCGGTTCAGTGCTTTGACTGTAACCAACTTGTTCTCCTGTAGGTTACCCAGATCCGAAGGGACCGTTTTCAGTCACTAACCAAATATCTGATATCTGATATCTATGATATCAAAGAAGACATAAGGAGCAATGATGACATCACGTGAAAATCTTCAACTCAGCACATTCAGCGTGCTTTTTCCCCTTTTCAAAAGGTATATACCAGCCTGTCACAGCACTGGAGTGTGAATCCAGAGACACCAAGTTCCTCCTAATGAACAGGGGTCTGTGCAGGGAAGGCAAGGTGTGTGCAGTCAGCATGGTAAGCSACTGTGTCAGTAAGGAAAACAGAGGCGATCCTACCTTGTTAAGTCCCCTCCACATCCARCAGGAAGGAAGGAAAAGGAAGAGCAAGTGATTGGGACCACTTGGATCTATAAGAAGACTAWAAGAAGTAAAATTGAAAAAGGTAACACCTCAGCTAGAGAGAGTTTGGTAGTCRGGACAGAGAGTGGGAAGAGATCAGCACTCAATTTTTTATGCAAAGAATTTGGACAGCCATTTCGAACAAACATTACAAGTTTGCATTTAAAGTTAAATTAGGAGAGACAGCAAATAATAAGAAACAATGCAGACAGATAAAGAAGGTCTTAGAGTAGATATTTTAAATACCAACATAGCTAATAAATGCAAATGAAGTTCAGCGCAGATAAGCACAGAATTATGAGGCTGAAAGCAAAGAATAAAAAGGAGGAACTATCTGCTTAGTGGCAATCAGCTGCACTGTAATGACCAAGAATGAGATCTGGGGAATTACTGTGAAAGAAATCCCTAAAGCTCTCAGCCTTTAGTGAAACAAGAGCAACTGAGTGAAACAAGCATGATGATAGGCTGTACTAAACCACCAGAGTATAATGTTCGCTTTCCACACCCTGCAAAGGCCGTGAGTGAAATGCGCCAAAGCAAAAGGATTAAAACCAAAAAAGCAGCACTAACCTCCTAGAATAAGATGGATTTTTGCCCTTGGCTCTTGTCTGGCATCTGAATCTTCTCTATTGCTCTGCTCTTTCGTTACTATAATGTCCTCTTTTATTATTTCATTTTCTTTTATTATTTTTTAATCTGTCATATAAAACTTTATGAGAGCTTAGCCAAGAAAGGACAACATCTCCTTCACAACCCCTGTAATCTATTGTTCAAGTCAGCCAGATTTTTAAAACATAAATCCCAATTCCGCCTTGGATGCCTGCCTAGATTACCAGATGACCTCAGAATCATGTGCAGGAACAAAATCAAAAATAGTATTATTGCATTACAGCAATGCTCAGAGGGGGTGTCAGCAGAGCCTGGGATGTGACAAGGAGGAARGGAGGTGGGCAGAGACAGAGAAGGATTTGCACTGACAACGATTTGGTGCAAAAACAAGACAAAAGGTGGGTGCTCAGGAAAATCACTCCAGCAATTCAGTTTGTCCAGCCATCTCTCATCAGAGGCCCTCTAGAACTGACTTAGCAGCTCCTAACACGCACTGGCATCTTCTAGTACAGCCTGGGGCCCCTTTATCTCCACCCCTCATCCTCATCACTGCTTTAGCCACCTCCGGCTTTCACTGAATGTAGGAAAATGGCAGGACATAAGAAAGGTCATAGTAGATCATCAGTCTGAAAGTTCATATAGCTCATGCTTGCAAAGGGGATAAGCACAGAGCAAATGTACCAGTATTCTTCCAGGACTTTGTGAAGCCCTTAAAAATCTGATGTTTAGAGGTGCCTAGAATGAGCATAGTTGTCTTTGTAATTTGCTTTCATTTAGTTTGCCAGGTTATCTTTTAAATGCACTTGAACTTTTAGCATCCACACAGTCTTGTGACAAGAAATTTCACAGGTCCATCCAAAATGAGACCAGTATTCTAGCTGAGGCCTTTCTAATGATAAGTAGAACAGATTAACTTTTGTGCCTTTTTTATAGTAACATACTCTGTCTCAAGAATGCTCAACAGCGTGGTCCACAACAGCACTTAGAATTTTTCAGCAGAATTAGTTCCTTTTCAGTTCTTCCTAATCCTGTATTTGGCAGGAGTAAAAACTGCACTGAGYGTAGAATCCTGTCCTTGTCCCTTTTTTTTTCAGACTGTTTCTACAGGTTACTGACACCATTTAACCTGTCTCCACTCTTCATTTTGTTTCAACTTTAAATTTAATAAGATATTCTCTATCCATCAAGTAYGACATTAATGACAGTATTGACTTGCACCTCAACAAGAACAGACTGAAGAGCTCTATAAATCCTTCCATTCTGTCAGTGAAATATTGTCTGAGCACACTTTTCTAATGTGTTTTGTATCTACCTTGCAATAATTTCATCCAGCCCATGTTTTCCAGAGTGCTTCCAAGAACATCATGAAGACAAACTCAGACACCTCACAGACAACAACTTAATGTTTTCACTAGGTATTTGCATAGAGTGCATTTGCTCCAGTATTTTCCTGCATTTTAATTCACAGAATCACAGAATAGTTGGTGTTAGAAGGGACCTCTGCAGCTCATCTGGTCCAACTCTCCTRCTCAAGTAGGGTCAACCCCTACCTCAAGCAGGTTACCCAAGATGATGTTCAGTTGTGTTTTAAATGTCTTTAAGGATGGAGACTCCAGCACTTCTCTGGGCAACCTGTTCCAGTGTTCAACCACCCTCACAGTGAAGAAGTGATTTCTTATGTTCAGATGGGATTTCCTGTATTTCAGTTTGTGCCTGTTGCCTCTCATCTTGTCRCTGGGCATCACTGAGCCACTGGCTCYGTCTTATTTACACGCTCCCATCAGATATTTAAAAAGATTGATCAGATCCCCCTGAACATCCTCTTTTCTAGGCTGGAGACCCTGCTCTCTCAACCTTTCCTCATATGACAGATTCTCCAGTCCCCTTAATATTTTTGTTGATCTTCACAGGACTTGCTCAAGTAGGTCCCTCTTGTGTTAAGGAGCCTAGAACTGGACACAGCACTACAGGTATGGCTTCACCAGGGCTGAGCAGAGCAGAAGGATCACCTTCTTCGATGTGCTGGCAACACCCTTTGTAATGCACCCCAGGATACCACTGGCCTTCTTGGACACAAGGGCACATTGCTGGCTCATGGTCAACTTGTCCACCAGGACTCCCAGGTCCTTCTCTGCAAAGTTGTTCTCCAGTTCGTTGGCCCTCAGCATGTATTGGTGCATGGGGTTATTCCTTCACAGGGGCAGGACATTGCACTTCCCATTGCCGAACTTCATGAGGTTCCTCTCTGTCCATTTCTCCATCCAGTTGAGGTCCCTCCATATGGCAGTACAACCATCTGGTGTATCAGCCACTCCTCCTAGTTTTCTATTATCTGCAAACTCGCTGAGGGTGCATTCAGGCCTATCATCCAGGTCATTAATGAAGATATTAAACATTATTGGCCCAGTATCTACCCCTGGGGAACACCACTAGTCACTAGCCTCCAGCTGGACTTYGTGCCACTAATGACAACCTGCTGAGCCCAGCAGTTCAAGAAGTTTTCAGTCCAGCTCCTTGACATTCATGCTTCATTAGCTTGTCTATGAGGATGTTATCAGAGTGTTAAAAGCCTTATTCAAGATAAGTCAAGGTAAACAACATCCACTGYCCTCCTGTCATCCACAAAGCCAGTCATTCCATCATACAAGGCTATCAGGTTGGTTAAGCATGATTTCCCTTTCATAAATCCATGCTGACTATTCCCAGTCACCTTTCTGTCCTTACTGTGCTTGGAAGTAGAATTCAGGATTAGTTACTTTATAACTTTCCCAGGGACTGAGGTGAGGCTGGCCATCTGTAGTTCCCCAGATCCTCCTTCTTGCCCTTCTTGAAGATAGGTGTGACATTTGCTCTCTTCCTGTCCTCAGGAACCTCTCCCAGTCACCATGATTTTTCAAAGGTAATTGAGAGTGGCCTCGCAATGACATGAGCCAGCTCCCTCAGCACTCACAGGTCCGTCCTGTCAGGTCCCATGAATTTAGGTATGCCGAGTTTTCTTAAGTGTTCCCTAACATGATCCTCTTCCACCAAGGGCAAATCTTCATGTCTCCAGACTTCCCTCTGGTGTMAGGGGCCTGGGATTCCTGAAGACCAGTCTTACTAGTAAAGACYAAGGCAAAGAAGCCATTGGACCRGTCTTACTAGTAAAGACTAAGGCAAAGAATCCATTAAGTACCTCTTTCTTCTCTGTGTCCTTTGTCACCAGGGTATTTGCTCCAGTTAGTAGTGGACTCACATTTTCCCTAGTCTTCCTTTTGCTTCCTTTTGATATACCTGTAGAAGCCTTTCTTGTTGCCATGCACAGCCCTTGCCAGATTCAATACAAGTGGGCTTTAGCTCTCCTAACCTCACTCCTGCACCTTTAGACAGTGTTTCTACATTCCTCCTGGGTCACTTGTTCCTGCTTCTACCTCTTGCATGTTTCCTTTTAATGTTTAATTTAGTCAGGAGCTCCTTGTTCATCCCTGCAAGCCTCCTGCTACCTTTGCTTGATTTCCTGTTTGTTGGGATGGATGATTCTTGAGATTGGAGGAGGGGATCTTTGAAAATCATCCAGTATTCCTGGACCATTCTTCCCTCCAAGGCCATATCCTATACGATTCTTCCCAGTATATCTCTGAAGAAGTCAAATTCTGCTCTCCTGAATCCAGGGTTGTGATCCTGCATTTTGCCCTACTCTGCCTTCACAGGATCCTGAACTACACCATATTGTCCCTGCTGCCTTGGCTGCCCCTAGCTTCCACATCCCTGACCAGTCCTTCCTTATTTGTAAGTGCAAGATCCAGCAGAACACCTCTCCTCATCAGCTCTCAATCACCTATGTCAGGAATTTATCATCA
This sequence comes from Rhea americana, assembly GCF_003343005.1. Classification (NCBI taxonomy): domain Eukaryota; kingdom Metazoa; phylum Chordata; class Aves; order Rheiformes; family Rheidae; genus Rhea; species Rhea americana. The sequence continues at coordinate 3,009,158 of NW_028186368.1, read as the reverse complement.
ATGCAGTACAGAAACTTTTGGGATTGTTTGTGCCCTGCTGTGTTGTCCCTGCAGTAGATATCAGGGTCATTAAAGTCCCCTATGAGGATCAGGGCCTGTGAATGTCAGGCTTTTTCCAGTTGTCTGAAAAAGATCTTATCTACTTCTTCCTGATCAGTACAATCTATAGAAGACACCCACTACAAAGTCACTCAGTTCAAGTTGACTGGCCCTCAGCAATTCTTCCACTCATCTTTTCCTTCATAAAAAGAGACACTACCTTGCCTTCTCCCCTGCCTACACTCCCTGAGCTCTCAGAAATAGCTTCCTGCAGCTCCAGGATCATTTCAGGCTATTCTCTAAATATTCTAGTCCTAAACATCCTAAGGCCCAGCAGGAACACCCAGTTCAAAGAATTCACCTTGAGATAATTGTTCTCCAGCTTCCCGAGCTTTAATTGGGACATAGCTGAAGCTGTAATGAAAATGTATGAAAGGAAAATGTACGAAAATGCAAAAGGTTTGCGCACTGTTTTGGTGGCCTTTTCTGTCCACAGCCGTACYGCTCTGTTGAGCAACAGACTAAACTCTTCCTTGGTCATCATCTCCTCCCAGTAAGTATACCTGAAAAACAWTTTCTTATGTCTTCTGCTAATTTAGGCAATTTTTTTCGTGCAGAGGAATAGTGAGCATGACAGGGCACTGATGGGATTGGAGTTCAAAACACTGGGCTACAAGTGCAGGTCCCCCATTGTCTACTCAGCTATTAAAAATGCCTCTTCTTTCCTATTCCTGCAAACAGCTGTTTTCAAATTGATATCTGCATAATTGTATATTCCTGGGCATATTGCTTCTCACTCTGTTCCAATCCTTCTATTTTGGTCAGTTTAGTATAAGAGATCTTGAACTGAACATTTACAAGCTGACACAAAGCTTGAAAAACCTATTTACCACAAAATGAAACTCTCACTTGCAGGAGATGCCAAGTTTTTGGGACACAACAGGGCTCCAGTCCTTATTAGGATCTCTGAAAACAGCCATGCTCCTAACTACAGGGCTCTCAAGGCTGGATATTTTTGTTCCAGTGAGGTTACTTTGCAGTCCTCTGCTGGTCCAATGGAGCCTAAAGCCTGGGAAAGTGTTGGCTGAGCATTTCTAGAGGACAAAAGTCCACCATAAACAACTTCTGCACTTTCCTTAAACATTTCTAAGTATGACCATAGTGTAAAGCTGCTTTCCCCGTCTCTTTGAGTCCCAAAGTGCAGAGAGAAGCTTTAGTAACTTATACTCCACCAGCAAACCACACAAATATCTGCAGAGTCTGTCTGGCTCAGGGTCATCTGCAGCTCAGCAGCCCCAAGGGGAGTCAGAGCAAACCCAGGGGTAAGGGGTATGAATGTCAGGGCTGCAGGGGGTTGATATCTCATCCTTATACAAAGCTCTTACGAAAAGTTCTGCCTTTAGGTGATTGACTTTGTGACTTTCTTCACACTGAAAAAAAAAAGAGAGAAGGACGTGGTGAGACATAAGCATTTGAAAAATACACCCTTAATAGCATCTGCTGGGCAGAATCAGCAAAACTCAGATGCAAAACTTCTTTTTGCCAAACTCCATGAAAGCATCATAAGATCTCATTTTATCTCTGTTCTCTAGATTTATTGTAGCGATACTCTCTCATACCTCCACTCCGAAAAGCATTCCCATTATAAACCTCCTTCCTTTTTCAAAGAATATTTTAACTCTTCTCCTTACATTCATGATGCTGGAGCTTGGCATACAAAATCCTTAGTCCAGATGTGATTCTTTTTTTAAAGAGACTAAAATCAGTTCTGCAGTTTTTGATTTACAAACATATAAAAACTTTAAGATTTACACTTTAAAAAGCTAGGAAGAGTACCTGCAAAACAGAAATGATTGAAGCTAGGGGAAAAAATGAACTATCCCAAATTCTAATCCTAGAATCATCTATTTGAAAGGCAAAGTATTTTTTCTCAGACCTCATCTTCTCAGCATCCAACATTTTTAAATATAGCAAAGGCTAAATTGATTCCACCTGCAGTAAAGGTCCAGGGGAGGAGGGAGGGAGGGGATAATGTAGTAGGAACAGAGACTTTTGCCTGTGATATGTGGTGTGAGGGAACAATTTTKGTATTTGTAGATATGAGTCAAGGAGTCACATGGCATGACCAATGAATCAGTATCACGACATCAGATAGAGATGACAGCAAAATAGCRTATTAGCAAAGCTGACATTGCATACAAAGGATAATAACTTCTGAGAAATAAAGAACTCTATGGGATGACATGGTGGGTGATCTCTTAGAAATACAGCTGCTAATAAGCTGTCCAATAAAGGAGGAGATCAGCCAAATAGGCAGTTTTCTGTGTGGGGGCTATTTCCCATGGACTGCTCCAGATATTCCCAGTAAAGCCAACTCAGTCTGCTAGTGAGGAGCAAAATCTGCTACAGTCCAGTTCTCAAGCTGCACCGGAGGTGGCTGTAGGTGCCACCAAGCAAAGAAGGGTGCAACTCTGCTTTCCTTCACTATTGTTAGAGCCCATCCTTACCTGTTTATGCAAACAGACATACAAGACTATTAATGAATCAGTTTACAGAGAAAAGTCCTTTAAAAGAACAAGGTCCTTTACCTCTAGCAACTCAGCTGGTAAGGGACAATCCTAAAGAGCACTGTTGCTAGGTAGTTGTTGTACATCTTGCATAATTTTATAACCCAAATAGTGCTTTCCATATTCAGAAAATGAAACCACCACAAAATGAAAGGAGCACCATTGTTTTACACCGTCCTGCTGATAAGGAGGAGGAGATGGGTGACATAGGAGACCTACTGAACAAGTGTTTCAGACCAGAAGGGATGACGAGTATCACTTAAACTCTCCCTCTTATATAGCTAGGCATACAATACTGTACTTTGTATTTTACACATCAGTTTGGCACAAGCTAGCAAGCACAGCCTAAACTTTCCAATGGACTGAGCACATATTTTGTTCACAAGTCAGTGCCATCCCACCTCTGCTGTGATGACCCAACCTTGCTGCACATCTACTTGTGCAATAATCCATGCACTCTTTGGCGAGGCAGACATACCATTAGAAAACTAAGTCAACACTTCAAAAACAGCAATACGAGAGCTCCTTGGTAGACATATTACTGGTCTTTCCAAGCAGAAAAAATAATTGACTAAATTTTCTGGTGCCTCACAACACCGGGAGCCCTTTTGAATTTATTTAGCCTCCTAGAACCATGTGATTTTAAAGGCATCACATGTACATCACACACAAGGTGAAGCTGAGGCTTGCTCACCAGTCAGCTGTCTCACATCCAGTATCACGTCCCCGACTTTTCTCTGCTTCTCTCTCTTTCAGAATTACACAYGCATTGAAACATTGTTTCACCTGTTTCTTTTTTCTTCAAGAGCTGTGGTATTTTATTAAATCTATGTGCTGTAAAATTGCTATTGTGAACTCTGGCTCACACTCAGAAGTGATCCAAACAAGAGTAGGAGGGAACTTCACAAAAAATTAGCCAAGTTTAGAAGTCAGACAACTGGAGGTATGCCAGTAGCAAACCAAAATGGGTCAAGGCACCATTTGTGACCTTATTAACTGTTTCTTATAAACTGTGTAACAGAAGTGATAAAATAATGACTGCTTTTTTGATATATTGCCTGAAAGACCTGATATGTTTTAAAGGGACACTATAATTTGACATTTTAGATATCCCCTGGCATTATTTTAGTATAGAGTCTAGAAAATTTTTAACTTTTTAAGGCATAGAAGAAGTATACAAAGAAAGAGATGAAAAATGGAAGTGACATCATAACTTTCTTTTTAAGGTGTCATAAGCCAACAGTTTGGTTACTGCTGGCAGAGATGTTTTAATGGAAACTTCAGCATATCTAAAATGAAACTTCTTTTCCTCTGTTCGGCAATGAAATACAAGTAAGGAGCTTGGAACAGGATATTAACAAAGGTGCAGCTTTTTGATAATCCATGAAACCAATAACCAGCACTGTATAAAATGCAGACTTAACTTGCCCCTGTGTTCCAGTTATGTTTTTTTCCTTAAATTTACATGCAAATGTGCTTCAGACACACTATTCTTACTACCTATCCCATGCAGTTGTGAAGGTTTTGTTTTTCTCGCTTGATGAAGAGCAAAATGCTCCCCCCTATGTATCCCTTGATGGCAGGACATGAGGTTTAAGTGAATTTTATTTTAGACAATTCTGGAAAGAAAAGTGTTATAGTATTGAAGTGCAAAACGGTGTTCTTCATTATGCAGTTTTACTTTTCAAAAAATAGAAATCAAAGCACTTGAAAACAGAATCTTTTAAAACTATGTTAGGGAGCTCAGCATTTTCTGCTGTGCTTATCATTTAGTTCCATTAAGCAAGCTCAGTTGTGAGCAGGGACTTTTTCTCCCCAGCAAGGAATCCTGTAATCACATACAAACCTAGTGCATTTACCTTCCCTCATAAATTGTCACAGTTGAAAACATCCAAAAATGTTTCTATATTCTCTTTTATCAAAATCAGTCCTATAAAAACAGAATACAGGTTTAAAATGACCTCAAATAATACATTACCACAGCACTACAAACACTTTCTGCATGAGGAATACAACGCTGACGTTGCTACTGAGCTGTAAAGACCTGCAATGCAGTAAACGTTTGATAGGAAATGAAAGGGCTATGAAGGTTTTCATTTCCCTTACATGAACTCAGAGCATTTCATATTTCAACATATTTATAAACATGCCCTTGTTTCAGGCTTTTAGAAAAAAACAAGCACAGTTTACAACTAAATGACTACTATCTGCAAGTGGCAATTCCAGCTAGTAGCCTGTAATTTTGTCAGGGACAGATAACAGAGCACTGTTATACTGCACCTGGTTAATCCAAGCTCAGTTTATCTTTGTGTATAGTAACTCAGAGATGGAAGTGGTAACAAATCTCATGGCACAAGCACACACGCTGTTGGTCATTAGATTTTATTTTATTTTTTTTAACTCCAAATAAAATGCTCTTCCAAGGTCTGCTAACTATAGAATGTACCTTTCAGCTCAGGGACAACTGAAACTTAATGGAAAACTCAACTTTCATTCAGCAGTTGTGAGAGAGGTAATGGGAGAAGAAGAGAGATTTTTCTAAACAAATGAGTTTTCATATTGGAAATAGTCTACTTTATATTTTAATGCAGCATGGCAGAACATTAAAGTGTGTTGTGCAGGCTTTTAGAAGAGAGAATATTACCATTTGTGGTTAGTCACCATCCACAGCCCATTATTTGAAGAAAAATATTATCCACTAATGGCAGCACATAGGAAATTGCTCCCTTGATAGAAATGGTTTACARCAAGTAGGAAACAACTTTGAAATGGAGATTCACTAATAGCTTTACCTTGTCTTTGCAACTTTTTATATTYTTCTTTGCCTCTACTGCAAAGTTGCCTCTTTAATAGGATAGAGATTTTATCAGAGTGTATTAGTCATTCATATCATTTCTGTGAATGGTGAAAATAAATCATTATAACCTGAAAATGTTTCTTAAAGAYCATGAAAAGCACCCTTTTTAAATTGTTCCATTAGGTGCAATTATTCTATTTATTTCCAGCATTAGATCTCCCAGTCTGCATCTTGCTCACTTGTTCTAAAGATTTAACTTGTAATTTATCTTTTCAGATCACCCATCCCAGTTTAAGGTTAAATTTCTGAAAAAACACCTGATAACAATACACTTCATTTTTAGTAAATATGAGATAAGTGTACTGTGCCCAGACTTTCAGTAAAGCTATTTTTCAGAGCAAGATTTAACTGTGTAACTCTCTTGCATAGCATGCAGTGTACATTAATACTTTTTATTTTCCGTATTGCCTTTCATCTGACAATCTCAAATGGCTTTTGAGGCATTGAAGTATTAACCAGAAGTCGTTAACATATTACCAAAGACCACTATTTTTCTACTATTGAGCCATTCGGGTTTCTTCTCTCTCTATGGCCAAAATCCACTGTTCTTTTTTCTGTTCTAGTCATAAGACCATATTCACATGAGCACTGGTTTGACTTGTTTTGAACTGCCTGTTGCTAACACATATAATGACATTTATAATGTATTGGTATTTGCAGAGACTGAAGCCCTGCGTGATTTCCACCCTCTGTCCTTTCCTTCTGGAGTCTGGAAGGCCTGGGGAGCAACGAGTAGGCAAAAATATCTGGTAGCTGGTGAGTCCTCATACATGGCGGAAAGGAAGAAGTCTGCAAGCTGGAAGCAGAGGTCAAGTGAGATGTGGCCTTACTAGTTAAACTCACCAGCGTTGGAGTGGGAATCTGAGCAAGTAGCAAGTTTTTTGACTTTCCAGGTGCCCCAAGGAAAATAACTCTTCACCCTGTAAGACTAATAATGTGATTCACATGCAGTATCTGGTCCTCTAGAGCAGAAATTCCAATAGCTTGGGCACGTACCTATTGTCCTCGAGAGCAAGAGTTGCCGGTTTGTGTTCCAGCTGACTACCTTATAGCTTGAGTGGTCAGAAGGAAGGTCTGAAGGCTCAACCCAGACCATAATAAATATCTGACCATGACTGTTTTCAGACATATATAAATTGATATATATTCTTCAAACTCCCTCCATAGTTACCTCATACTTTAGCAGAGAGCACAAGCAATAGTAAAGCTTGCCTCTTTTAGCTTGGGGACTGTAAAAAAAAAAAAAAAAAAAGAGAGAGAGAGAGAGAGAAAGCCCAGCTAATTCATTGTATCATCCCTCCTGGATAGGAGTACATGCAATGCAGGCAGAGCCCTCTTACTGCCCTGCAAGCCCATCTCCTCCAAAGAGCAGTACTTGTGTAGCCAGCTCAAGGCTGAACCCAAACAGATCTGCAGAGGGAAGAACAAGTTAATATCCCACCAGTGGCAGGAGGAGCAAGACGTTGAGCCTCCCAGTAAATTCTCCCTGCCTAGTAGGAACAGGCTGTTAGCTGTCTGCATAAGTTATCCCCACAATCTGTAAAATAAGGAGATTCTACCTGTCCAGCCTTCTCTCCCTGAATATATTGTAACAGTAGGACATAACTCAGCTGCTGGAGATTAAAACTGTAATTCAGATGCCCAAGTACTTTATAGGCGAATTAAACCTATGTTTGAATTTTGTCTATTAAGCATTTCAGCTCAAAGAGAATAAGAAAGTTGGGTAATTTATTATTTAATGTTTTCAATAAACCTTACTATCATACTCTAAAGCAAATAGTTTGCATGAGATACTTAAGTGGAGAGGAGTTATAAAAAGGCTGTGCCAAAAGGTTTTATGCTGATGCAGATGCAGAAACAAAATTGCTTTATAAACCTGGTTTCTGTGCAGTAGTTCATTTAAAGACTGAAGATTCTTTGTTAAGTTTTCATTAGCATAAACATCCACGGGACACATTCAGTTCTTTTAATGACAGTGAAGAGCATGCCTGTATTAGGCTTCAGCATTTTGGTCGTACTTTTCTTCAGCTCTGCTGATGATATCGCATTTGCCTATTTCCTGAGAAAAGGTTGATTTCTTTAGCATCCCCTACAAAAGATGAAACAGAGTGACATACTCCTCTAGGACTTTTTTTTTTTTTTTTTGGAAACATCTTCCCTGCAACCTACCCATCCTGTTAGTTCTCCTGTTCTATTAGCTAGATGTGTAATTCCCTATTAGCACAGCACTGTGTTCCACCAGGGGCTGTGCAATAAAATACAATTGTCTCAATTTTTCYGTGGAGAAGGTGTTTAAAAATATTAAAATTACAGGACCCAGGTACCACCCACTATCCAAAATAAGCATAGTCATTCAAACCCTTAAAATGCAGGTAGTAAATATTAGTGTTGCAACCWAGTAGTATTTGTGCCTGCCTTTTGCAGTGGTACAGGTATCATTTCCCACTCGGATGTGATGACTCTCACTCATACTGCCAGGCCCTTTCAGGAGCCTTTATAGGTGCCAGATCAAGATCCCCAAAATGCACCATGCTGATAAAAAATCAAGCAGGCATTTGGCTGCACAATGTCATGCAATAATAAATGTGTTTTTTTCTGCTGTTTAACCTAGATATTCTGAACAAYGAAATACTACAATTTAGAATCTGAGACCCTGAGAAAGTCTCTTATTTCAAGGACAAAAGGCAGAAGCTGATGATCACTGCAGCACAATTATTAGGTTGCTCCAGCACTTCCTCCATCATCTACTTTACACATCAGATATCGCCAACAGSCTTGTCAGAGTCCAACTTGCTCAGTGTCTAGAGACAACAGCAATGACAAGCCAGCTGTTTGCGGGAGAAAGAAAACCAGCAGTCCTAACCTCTAGGGCTCAGTTCTGTATAACAGCATTAGATGGCTGGAAAACAGACCACCRGGAAGGGAGCAGGGAACCAGATAAAAAAATTCTGTAGACTCACATTCAATCAAAGGACCCTGTGGGATACCAGTGGTTTGTGAGAGAAACAGTCATCAAATGGGATGGCAAAAATGCATGGATAATTGAARCAACATTAATGCCAAGATAACCCTCCAATTACCAACTAATACTTAAAGGAGATGTCAAAGGAGCACTAGAACTACTAATGATGATTATATCGCTTTTCATCCCATAAGAACTTCGGGTGCTTAACAGAGTGCAGGATTACTCATCTACTGCCAAGTTACAGCTGGCTACAACAGCCATTTTGCAGTATTAAACAATAGCTGTTATGAAGGAAATGAAGACTAAACTTCTGCTGTTGATCAAGCAATGGGAATCTACAAGAGACAGAACATAATTTCCTGAGCTAAAGCAGAAGAAGGTTGCAAAATGGTAACAATGGAGTGTATTAACAAATCACCAAAAAAGTTAACAAAGTTAGCCTTGAAATGCCCAAGAAATCTCTGGGAAAAGTCAGATGACACCAGGGCAATCAATAGCAAAGCTTTAATATCACAACAGAGAGCAAGGAAGAAGGAAATCCCAGCTCTGCCCAAGTATCCCACCTTCCTTCCCCTAAAACATAGTGGTCTTTCCAGTTAAACCCATTGCACTCTCTGTGTGTGTGTCCTCTGGTCTTGTCACAGGAGTAAATCATGACTGTAAACACGAAGTATGAAAAAGCAGAGTGGGAAAGAAAGGGAGGAAGGGCATCTCCTAAAGAGGATCCCTCTCAACCTGCCTCTCAACACGCAGAGCTGCAGCCCTTTCAGGTGCTGGGCAGTCCTCCCTCTAGTTCTCTAGCCCCACCACAAGGTCTAGCTTTGCTGGCACAGCAATGACACATTCAGGGAGTGCCCAAGAGTGGTGTTTTATGGCCTGAACTTACTTTGTTGTACTAAAGACTCCTACTCTGCAGCTTGAGGGCCCACATAGAACAAATGTGACCTGGTCAGCTATTTCTGCAGCATACATTTATTGTCCCCAGTTATTGGCTTCTGCAGAAGWCAATCTCTTACTTCTGGAACTAAGTTTTCATGTTTTCCCATAGAATATGGATGCTTCAGAGGACTCAGAAAGGGGTGATCAGCAAATTTCACCATCCACAAAAGCAACATCAGTTTCTGAACTTACATCTTATTTATGCAGAACTCTTCTTCTGTATCAAAGGCTGCTTGCCTCATACCGAGAGAGAGAAGCAAAGTGGATCTAAAATTTGTTTATAAACTTAGTGAGCTCAAGAGTCTGCCTTCTTTGAAAACAACCGTCTTCTCCATAGATCAGCTCAGATCATCCTGTCTTCACTGATGTCTTCCTATCCAGTCATCAGACCTCCTTAGTAATGTTTTTTTAGTAATACGTGTTGCATTTTGCATCAATACTGAGCTTAAACACAAAGAGACATTAGACTTGGGGAAGTTGTTTGGTTTTGTTTTCATTTGCTTTTAAGATTACTCAAAACATCATTAGCATCATACAAGTACAGAATGAACCACTTTAACCAACAGTCATGCATCTGCAGGAGGAGCAAAAACCATTCACTACCTACTCCTCCTAGTTAAAACCATACTTTGATCTGAGTCTCAGGCCTTTGAAGGCAACTTACTCATATGAATTGCAAAAACCTGAGAAATGTGAAAGCAAAAATAAAATCATTAGAAATAACAAAACTCATAGAGAGCATAAAAATCAGTGAGCAACAAGGTGCAATGGCTTACAGAGCAACTAGGGCTGCACAGGAAGGTCTGCAGATTGTCATTGACACAGAGAAGATAGGGATGTTAGTCACTAGAGTCACTTACAACTTCTATCTATCATTTAACTAACTAAAATCATCAACCTTCAACGTAAAAAAAAAATCATTCATATAAGAAAGTAGATTTTGAAGAGACTTGTTGGACTGCCTGCTGTAATGAATATTACTGTTTGGAATTTAGCCAGCATTTTCTACAGCTCACAGCAGGTCTAGATCAGCAGAGTCAGTCTGAAAAAAAAAGCTTTCATCTCCTGTTTGTCAGGAAGCTGGATGTGTGTCAGGTACATTTAATCCATATTTTATGGACTTTGTAATATTCTGCAAGCATTCTACTAAATGTTAGTTGTCGTGCTGTGGCATGATGCATTGAAAGGACCTGATGACTTCATTGATTTAAATGGTCTTTGGATAAGACCCAGCCTTGCATACTTGCCTAATCTCATACTTGCCAAAACCCAATTTAAAAATCATTAGGTCCTGTGAGGAGGGGATTATCGTTAAGAGATTATTTTAATTCAATACCATTTAATCTTAAAGTAATAGCTAATAACAACAATCCATGCTTAGAAGAATGTGTCTATAGTGCTTTGAAGATATGAAGTGTTCTTTATTATTTATAAATAAAAGAGTAAATAGTATCTCCTTTCAGGGGAGGAAGAAGGAATAGAGGAAGCTACTCTGTGTCAGCCTGAAAATAAATAGCTTTTGTGTTACTTGAAAAGGCCCAGAGAGATAACAAGATTGACATCTGAACCAGAAGGTTTCAAGTGTTTTGTGCTATTAGGTATTAATCTATTTTTCTGAATGCTTTCATAAAAATGGCCACCTCCATCAGCCAAGTAAAGTGGCAAAAATCAGGTCTAACTAAGCAAGGAAGCATTTCAAGAGCTTGCCAAATTACCGAAAAGGACACACAATTAATTATTTGTCTTTATTAACTTGGGTAAGCTACAAACTAGCTGTTCCAGCATAATTTTTTCCTCATAATTATACTTGGAGTTATCATGCTTGCATGACCAGAGGTGGATAAATCTCACAGGTGAACAGTTCTCCGACGCAACAGTTAAAGTCATAAATGTATTGATTTGTTTCCACCCTAGAGAATAAGAGGCAGGTTGCTGGTAAGTTATATCACTGATGTGAAGCTGTTGCACCTAAAGCAAATGTTATTTTGCCACGTATTAACGAACATCATGTGTAAGATAGTAAGAAATGGGTTTTTTTAAGAAAGTTGGAAACTGCTGCTTTAAAGAAGCAAATGTCCAGGGCACATGCTTTGGTGCTCTCTCTTCAACTCATGCAGCAAGCCTGGAGCGTGCCCAGCTGTGGCCACAGGGGAGGGGTGACTTGTGCAAGGTAATCTTCGTTTGGGATATGGGGCTTCGCAGCTGAAGCTTTGGCAATATCAGTGCTGAAATCTTCTGGGACAAAACTTAGATAGCCCCTTAATATCACCAAGAAAGCACTGATCAGCTCTCCTGCGAACCTTTTACCTTTGTGCGGTCTGTAACTGAGTGCCACATCTGCGATCATATCAGCTTGACTTTTTACYGTCAAGTCTGTCATTTCGGATAAAGCTGTTTTCTCTAAGGCCTTTCTYTTGGCTTTGATATCTAGCTAGGATATGAACGCCGAGCTTCCTCCCTCTGCCAGGACCAGCGGTGGGTGACAGAGCCAGGAGGCCTCGTGACTCAGGCTATGTGAAATGCTTCATTGCTGCTGATGCCCTGAATTGCTCCCTGGCAGCAGTACTGTGGTAAGCAACACAACTGAAGCTGGTCCTGATTAGCCACAAACAGATAATTGTTTTCCAGCCTTAGCTATGCCAGATGAAAGGGTGACCATCTCTAGCTGCTGATCGCCCTTCTCCCTGTTGCAGGCTCTTGTCCGTGCTGACCCGTAGCTGGAGAGGTCTGTCCAAGCACTCTCATTTTGTTTCAAGCCAAGCCATCCAAATTAGCTCRCATCAATACTGCAGGTGTTCTCCTGAAGCAAATAAGAGCTCACACAAATGTCCCATAGTCTGATCAATGATGTGGGAAGTAGACTATTCTACCAACTCTTGTGAAAGTTGTCCACRCACAGTCTTCTTACATTAGCAACTGTTTGTTTCAATGGACAGATGGTCCGTGTCTGAACCACATCATGCCACAGGACAATTTGTGTGAATAGTTTCCTGACTTCACTTAATTTGGTCATTTCTCCTCAACTAGTTTCACTGCTTTTTAGGAGTGCCATAGAAAGGGTTGACTAAAGAAGAGGAAGCAGCAGCGTTAACAAGATGATGGCTCTCTTTAGGAGTCTCTTTGAAGCCATCATTAATAGGTCAACACAGAGAGACCTCAAGACATTAGCAGAAAGCCTCAGCCTTCAGATGCTGTAACAAAACTTTCAACTCTACTGGGAAGCATTTTACTCTATATTGGGAAGGATAGAGACCACTATTTTGCACACTAGCACGGATTGCATGAACTTGCTACAGATTCTGCCTCTTCAGTGTGTTGGTGCTTGGCTGCCTACGCTAAATGCTATCTGCAGTCACATTTGCTGTCAGGTGTGTATTTGTTCAGGGTGACTTTCAGCTGATAAGTGCTATGACAAATCCTTTTACCCGTGCCAATAGTGAATGCCTTTCTGGATCACGAAATGAAAAAAAGCCTAGTAAAAATGACATTGCAATTGCACAGAAAATGATAGTAATGAACCAGTAGGAAGACAAACAGTACTTCTGCAATCACATGTGCTACACAGAAAGCTGTCTGTCAACAACAGTTGACCTCTTGAAGTTGTCATTCCTAATACCTGATTGTACGATACCCCATCTACAGTGCTGAAGGGAGAGAGAGCTCAAGCACCATTTCTTTATTATTATCATCTGCCATAGATTCAAATGATCTTTGAAGTGAGCAGAGATTAATAAATAGAAACAGTTGGTCTGTTCCATCACTCTGCAAAGATTAACACCGTATTGTCCTTGGCAAAACCTTGCTGTGCGATGCTATCAGGAGTGCAGCAGTAAGGGGGATGTTATCAAGACTCCTACAGGCTTGGAGAAATCTACAGCTGCGTCCTCTGGGTGCCAAAACAGGGCTACARGATGAGGTCTTGTCTCATAAAAGTTGAGTTGCTTTTAATAGATTTCATACCCTTTCCTGAGATAAACTGAAATTGACAGTATGTATAACAAAAATTAGAAGCAAATGCAATAGAACAGGCTCCAATATTTCTTTGGACACATTCCTGTTGTTATCACTGATCATCATCATGTGGGCTATCCTCACAATACTTCTATGATGTGCTTTAAAGAAAGGCTAAAGAATATGTTCCAGCTTATTTAGGATGTCAGCTGCAGAGTAAATAAATAAATAAATAAATAAATAAAAGATTGTCCAAATCCCAGGCTAGCTTCTCAGGCACTGGAGCATCTTTCCTTTGCCAAGTATTTACCAGACCACTTCATAATTCATTGCCTTTCCAAATAGCTTTTCACTGACGAACAGTGAGTTGCAAAAAGCTTTGTAGACTGAGCTAGAAAGGTTTTCAGAAGGTAAGACAGGAATGATTTCTGATAYGGAAAGTGAAATGCTGCCTTGAAGAGATCAGATAAGCAGGTCCAGATCAGTTCAGTGATGCTGCAAAACTGATATGCTGAGCATTTAGCCTCAAACATGAACTGAGGAGGCTCTGCTTCCCCCCACCTTGCAGCCTACTCCTTAGGTGTCATCTGGAAATTTTTCAGCTCTTTCATCTCTCAGAACATCTTTGGAGAGCCCTTCTACAGTGCCAGGGCAGACTCTGCTATAAAAACAGAATTATGTCAGTTACAGATGTGACTTTTCATAAATTACCTGTATAAGCCCTTCTGTGGACACTAGGAACATCATGATAGCATCATATATTARCATTATTTCTTCTGTTCTCTATCCAAATAGCAGCCAGCCTTACTGACCATAYGAATAGTGTAGAAAACTCCTATGAGCCATAAAAACAGGTACTTCATAAAACCAAGGRAAAGGAGGGGGCTGGAGCCATGGAAGCCCAGGAGATGATAGCTCCTCAGACCATACCACTTCTCTACAGGATATTACCCAGCTGGATGGAAGAGCACCCCAGCACTATTTGRCTGAATATCTGAGGACTGTCTCCTGCAGAGAGGTCTCTTGTTGCCCRGCATTTAACACTGCCCTGCTGCTGGTCACAGGAGCCGAGTTTGAAAGGCTGCATGTGGCTCTGCAGCCACAGGCTGGCCACATGGGAACCACCAATTCCACTGTGAGATAACTTTGCAGTGGTATTCAGAGGTCTGCCTTGGATCAAAGGGGCAGAGGCTGTGTCCCTGCCATTATCCCGGCACACAGAGAGCAGAACAACTTGTGAATTCAGGCAAGAATTCATTTCACTTATCTGACAAAAAATCTCAGGGAAAAGCCTACTCAAGTGGATTTTGACAAAAGCTACTTACAGYTCAGCTACTCGGAAAGACCATTCTTTCGCTTTGTGTCTGAAACTGCCAGTGGCGCCCTGCTTGGCAGCACATTGACTCCAGCACCACAGGGTTTGGGGGCTGCAGGGAGGAAGAAGGTAGATTTTAAACAAGTCCCATCAATAACATCTTAGCGGGTAAAGTGCAAGAAGTTATTAGACCTCGGGCCTTTCAACGAGACTTTCAGGTTTTTTCTTCTGAAATTCTGTGAGCTTTTCAGATTCACTGACTATTTTCTCCAGTCTGATCATATAAAATGTGACTGAGGGTAAACAAAGACCTGAATACTTCACCTGAATAGCTGTTTTCAAACAGCATATCCAGTAGTGTTCAGAAAGCAATGCCACATGAATTACTCCTCTACATTTTGCTTCAAGCTTGCTATAGCCAGCTAGTATTTTCAAAAACAAGACAACATGTCTGTAAAGAGACAGAAACTAAAAAGAGCTGCTAGGTTAGGGTCTTGAAGTCTAGTTACTGCTGTGCTAGAGGAGGAAGACTGCAAGCAAAGGTCTAGTACCAGCAGAAGAACAAGTACAAATAATTACATTTTTCATCCAGTTCATTCTCCTAAGTTTGCCCTGGGGAGGGAAGGAGGGTGCCTGGCACAGGCGATTAGCAATTTTTCAGTCTTTCTGAAAAGAGACAGCACAGAAGAAAAGTTTACAGTTCTCCTAGTCCTTGGGAACTGTCATTGACCTCGTTCCACTCAATTGATGACGTTTGTGGGGGTGAGGGTTTTCCAAAATACTTAAGATGTCACTTCTCACACTAAACTCCGGCTTCTGGCAGAAACCAGCTGCAAAGATACAAGTTACTTCTCCCTCAACTTTCATCGCTAGCACTTGAAAGTGTCTTTATTTACAATTTCAAAACTTTTTAATCTAAGATTTTTTCTAAGATTTTTAATCTAAGAGGTCGGTTTTGAGCTCTTAAAAACAAGGGCACGAAACTTAACATAAAGAAGCACTTGGTTTCTAACTACCARTATCACATTTATTTGGCTTATCAAGACAGCTTAACTATCTTTAAAGGTTTTCAGGGTTAGAAAGGCATCAGGTATGGCCAATGTCGGTAGTCGTGAAATCAGCCAAGAGGTCRAATCCTGTAGAAACTGGGCTGTCAGCAAAGCGGAGGGTGTCATGGTAAAGAGCACGTATGTGCTGAGAGTAGAACTCCAGCTTTCTTCCAAGGGCATGCATTGATTTTACACAACTGACATAAAAACCTGCAAGTCTCTGTGAAAATAGGTAGAGARAAGATATTTACTGTGAATATGCCTGGATATAGAATGCTGGAAGTGTTATGTCTGGTTATAAAATAAAAAAAAGCACAGAGATAAGAGACATCGACTTCTAAATACAACACCTTTTAAAACAATCTATTAGAAGCTGGGGAGGTATTCATGGTGCATTTTTTGATAAGAATATCTATTTGGAGACTCTCTTAAGAGGCATCGTAATTTGATGCAGYTTTCTTCTCAGTATTTTTAGAGRGAGAGAGTATGGAAATTTACTTGTGCCACAATACAGAGATCTTCCTGATATTTCTTTTCTTCTCTGTCTCATGATTGGTTTTGGCAATTTATTCTGACAAAAAACAAATACATTCACGCTAAGAGGTTAAACATGCACTCACACTCCCAAGAAATTTAAATCTTGTTTGTCACAAAAACATTTTGCATTTCTACCTTTTTATTCCACTTTGGTGACCAGATTTTTCTTATTCAGTTGCATCTGATGCTGTTTCCCTCTCTCTCTCAAAAAAAAGAATATATATATATATATATATATATGTATCAGCTCCTTTTCACATTTGGAGATATATGAAGAAAGATTTTGCTTTATATCACCAGCAAGCAGTAAGGCTGGGCAGAGTGTACCAAGCTCAAAGCTCCTTTTTCTGATCCCCACAAACKTAGCTGATCTAAGTGCTCCTGTAGTAGTAGGTGACATTATTTCCAATAACCGTCCCTACTCTGTTTTCATAGACAGTCTGTCCTGACTCAGCGCATCAAAGCAGCATTGTATTTTGTTCAAGTAAACAATGCATTAAGTTCAGTGTCAGGACACACAGCATTAAGGTGGGGTGCAATCACTTTACAAAGCGAGATAACACAAAACAGACGAGTGAAAAAAAGTCACGTCTGCTACAGTTTTTCCATTCATTTACATGGTCTSTTTTGTCTTACATAGGCCTTTCAATTTATGAAAGAGATGTAGAATATGGAGTTAAACCCTAGAAATTGTAAACAGCAGCCCCAGGTGGTTCCATGCAGGCATTCATGTGCGCGCTTGCCCAGACTAAAACTAGGCCCCTGGTAAAAGCTGTGTGGATAAGAAAGCATCTCAGTTTAGAAAAGCAAAAATGAAGAGAGTTGCATATCCAAATCAAACATTTGTGGATTTATTTCTGTTCCAGACGGATGTATTTCATGTCATTATCCTGTCTCAGAAGAAAAGCAATTGAAACAGTCATCCCATGCTCATTCTCACGGAGCAGAACRGTTAGACTTTTCCTAGAACACTCCCGTACAACTTGAATCATTGCTGGGCGCATTGTTAGACCCCCCCAGGACCACTATTCATTTGAAAATAATGTTAGAACTGCATAAGGAATTTTTCACTTTCTGCCTGCCCATTCGATAATGGCACGGTCTACTGGCCTACTGATGACAACTCTCTGATAAGGGCATGCTGACAGCTAGGGTGGGCTTGTTTAACAGGATGTTAGCATTAAAAAAATGTTTCTTCAAATGTTACAGGAACATCACAACGCCATGCCATAAGCTCAGTGAACTGTAACACTGTGTGAGCTTCCTGGAAATGCTCTGAGAGAAAATAATCTTTATTAAATACAAATTCTAGTTATTCTTCTATCTGGAAAAACTGAACAGAATCAAATCAAAATGAACTAGCTTTTGGAAAGTTGGTGTAGTATATTCTTTATCAGAAACCACCCATGTTTAGCAGTTTGCTTGCCAAACATCAAAATCATATAGCCCGGYAAGAATTTAAAGTTTGTTACCTCCATTTTCCAGTCCCTGAAGTGTACTTTAACTTGTATTTTCTCCTTTATTCTAGAATGTGCTACAGACCATCATTTAAAAGTCAGATTAACATGATTTCTGACTTCCTGAGTTGCCACTGCAATCATACCTACAGGTTCGTTTTTGCATTCATAGTGTCGTAAGTAATGGCCTTCGTTTATGACTGCATCGCCTCTTCGCTTTTAATATTTCTCAAAATGACACTTTTCCGGGTCCTCCATCATCTGAACTAAAGCAACAATACTCCTGCTTATTAGAGAAATATGCCTTCACTTCTCAGCTTATACTCTAACTCTTGTACAATTTACTTACAAATTTTAGAACTAACTATTTTATGAGTGGTTTCAAAGCAGTGCCACACAGCACCTCACAAAATTTTCTTTCCTCTTTGAGGCATGCACTTGCATTAGCAAGTTATGCTCATGTTTTACTGCTCATAGATTGAATTACATTTATCACTCTGCAAGCGGAAACAGCATGACTGCCCTTGTACACGTGAAACATGCAATTCATTGATTTCTGGGGCCGTAACCACAGCTTTACATTTGTCATATGTCAGTTCTGGTTTGCTTAACAATCCCCTGTGCAGGACAATGTAGTTTAAAACATTGCTATTAAAGAGAAAAAAAGAAACATTTCACATACAATGGTAACATTCATCAACTGTTCTTTGCAGTGTGATGTAGTGTTATTTATCAACTACCAGTCTCCAGTCTCTCTAGCAATAACCTTCATATTCTTAGAGATGGTTCAAAGACCTAACTACAAAGTGACAGAAAGAATACTTCAGACAAGACCCATATAAACCTGCTACTCATGGTGAACTACAGTGCCTTTTTTACATAAGGAAGAAGCAATTTTTTGTTGTCTAAACTTTTTGTATGGAGGTTCTGATCAACTTCATGATCCTTAAGGAAATTATTTTGGCCCCAAAATTAAAAACTTCACTCACAATTTTGAATATCTCCATTTGAGTGAACAGCTCCTTGTTGAGGCACTGAATTTCAGATGTCTCCAAGTTCCTCAAGCACTCAGCTCTTCAAGAAGACTGGCTGCTGACCTAAGGAACGTGTTTTAAAAACTACCAAGCCCTGACATCTTGAATCTTGCCTTTCAGATTAAATAAAAGTGAGAGTATGTGTCAAAAACCTCATCCCTATTCCAACTGCTTAGCTTAGCATCAGCAAATATGTAACAGCCTCATGCAGTTCTGAAGCTCTTCCACCCTTTTGCCCTTTTTTATTACATAGCTGTGATCAGCATGAAGGCCCTGACAACAGGTTGAATGAGCAGGGCCCCATGTCTCTGGTTTCCCAGTTGGCAAGCCTACTCTGYTGCCCAGAAATTTAGGAGACGAGTCTGTTTACTTCATTTCTGGAGTGTGCTTGATTGTGTCCCTGGGGAAAGCRTGGCAAAGAAAAGGAGGATGTGCTGCATATCCCTTCCACATTCTGGATGGACAGTGGGAAAGAGACTGCAGAAACTCATCCAGGACCTTCTGAAAAGCATTCAGTAAGSAACATTTCAATATCTTAGAGTTTGTCACATTTCTGTAGATTGTAAGGAGAAAAGTGTCTCTCAGCAGAAGAAGCAACAAAGTGATGTTTTTGCCTGTTCCYGGATGAGAAGGCCACAGCATCCACCTGTCTGAACCATGGTAGAGATGCAACAACAYAGTTGCCCACTCACTAGCTTTCAAAGGTCTTCTCCTAGTCCTTTGCACTAAAAGAGATATCTCTTGCCAGAAGAACAGCTTCTTGGCAGGGCAGGAGTCAGCTATCACCATACATTRTTTCTCCACCTGAAATACATTTTTGGCTGCCTGAGAAGAAAAACAGAACTTATTTTGTCAGATGACCACCAGGACAAGTCAGCACAATTGTAAGAATCAACAGATTTAAAACATTCATTGAAAATATACTCTCCAAGGCAAATGAAAACAGAAYGGCTTAAACAAAATGATCTCTTCTTATGACACTTAACCTTGAAGATTGTTTCTTTCTATCAGAGGTACTTTCATGCTGTTTACTACATGAATAGCAAAATCACAGATTCCTTATTCACAAAATGAAGCAGTATTGCTTTTTGTTTTTTGTATGTGAAAATTGCTTTTTTGGTTAGTTTCAAAGATRTCTGAAACAAAAGGCAATAAAAGAGAATCTCCCAAAAATGAATTGGATTCTATTATTATACAAAAATGTGTTAGCAAAGAATAAATCATATAATGATTATTTTGCCTGTTCAAGAGCAAATTATTTTTATAGGCAACAGGACACAGGAAAAGGTAATGTCCAAGAATTATCTTTTGTCTCCTGCAAAATTGGCTAGTGTGAGAACAAAGCAAGGTCTTTCCAAGGTTTCCTATTAAGAAAACATYACCATCTCCACCCAATAATTAGGATAGTCATTTGAAAAGTGGGATAGGAACATTTGAGCTCTTACTGTCAGCTAGGCAAAGCAGACACTTCAGCCTGTCTCTCTCACATCCCAGCTCAAYGTTATAGAATAATTTRGGTTGGAAGGGATCGCAGGAGGTTCATATGGTCTGACTTCCTTTTCCAAGCTGGTCAGCTAGATCAGGTTGCTCAAGGTTGTCTATCTGAGCTCTGAACCCCTCCAAGAATAGAGATACCTCAGSCTCTCTGRGCAACCTGTTCCAGTTCCACACYGGAATTTCCTGTGCCACCCCTAGTGTCYGTGTTGCCTCTCATCCTTTGTGAACCTCAGAGAACAATGGTGAAGCAGAATCATCCGCTGTGCTCCCTTTGTCCACAGAGTCTGTCATCTCACCACAGAAGGCAGTCAGGTTGATCAGGCATAATTTCTCCTTGGTAAATCTGTGCTGCCTCTTCACAATAACCTTATGAACCCTGCATGTGCTTGGACTCGTTCTGCAGGAGGACAGACTCTATAATCTTATTGAGGACTGCAGTTAGGTGGTTGGGCCTGTGGTAGCCTGGATTCTCCTCCTTGCTCTTCTTGAAAATGAGCATGATGTTTGCCTTTTTTCTCTCCCCTGATTGCCATGAATTTTCAAAGATGATAGAGAACAGCCTCACGGTTACATCAAGCAACCCTCAGCACTCTAGATGCAGCTCATGTGGTCCCACAGACTTGTGTATGCCCAGTTTGCTTAGGTGGTCCCTAACTCAGTCCTCCTTTACTGTTAAGTCATGTATCACTCTGCCRGTCCCTATCACTAGACTCAGAGACTTGAGAGGCATCAGGACAAGTCTTACTAGTGGAAACCAAAGCAGAAAGAAAGGTATTGAGTATCTTGGCATTTTCCATGTCCTTTGTAACTAGGACTCATGTCCCGAGGCTGAGACATGGCCTCTCAGTTTCCTTGGTCTTTCTTTTGTTGCCAATGTATTTGTAGAAGCCCTTCTGGTCGGCCTTAACAAGCTCCAAGTCCAGTTGAGCTTTGGCTTTCCTAATTCTRTCACTACATACTYGGACAATGTTTCCAGATGACTCAGGCAGCTCATCCCTGCTTCCACTTTCTGAGCACTTTCTTTTTTTATCTGAGCTCTGTGGGGATTTTTCTATTCATTCATGTGTTTTGAGGAAGGTGTCCTTGAAGATCAACTAGAGGTCCTTGTGCCCTTTTGCCCCTGTGGGTCATGTCCCATGAGATCCTGCCAAGTAGATCTCTAAGCAAGCCACTGTTCAGAAGTACAGGGTTGTAACTCTACAATTTTCTGGCCCACTTCTCTCCATCGCTTAAACTCSACCAGCTCCTGGTCACTGCAGCCAAGGTTATCATCATCCATCACCTCCCTGACTAGTTCTTCCTTGTTCATCAGTGACAGGTTCATCAGAGCACCCCCCCCCCAGTCAGTATATCAATCACTTGTGTGAYGAAATTGTCCTCAAAGCTCTTCAAGAATCTCCCGGACTGCTTATACTGAGCCCTATTGCCTTTCCACTGGATATCAGGTTTGATAAAGTCCCCCATGAGATCTCTTCCCGTCATCTAAAGAAGACTTCATCTGCTTCCTCTTCTCTAACAGACGGTGTGTAACAGATGCCCATGACAAAGTCACCCGTGTTCATCTGTGCTCTTATTCTTGTCCATAAGCTTTTCACTAGATCAACCCTTTCACTTGACCTTCCAGGCCTGTCCTTCCTAAAGGCCCCTTAACCATTCATTGTAGTGCTACAATCATGCACATTATCCCACCACATTTCTGTAATCCCAATGATATCATAGGTCTGCAACTGCACATGGACTTTAAGTTTCTTCTGTTTGTTTCCCGTGGTGCATTCATAACACTTGAGTAATTAAAGAGTCTGCCTTTATAGAAAATAACTCTCTGCCTCTAAAACTTCTCATAAGAAGTTCTGTTTATCTACATAAACATATCAGTGCTAACATAATCCTTGCATATCTCAAAACTGGAAYAATGAGCAAGAAAGCATTCTTTATGCCTATGTATGGTTTTCATAAGGTGGATAAGTCAAATACCATCATATCTTCCATGCCCACAGTTTGAAAATACAACAAAAAAAAGAGCAGATAAACTGGAGAGACTGAAATGGTCCCAAGAGAGTGTTTCAGGACAGACATAGAAAGTGGAGGGAGGYATTGCTAGGTATTCTTGGCTATTGATATTCTTCCTAAATATTCAGTGGTATTCCACTACATGGAACAGAGAGGTCAATTTGTTTAAAAGTCTCAAGAAATAACTGGAGGCAAGAAATACTTTGGTCATGCTCTCCAAGTACCTGAGAGGGAAACACAACTTACTAAAGGAATACTTAATTGAGCAGAGTAGAAGAAACCAAGAACTGATAGCAGCTGAAGCCAGCTAAACTTAAGTCATTCATAAGCCATAAGCTTTTAAAGCAGTGAAAGAATTGACCACTAAAAACATTTGTAAAGGAACAGATGGAGTCTCTAGCTCCTCTGCCTTGCTGATAGTCTTTCTGGAAAGGAAGAGCAGAAATAGTTGGCTCCTGAAAGGACATATCTTGTGGCCTCCTATACAAGAGGTCAGGCAATAAGTATGAGGCATGTAGTTTCTTGGTTCTGCTATACAGTAAATAAAATACTTAGCAAGCAGCACAGCAAGCCAGAATGTTTGTCCCAACAAGTACTTCCAGTAGAGCCACTAAGGATTTTTCCACTGGTAAAGATTTTTTTTTCTTTCATTTGCATTAATATATTCAGATAAAATTATAGGCATTCTGATGGGAATTCACCAATAATGTAGTAGGACAACAACCTGTTTATATTCCTGAAAGYGACATTTATTGCAATGATGAACTTTACAAATACTCCAGACCAGATGGTGTCTGGCCTTCTTGATGGCACTCAGAGGAAGGAGAGCCCCGAAGGACCCAGCACAAAGGAAATCTTTACAGTTCACAAAGTAACATCTCCACTGACACCAGTTCCCAAAGTGGAAGGGCTTTTTGTGTTTACTGTTTACACAAGGGTCAAACCTGTCTGAGTATGTACTGGTCAAGAGGAGCAGATGTATCAACTTTGTTGAGATGGACATAACCATCACCTGCTTTTTGCAATTTTGAGAGATTTGTCTTTCTCTCTTTTTCTTTCTTTTACCCTCACACGTAAGCTTCAGTCTGCTTGCATGATAATCCTAGTCTTTGGTCAGCAAGTGTTAAGCACACTGCAGATGTACTTTCTTGGGTTTATTTCATGAAATGCAACTATCCACCTAAGCAAAATCTGCATGCCCTGTAAGGATTTTTCTTGTTAATTCTCTTCTGTAGCAGTGACACAGGACAATCTTATGCTCTGAAATATTTTCTGAAGGTATTCTTTAAGCACTAGCCTTTGCTATTAGTGCATACAAAATATGCCATTTGTCTACGTTTCTGCAAGGTATCATCTGAGAATGTGCCTTTTTGCATTACTATCTTGCAGCTAACAAATACAAGCTTACTGTAATGAGGTAGATATTTTCACAGCTATCCAAAGTATATGTTAAAAGGTCAACTATGTAAACTCATTGGCTTAGACAACATGAAAAAAAATATTAAAAAATAAAGTGGTTTAGAAGCAAAACTCTGGATGCCACAATTCTAGAGGAAATAAAAACTAAAAGCTACAAAACTATACAGATTTCAGTCTGAACTCATTCCGTTCACAAGCACAGTTACTTGACACATTTTCCCAAGCAAACTGAAGACTGCTGAAGGAAAAAGCATTTGTGTGCATACCTGCATATACATTACGTATATGAGTGCTCATGGTATGATTTTTCCTTTCCATCAAATGAAGCATACAGGATCCTAAGAATTATCAGTCAGTTCAGTGGCTGTATTTTCAAATATAAAGCACAACTGCCAAATGACAGAGAAATAGATTGGTCACCTTCAAGGATTTTGTTTTGTTTTGTTTTGTTTTGTTTTTGACATTGAAGTAATTTATATCAGAAGCAGAGCTGGAATACCAGCTCGGACCAAAGGCCGTCTGCAGTCCAACACATTAGCTCCCAGTTTCCTCCGTTAGTTGTGTACATCTGCAGATCTATCAACCTGTCAGGCACAACTTCTGGACAGCTTTAATGTGCTCCAAAGGTAAACACTCCTATATTTAGGAAAGGAAATGAAAGACTTCTTGTGCTGATAAAAATATGATTTACAGCAGGCCCTAGGACAGAAGCTTTCCAATTAAAAGCCCCACTTAAGCATTTTTTTGCCCCCAATATCAATGAAATCAGGCTGGCAGTGTAATTCCATTTGTTAATTTCAGCTTGATTTACTAGGAATAATCCCCTTGAGCCGGTAGCCGACCTCCAAAACATTCCAGCTTCCTGTGGGATAACAAGGAATAATAAGAAACACGTTACTGTAAAATAAGTGAGGCTGGTGTGGCGTGAGGTTCGTTCCTGTGTTGTCAGACAGACAAGCCTGTAGCAAGTACTCAGCAATAATCAAATAAATGTCCAGAGACCTTTTCTTAACAGACAACTCAGCAACTTCAAACAGATTTCTCGAGCTAATTCACCGGTGGTATGGGCCGATAAAGCAGTATTAATCTCCTGCTTTAAATCAAGTTTCTGCCATAAGGCTCCATTAATCTCTTCCATGTTATCAAGTGTCTTAGTGGTAGGAAATTATATTTCTAAATTGAATTTTGTTCTCTTTCAGTGTAGTAAGAAATATTTTCCAAACTTCTAATAGGAASCACAAAACCTATGATGTTAACAATACCTTTGAATAAATAAAAGTTATAAATTAAAGCTATTTTCTTCCAAGCCACAATGTTATAGCAAAATGAGGAACATTGATTATCTAGAAAGGAGAAATCAAATATAAGATTTTTAAGAAAAGTGAAGTAACAGCCAGTTAACTTTTTAATTTACCTTTTTATTGCAATTGGATTTTTTTTAAGTGTTTATAGTCAAACAATCTCTGAGCACTAATAAAACACTTATTGATTCTTAGTGTATATACTTACTTTACGAGATGTCCTAACAGTGCAACCACCACTGTTAATGGAAATAGATACTCTTTACATAAGTCCGCAAAGCTGGTTCCCTTTTGTTTCACTGGGGACAAATTTACAGTAAGTAAATGTCTCTACRTTAAATTTATTATGCTAAAGTTAAAACAAATAACCACAGGCAACAAAGCAACTTAATTTTATGGTCAGTAATAGAGTTGCAGGGTGGGTAGGGGTATTTGGTAGAAGGCAGTAGAATCATCTGCAGCGCTGATAAATTTTACAGCTTTCTCTTTTTAAGAGGAATAATACAATAATACTTTCAGTCACGTTTAGATAAATTTGTCCTGCAGACTTCTTTGAGTCTTACCTATTACTGACCATTACCACCTCACTGAGTGCAACAGGCAGCGCTGGCCAGGGGCTTAGCTCACGGGTACCACCGCACGATTGCCCAGCGGWAAATACAAAGACCTCTCGTATATCTCCGGGTTTGGATCCCACTCCTACTGCTGCAGCAGGCAGAGCGTTCGAAGCCACGTGCCTGGGCACCTCCATTCAACACACACCASCTTGGCAGGCAAACCCAAAGCCAGTTGGTATAAAAGGAAAGGATCGTGCAATTCACATTAAAAACCTCAATACTGCGCAGCTACAGATTGTTTCCCTGTCTGTAGTAAGCAGACTTTTCTCACAAAGTAAAAGACAGAACCCTTGCCACAAAACCTGTACTTCTGCAGGGATAGAAAAAAATACTTTTTAAGTTCAGCTGGAATACATGATGTAATGAGTGAAGAAAATCAGGAATACAACRAGAGTGAAGCAAGAAGCATTATAGTTGCCTGCTGACTTGGTTTAATGTTCGCTGAACTTTGTTAAGTGTCCAGCGCTGACTTGCCTGAAATATTCCTGCTTCTGCTCCTGACAGTGGTCTAGGAGCATCCAGGTACCTCCCTGGGCCTCATCACTGTATTAATTACCTGAATATGTCACCTCCTTTCAAGTATTTAACCTCAGGATTAGAACTGATTATAAAAACATGATATAGTTGTGCAAGCTTTTTATATGTAACAGAAATTCATTACAAACATTTCCCTAGGCCAGTACAGGCATGTTCCTGAGGTATCTGCAAGTAGAGCAGCCACACATGCAAAACAACCAGCAGCAGTGAGCTGAGGAGGCCTGCAGTGAAGACCATCTCTCAGACTCCCGCCTATTTTTGGTGGCAGGAACTAAATCAAATTCTGATGCAGGACAAAAATATAATTTAAGTGTTTCCAGAAAACAAAACTCTTCATTTTTGGCCAGCCTTCTCCATAGCATTTTCATAAGTAAGGGAAGAATCATTCTGCCATTCAACAGAAAAAGGGAGAAAACAGAGAGGGAGAAAAAGAGCTCAACAGAAAAGGAGAGAGCAAGCGGGCGAGGTGGCCACAGCCGTCAGGGTTGTGGGAGCACAGGAAYACCGGGGCGAACCGGCGGGTCGCAGGTTAACATCCCGGCAGCTGTACCTTACCGCAGTTTCTGCAAATGATTAGTAA
The DNA here is from genome assembly GCF_003343005.1 of Rhea americana. NCBI lineage: Eukaryota > Metazoa > Chordata > Aves > Rheiformes > Rheidae > Rhea > Rhea americana. The sequence goes on along the minus strand of NW_028186368.1, from coordinate 2,982,487 downwards.
TCAAAGGCGCCCGTTCCCTTCCGTGCATCCAAAGGAGTCCCAACAGCTTTTACAGTCCTTGTGTTTGCGCATCAGGCTACTCGCTCACAACATTAACCTTATCCTCTTCCAGGTAAAGCTGTTTTACTGYATGCATTGGAAAGCGGTTTGCAACCCCACTTCCATAGGGAATAGGTGATGTGCACTGCCCCAGTCAGGAACCTGCACATGTCACATCCCTGTGGAGACTTTCTCCCTCATTTTCCTCTTCTGATAATTAGCAGAGAAACGTCTTTCAAAACAGCAATGTTCTCCCTGCAGAGCGCTGATGAGAGTCCTTTCCTACCATAACTGAGACCCAGCAATAAAGAGGAAATATGGTCTTAAGACACCATAAGCAGAACTACATGCTCCTCTAAAATTCATGATTTTAAGAACTCTTCAAGATATACAGAGTAAAGCTTTTTAAAAATATGTAGCACAGGGCAGATGTTAACACTCATATTTCAAGGTGCTCTTCTATAYGGAAAAACAAACTCTAAAGAGACTAAAAGGTTCTGTTAAGTGTCCTTATTTATATTACCTGAATTTGGTAAGTATTTATATAGATCTCTGGCTAGAACATAAATATACCCGCTTGGCAGTTAAAAGGGGCCAGTAATCAAAAAGGGAAAGAAATGACAAAGTAAGAGATCCAAGGGACAGCCAATCCCACACTTCCCATAGATGGTTTTTACAGACTGTTGTCTAATACATAAACACCAAATGCCTTAGGGAAAAGATCATTATTTTGTTTCCGTGCCCATACAGATACTAGCACACTGAGACTGATCAGAGCCCCCTTGTTATAACATAAATAATTTTCCACAACACTCTGCGCTGTACATACACCAACAGATGAATATTATATGCTCCTCCCATTCCCTCAGTTCCTTATTCTGATTTACAAGTGACCATTTTCTTACACAAGCTGTTGATGCAAGTGATGCTCTTGCCCAAAAGTTAAAAACCAAACATCTTTGGAAACTCAGCAAAGGTTTCCAGATGGAAGACTTGCTCTTACCCACCAAGTTACACTAGCTTGAGGTACAAGATGACCAACATTTAGTCCTGCCTTATGCCACTGACAGGTTTAAGGCCTGGCATCCTGCAAAGATAGAAATCAGAGCTTTCTATCACTGGCAAGAGAGAGTTAGCAGCAAATAACTCATGCTAATTACACCTAAACACATTCCCACAGCTTGACAATTCTGCTTCATTCTTTGCATGAAGCCAAGTAGTAAAACTAAACCAGATGTTTACTTCTGATGTAACTTTATATGTCAAAAACAGCTTAAACAAGTAACATCATCTTATTATATTTAATAGAATGGCTTGCAGGATTTTTCCTCCTGTAAAACCAGGTGCCACAAATACCTCAAATCTCCTGCAGTCAAAAAGAAAATACAAGTTTCAGCAGAAGCAAGGGTTCTGTAAGTAGCCCTGCACACWTTGAAATCTGGTATTTTGCAACCCTAGCCCGAATTTCATAAGCTATATTCTGAGATACATTATACCATCTACACACACAGCACTTCTTTCATTAGGATGTATTTTTAATGTGTGATTTCTTGCTTCTAATAATGTTGATCTCAGTGTCACACATAGGGAAATCCTAATTTCATAAAACTCTCAAATGATCAAGTTCCCCTTCTTAAGCAGTCTCAGACATACCTAACTAACACAACCATATGTGCCAGGGACCGGGCTATATATTAATGCCACGGCAGCAAAAGCAGCAGAAATATTTCAGATAGATTTATATTTGGCACTTCTTTTTTTAGAGCTGGTAGGAGCTGATGTTTGGCATATATCTATATCACTTCCTGGATATACATCACCTTCAGAATCAGAAACCTTCGAATCTTGCAGATTCTTTGCTAGTTTACTGCTTTCCATCCTTGCCTTCATCAAGGCATGCTCAGAAGCCTTCCTGACACTGCAGAGTTCGATTTGTCTGGAGGGAAGGACAGAATGAAATTTAAAGATGCGATATTCCACAGTCAYAGAAAAATAACATTACATTTTAGAAAATAAGTGTTTGCAGAGCTGCAAGATGGCACCCTGGATGAGGAGACTGCCACATATCTGCAAAACCAAGTAACTCACCACCCACCCTTGCCATCTCCTTTTTAGTGAATCCACCTTTTTGATTTTAAGTACTGCCTGCATTGAATACTGAGCTAAATTTTTCCCTTTCTGTAAYCGTTCCTTTTATACACACATTGAGATGAGAGCACATAATAAAACAGAGCAAACAATATTGACTTGTATCTTTACATCTTTATGTAGACATAACAGATCAAAAAAACTTACAGACTTTTCAGTATAGATTGTATTAGTGAGGGCTCRTATGTGTAGAGAAAAAGATGGGATCTACACAAGACAAACTGTGAGTTCAACTTTAGGATTAGTCTTGATGCAGGACTTGCCAGATGACTTGAATGTACCCAGACAGAGCAACACCCAGACAAAATGAGCATGACACTGACAGCAAAGCCTCTGAAAATGAACTTTATCTCTACTGGAAGGAGAAAGTAAGATTTCCCATAGGATAACCCATAGTCCTTGAAAGCAACTTCATCAAAAGATGGAAAGCAACTAGCAACTTACTGTCTGAAAGTTAAGGAATCCTCATTAAACCATAGGGATTTTCCAGCTTTATCAAATGCACCTCTCCATTCTGGCCATCAGTTTCTGGACACAAAAGCCTCCAGCAATAAAGCAATTAAAGCTCTTTGGAGGACAGCACCTCTAGACCAAGTTAAAGCTCTTGAGTCACATCCTTATGGAGCATTCCCACCAGTTCACTAGATTTGGAACATTACTGTTTTCCAGACAGATCACAGAAATGAACCTGTTGCTCCACACTTTCTAAGCATATAATCGAGGCGATACAGGACAACAAAAGATGTTGAAGCAGAAGAAAGCCCTGGAGAATGTTTTGTTGATCCTTAGTCCTTCTGCACAATTTTATAACCATTTTCAAAATTTGGTATGTGTGTCCAGTGAGTACTGAATAATTTTTTCAAGACAGTTTCYTAATTAATCGTATTTTTATGATAGATACCCACCCTGCTTGGATACAGCTGCCAACAGTACTCAGCAGGGCAAGGCAAAGGCAAAACAAGATGAACTAGGCTCCTGAGGGCTGTCAGCCCTAATCAAGGACCGTCTCCAAGAAAYGGTCACTAGTATTAAATTCTGGATAAAAACACGCATACTACAGCTGGATACTGCAGACACTTCAAGTGGATATCCCTGCCAACCTCATCTATTCTGTGAGGCRTCACACAGCTGTACAAAGGGTATCTCCTTCCCTCAGAAGTTTGCAGTCTAACGAGAGTAGCATGGGCTTACACCCAGACGCATGAAGTGATTTACTAAGGTCGCAGAGGAGGTCAGTGGCAGAGGTAGACATCAAACGCCGGCCTCTGCAGTCTCYGTGTAATCTGTCTATCCATTGAACTTTGCTGGCTGTTAAGCACAAAGGTACATGACAGAGCAAAAGCCCTTGGTGAACTCGCATCAAACCAGTCAAGACTGTAACAAAAAAGGCTTGGTACTGGTGACAAGACAGCCACAGAAGCAGAAACAAGATCTATATTCCAGTAGTGCAAGGCATGGCCACAGAGTTTTTTCTATGAAAAACAATAAAGAAATCATTTTCTTTAGGCTTTTTCCCCCCCACACACAAAATTAAAGTGCGTGTAGCTATGAGCTGTAATTAACATACTGGTTGCTTGATCAGTTTTAATCAAACCAAAGCATTAATACAGAGTACTACCAGCTTACAGAAAGAGTAGCTTTATGTTAAAGACTACCACAGCTTTTCATGCATTTCCATTATTTCAGTCCACGTCTCTGGTAACACTATCAGAGACAGAGGCAATCCTCATCACATACAGTGAAAAAMACTTTAATGAATAGCAAAGACCGTAAGATTGTCTAGTCTTTCTTATACAGTTCTTAAATTATCACAGCATAGTCAAGAAGACAAAGATTCTTACTGCATTAAAATAAAATCACTTCCATACAAACACTGATCTAAATAAAGCAAACAGCATCTATTGAATTTCATCCAACCRGACTGTCAACCTTTGTGCGGAAATGATCTCAAAGTAAAGTTAGGAGAATAGCTCTTTGCTGACAAGGAAGGTGATACTAATATTCAGAGTGTTTTAAAGCAAGTACTTACAGATGCATGCACAGAGTATTTCCTAGACTTACACACGTAAGCTACGTAACGTGCATTTGCTATGTCAGCAGGCTAAGGGCCAGAAGCACAGATAAYGGGGTAATAAGCCCCCACATGTCCTGCCCATGGAGTACAGATTCAGAGTTTTCTTAAATTAGAAAGACATTTTAGCAAAGTTATGCACGTTCTTATGCCTGACAGGGAGCACCTTGTCTTTACAGAAGGGAGCCCTTTCTTACATACAGTCCAGAAAGGTGCCCTTTCAGTAGAAGCTTAACTCTCTTCAGCAAACACTGCCAAGAAAACCTACCTTAAGGCAAAGAGAAAAATATAGTAATCAAAATGAACAATCAGCAAGATTTGCCCTGGATGAGCATCAAATGCAGAAGAGAAAATAAATCATCTCCACCAGCCCTGTCAAGACCTACCAGTCTCCCCAGTCTCYGTGGCCACAAACAGACTTGGAACCAGGCAGGAAAGAAAAAAGCATCACATCACGAGCAGACCCAGTCAGTTTTCCCATCCACCGAGTAAATGATCTAYCTGTTGTCAAAAACATCCCTGTTATTCCATACTTTCAATCAGGACACCACTCATCTCTTTCCTGAAGATGTTCGTTACCTCCTGAAGTGTGCTTCCACCATTTATTTCCTTTTCTCTTTTGCTCATGTCTTCCATCTGCAGCATCAGTAATACGTGCAGCAAATCAGGGGTAAGTGCAGTTCTTGTCTGTAGGTCAGCTTACAGGCCCAGTCTATCAGGAAACCTAGATTGCCTACATACACTACAATCCTTCCCCAGCCACGCACGCTTAAAAACTGTAGTGTCATAACATACACAGGAATCCAWTACTAAGCAATAGCTGCACCTCTTTATTTCCACAAAAATGACAATTAGAAAAGTTAGTCTAAACATGATGCTTATACATAGACTCCCCTAAGTTTGTCAGAATAACCTTACTARCACAGACAAGCTGTATATTAGATACTTGTGAAATCTTTGCCCATGTGCATGTATCACTTGTCGAGTACAGAGTTTTCTTTCCAATTCATGTTTACAAACTGGACAGCACTAGGATTCCATTTCCTTTCACCAGGGTGTTTAAATTTGACTAGACAGTAGCAATTGCTTTTTAATCTAAGCAAACTGATACGTCAAAGGCAATCAGTACAGTGAAACTCTCCCATGAGAATCCTAATAATCCCGATGAATCACTTTGCTCTGTATGAARCTCAATAGTTGAACTCTTGGCACAGAATGTCACAAGCACTTAATGTAGTAARTATATAGAGCTGCAAAGAGCATGCTCAGTGATGCATACCTGAATGGGGTTTGCACTTCTGCTGAAACTATACATCTTTTTTGCCATTAGTCCATTTCTAGTTAGTAGTGGCACAAGGTTTCCTCAAAACTTCCCAGGAAGAAGTCTTGACATGCATGTAGGGATGTGATGCTACTTGATATTCCTATAGTCACATGCTACATTCATGGAAAATGGTCCAGGAAAAAAAAGAAAAAAAAAAAAAGAGAGAGAGAGAATTGGAATGATTCTCTTATGAGAGAAAATTTAGCAGTATATAGTATATCAATAGTAGATGATCAGATGAGCTAATATGTATGGGTAGTAGAAACTGGCTTCATAGGAAATATTTTCTGATGGATCACTGCAGCCCTTGTTTTGAGCCTGCAAAGCTTGCCTACCCGTAACACTCCAAACTGCTGAGTTGCCCATTCTTTCAACAGCCTAATTGAAAACCCCTCCACTATGTCAAAACAGAGGTAAGGAGAACACATGCAAAAATCTCCAACCCCTAAAACTGAAAGCCTCCTTTATTTAAGCTATGCAAAAATAGCCCAGTTATTGGCATTAATAGAATAATATATATTCTCTATAGCCTAAAAACTATGGTATATAGTATTTTACTACATTAATACAAACAGTGTTTCATATTTTTATTTTACTGTTCTTAATTAGGTTTGTAAAATTGAATTAAGACTTGATATAGAAACTATAAAGAAGCAGGAACTAGCCTTAAAAAAACTAAAATGTCTTCTCTCTTGGGAAAGATTTCCTGTTCTCCACTCTTCAAACTCTGCATCACATTCCAAAAGCATGTGGTGGATATAAAAGATGCCAAACACAGATCATGATGYCTGCCTGCTTAGTAGTAAGACAAGGTCACTCATCTCTTCTCACTATGCTTCACATTTATCAGTCTATTGAATAATCAGTCAGTTTTCTTCAAGCACTTTTTCTAATGTAAAGGAAAACTACTGTAGAGGTAAGTACCACTTTTACAGGAATCAGAAAAGGAAAACAAAGAAGACAGCTTGCTTATTACCTGGTACAGAAGATCTCAAGAGGAGCTATCAGTAAACAATATGTTCAGTTTAATACTACAGCTGCTTGGCTTCTTGCATCCACACCAGAAAGATTTGCTTTAGAAAAAGCACCTACTAGAAAATAATTTTGCACTGTAAGAGTTTGTAGGGACCAACCAGGGAGAACTCCAGGCAAACAGCTGCTCCTTGCGTTACCTATCAGCCACCATCTCAGACTTCTTTGGAAGCTATCCTGTCTTCTTTTCCTCCTCATATCACTGCTTATTAATCAAGAGACTTGAGGTCAATATTAATCATGAACCAAGTTCCATTTAATAACCACAAGAGAGAAGTACRTAACATGTGGAAAAAGGGAAAAAATAAACCTTGCAGAGACCCTACTTTCCTCTCTGATCTGCCAGAAGTGGGTAGACATCTGAYATACCCTATGGAAGACACCTTCTTAAGCTACCTGTATCACTGTGTTTGATCTCAACTTCTTTTCTCACCTACTTCCCCCTTCCTAGGCTAGGAAAAATTCCTACTCTTTTCCCCTTCCCTGTAGAAGAAAATCACTCCCCCAAAGCTAGAAGATACAGAAGTAAAAGGACAACGTGGGAAAGAGGGAAAAAAAAATCTCACAGGAAAACACCTGTGTAACTAAAATTGTAAGCCCTTTAGGGTAAGGATTGTCCTTCTCTCTGGACGTCTGAGAACTGTAGTGGTGGCACAACAGGAGTAAGCTATTAAGATATGGCATTCTTTAACTCATTAGCTGTCTTCTTTTTTTATAGAGTTTCCCAAAAKAAAAATTTCTTTTTGAATCCATTGGACTTTTTGAAAATATTAACACATAAAAGTTATATTAGAAAGTGGGATATGTTAGATGACTTGCTTGGTATGCATTAGGATTTTAATATTTATTTGAAACATGCATTTAACAGAGTATTTTATAAGATGTAGTTACTTATAAATTCTTTAAGCATGATGAGGAGACTTCTGAGTGGTGAGACTTTTGATTATGGTGGACTTCTTTTTCTTTTAATTCTAGTTCAGGACTGTCCTAAAGAAATTAAATTTGTTTTTAAGCTACAAAGAAGAAAATACGAAAATTCTGTCAGTGATGTAGCCGGACACAMAATCAGCAGTAGTGCATTTCAAGGAATTCAAGATTATTCTAGGTAAAAAACAAAGATAACAAAAACTTGGGTCTTTACTGAACAAAGAATTGAGAATTCAGCAACTGTATATTAATAATATCAATAATAATTCATAGAAAGAACTAAGCCAGGCAATTATGTAAGTAGCTAATTGTGTTGGGAGCATTCAGCAAGTGTATTCTTTAAATTCAGTCATTTAAAAAAAATTAACTCTTGATTATTGAGAGAATTCTGAATCTTGCTTTTCAAGTCACAGACACTCGGATAGCCAAGGGCACTGGGAGGAATGAAAGCAGGACAGTTCCAGCACAAGAGCTCCACTACCTGAACAGCAAAGGACATCTTGCGTCAGGCAGCAGAACTGCAAAGATTACTTTCGCTCAGAGTGAAAAAACACAGCACACTACCTGTACAAGAACAAAAAAGGCTTGAATCAATTTCTGCAATTGACCGTATGTAATGCTACAGAAGTATAACTGGAAACTTTTCTACACACTAACACTCAGAGAAACACCCACAGAACAGTGCTCGTCTGCATATTATGTGGGACCAAGGTTTTATTTATTTATTTATTTATTTAAATGCTCGAGGAAAGTAATCTGAGCAATTTTCTCCCCCTTCCTTGTTCCATACCAAGTACATGGATGGATGCCGGACACCATCGTAGAGAGCTCCCATTCTTGTTCAGTAGTTCAGAAATGGAACAGCAAAGGTTTTATGAGGCACTATTAAGCTGTACTTGCAGAGCTAAATCAGCGCATTAGACTTCAAGAACAGTCTAACTAAACTAAAAACTACAATTTTAAATTTATTCTTTTCAACAGCAAGTTTTCCCGCTGTAAACAGAGCTGGTCCTAGTACTTTTCCACCGTATACGTACGAGTCTCCAAGGTTAGTCTCTGGAAGATCAGGGGCAACCACCTTATTTTTCTTCTTCCGTTTTCTATCTTATCAACTATAACTATTCATACGGAATATACAGTAGTAGTCATTAGGTCACATTTCACAGTTTATGTTTTTAATGGTTTTGCAACATTAGATGCACAACATTTTCAAGCATCAAAAACTAGGGTTTGCTATCTAACATTTTATAAAGATAATAAAAGTTAATGAGCACTCATGATCTATGATCTGACAAGACATCTGCTCTTTCTTTCTGAGATAAAACACTCACCCTGCCTTGTGCTGGCACAGTAGGAGGGAACAAATACAAACCAGTTCATCATTTTAAACTATAAGCTATATTAAGTTATAGTTTCTCAACAGGCTTGTACACCCTGTTGTTAACAGGGCACAGGTGTCCTGAAAACAGTCTTTTCCGTGCAATAATTAAATCCTGCTAACATCACATGGCCAACTGCAGCAGGCAATACTGTTTAGCTGTTTCAAAAAAAAGTTCAAACTAGCAACAACAAGGATACTGGGCTCTTGGTATTGCAGCAACAGAACTACTACTACTATTTTCTACATATTTTCATCATGCTTGTTCATTGCATTAGTATTTTAAAGGAGTTTCATTCTGACCTATCAAGGGAATATTTTGTAAAATCACGTTTACAAGATCTATGACTAACATCAAGATGGGGGAGGAAGAGGTAAGCTGTTTTCATACCATTTTTGAGGTTATTACAGGGAGATCTGTGATAGAAAACTGTATAGAACATTAAAACTTGTTGCAGTCAGTTACATGTCAAAACTGATTGCCAAACATTTTAGGAATACTGTCTGAGACCATATTCTGCTTGCTGATTGATATTTATGTCACCTACAGTATAATATATTGATCATACTCATATAAATACCGGCATCTTTTCACAATTCAGGGCTGCTACCTTCTCCATATAAAAATCTAATCCTACTGTTACTAAATCATTGAAAGGGAAAGTATCCCAGTGTGGAAGAAATACAACAAAAAAGATGCATTTACATCCTTTTGTAGGTAAATTGTAGCTTAGTGTCTGGACATCTACAGCCACATGATGATATTGAGCGATTTTCTGTACCACACATCTTTCTGCGTGCCGGAGTATAACAGAAACACAGAATGGTTGAGGTTGGAAGGGACCTCTGGAGATYATCCAGTCAGTCCAACCCCCCTGCTCAAGCAGGGTCATCTAGAACACGCTGCACAGGATCACATCCAGGAAGACTTCGAGTATCTCCAGAGAAGGAGACTCCAYAACCTCTCTGRGCAACCTGTGCYAGTGCTCTGTCACCCCCTTCACCGCCCCCCAGTGAAGAAGTTCTTCCTCATATTCAGGTGGAATTTCCTGTGGTTCAGTTTTTGCCCATTGCCTCTTGTCCTGCTGCTTGGCACAATTGAAAAGAGTTTAGYCCCTTCCCCTTGACACCCTCCCTTCAGGTACTTACAGACCTCCCTCAGTCTTCTCTTCTCCAGACTAAAGAGGCCCAGCTCTYGCAGCCGTTCCTCACAGGGCAGGTGCTCCAGCCTGCTCCAGATCATMTTYGTAGCCCTACRCTGGACTCTCTCCAGTAGCTCCATGTCTCTCTTGTACTGGGGAGCCCAGAACAGGACACAGGCCTCAAGATGAGGCCTCATTGGGGCTGAGTAGAGGGGCAGGATCACCTCCCTCGACCTGCTGGCAACACTCTTCCTAATGCACCCCAGGAKACCATTGGCCTTCCTGGCCACAAGGGCACATTGCTGGCTCATGGTCAACTTGTCATCCACCAGCACTCCCAGCTCCTTCTCTGCAGAGCTGCTTTCCAGCAGGCCAGCCTCCTGCCTGTACTGGTGCATGGGGTTATTCCTCCCTAGATTCAGAACTCTGCACTTGCCCTTGTTGAACTTCATGAGGTTCTCCAGCCTGTCCAKGTCTCTCTGAATGGCAGCACAGCCTTCTGGTGGAGCAGCCACTTCTCCTAGTTTTGTATCATCAGCAAACTTGCTGAGAATCATAGAATCAGTAAGGCTGGAAGGGACCTGTGGAGATCATCTAGCCCAACCCCCCYKSYYMARSMRGGKYMMCYWRRRSMWKKTWAAMMRGGKTKRRSMAMMARGRMCCCYCCCCMWKSYKRARSCCMRGSYTKRAMYMRGGRMCYTTWRRWYYTYMRKYYWAMMMYYYYCCMRSYKRRSYWMYTTKGSCYYYWAWWARGGGGSMMYYYKKYCCYTYMWYCMRGKYSWTKRWKRAAAARKTKRAMMARRMYKGSMRKYYTKKTYYKRRRRKWMYKRWTCCYKGGGGRMMMYKSYWRSYYMARGSCYYYYMWTWRRMYYYKKKSYKSYKRWYMMMAMCYYYYKRRKYCYKSCMWTYMRSCAGTTCTCAAGCCACCTCACTGYCCACTCATCTAGCCTGCACTTCCTGAGCTTGCCTATGAGGATGTTATGGGAGACAGTGTCAAAAGCCTTGCTGAAGTCAAGGCACACAACGTCCACTGCTCTCCCATCATCTACCCAGCCAGTCGTGCCATCATAGAAGGCTGATGATTGGTTAAGCAGGATTTCCCCTTGGTGAATCCATGCTGGCTACTCCTGATCACCTTTTCCTCCATATGTCTGGAGATGACATCCAGAATCAGCTGTTCCATCACCTTTCCAGGGATGGACGTGAGGCTGACTGGCCTGCAGTTTCCTGGTTCCTCCTTCTTGCCCTTTTGAAGAYTGGAGTGACMTTGGATTCCAGTGCTCAGCCACCTCTCTTTTTCTTCATAACCTTTCAAAGATGGAGAGTAGCAATAACATCCACCAGCTCCCTCAACACTTGTGAGTGCATCCCATCAGGGCCCGTGGATTTGTGGGTGTCAAGTTTGCCTAAACGATCTCTAACTCAACCCCCTCAACCAAAGGAAAGTCTTCCTCTCTTCAGACTCTCTCTTGTTACCACACAGTTGCTGTAATTCTTCTGCAGAAAAAAACTATGCTGCTATACTTTCCTACACATCTATCTATGGCCAACTCTTGGACTCAGGTACAGGACTACAAGAAACTATGCTCTTCACTGATTATAGCTATTCTTTTGCAAAGTTGCCAAAGCACAGAAATATAACAAATCTGATTTTTTTCCTTCAGTCTTATGATATGACAGTGATTTGATGCTATACTTTAGCACCCAAGGATCCAGTCTCCTACAAACCACTGTATATTCCATGAAATATAACATGTGAAACCAACAAAATTCACAAACTGCTATCCATCTATGTTGCTTAAGTAAGAGGTCAGCTATATAGCCAGGGAATCGAGTAGCGCATAACTGCAAAAAGTGACACTGACAAACCCAAGACTGCCAGAACATACCGCTAAAATGCCACACAGCCTTAAACAGCTAACCTGGCTGAACAGTCTCCCTCAGCTTCCTAGAGGATGCCTAAGAGGAACAGCTCCTCTCTCCACTGACTTTAGCAACAAGAGTTCTCTGGATTGTCATGCTGGAAGAGCCTGTCTCTCCCCATCAACCAAAAGCAGTGGTCTCCTGAAGTTGTGGTATTTAAGATGTCAGACGGAGACTTGCAAATACTGCAGAATTCAAGCCAACATTTATGCATGTACACAGAATTGGAGGAAAATAAAGCTAGTAAGTCAACATTCAAAGCTTAAGCTTTGTGGAACACCACTGTGGCAACACTCAATCAGATACCCCACAGATTTCTCTCTCCCACCCCCAGAGAACTTATGCAAACTTAAAATAAATGAACTTGAGAAAACAGCACAACCAAGCAGCCTAGACACACCAGATGGCTAACTTAGGCTACACTTGCATTAGCAACTAGCAGAGGAAAATGTAAGTGGATCAGTAGAGAGTTACTTGTATGGGGGAACTCACTAAGCCTAGACTAACTGGTCTAATCACCTCTTCAGAACAGTTGTGTCCTACAGACGTTATTAAATGTTCATACACCAGCAGTTGGTACATTTTTAGGACACATTTTTCTGTTTAGTTTCTCCAGAAATAATCCAGTCTGCATTCTCCAATGCAAGGCACCACAAGCAAGGATAAGCAGATTCATTAAAAAAACAGCCTGAATAGGTCCACTCTAGCTCCATAAGTTATAGTTCTGCAATTTATTCCAACATGTGCAGCTACTTACCATCTATGGAATCAAAATGTATGCAGGTGAGTTACTGCTGTGTAGTTTTAGATATTAAACAAGTAATATATTCTAATTCTGTACAAATTTGACATGGGATACTTACAGTTTTGTCAGCTAACCTTTCAATAAGTTTAAGTTCCTTCCTTGTGCATTTGTTTATACCTACTCATGTAACTTTGCCAATGCCCTCTTCAGTTGCTGCTCACACAGCAATTTAAGTTATTAGTAAGATGAATAAAGTCCACTACCCACACAAACTTGTCACATTCAGATTCTGGTAAAAATATTAAGATTTAATTAGATCTTTTGAACATACAGTTATGTAAAGGAAAGAGCATTCAAAGGCATTCAAGTAACAAACAAACAGATATAGATCTTAATATTTACAAATTTTAAACTGCAAACTGACTATAAAGTCACAAATACTTTAAATATTTAGTAGAATATAGTATAAATTCTAATATAAATATTTCATCTGTTATTTTTTCCAGTAACAGTCTAAACTTTACATACTATATACATTAAAATACCAAAATGTTTTAAAAATTTATTTCTGTTACTATGTAAAGAAGAAATGGAAAATACATTGGATTTGTCTTACTGTACAATATCCAAATTGAACTTTTTATATTGTTCTCTGCAAAAATAAACGGCACTTTCACATGCAACAAGGCATAAAAGTACAAGTCCGTCCATTAGTCATATACCATCTGGATGCAAAATAAATAGAATTTCATACAAACACATGGTTAAAAATCAAAAACAAGGCTGTAGAAAGATTCTGACAAACCTTCTGATTGAAGTAATGCAAAAAAGAACATAAAATGATTTCTTTATAGATATATCATTAAAAAAAATACAGCATACTCAGAAATTTAATATGTGTGACAGTATCAAAGTTATTTGGACAACAGGAAATGGAGAGGAAGAGCTGATTATCCTCTATGAATTTTAAAAGCCATCCCTGTCAATGGGCTGCAGTATCTAAGCTACCTTTCTATTGACAGTTTCTGAATTTATTTCTGCCACTCTAAATTGCACATCAGTAGTCAGATGCATTTTCTGGACTTCCTCATGCCATTGTGTAACCATAGCTTCCACAGTGCAATGCTACAAGAAGCCTGTCCTTAAGGATTTCTTTACTTGGGTATTCAGGTAACTTGAGCATGTTGATACTGAAGAGGGRAAAAAAATGAAGAAGAAAAACCACAAACACAGATAAGCAAGAAATCTAAGAATAAAGTCTTCCGACTCCTTTGTATGATTTCCCACCACCACCCAGATTTACATTCAGACAGTAAGCCTTGAAGATGTCATATTTATGGAAAAAACAAAACACACACACAAAAACAAAACAGTGCTGCACTACAGTACCATTCAGTATTCAAATATTCTGCAGGATAAGAAGTTTATTTCACTTTATTAACATGTAATACATTAATTACGCTTGAGAATTCCCTTAGTGGTCACACGGCCTTTAGTTAAACAAACTGAAGTAGTAAACAATGAACGAACATGACACAACTACTTCCAGATTAAAAATACCACTTTCATGTTAACTAGTAGATACTTCCCAAACTGACTATATCTTTTTTTTTTTTTTTGGTCTTTTTATAAAAGTATACAAAAGGACTACATTGTTTACTACAAAATGTAAAAAATACRTTAAAAATAAAGTACTTTAAAATCTTATTTTATTTAAATGAGACTAGTCAACATACCATGTGCTTGATGTTGGTAAAAGATTTGGAGTATATGGCACAGCAGCAATTGTAAAATTTTGCAATCCACTGCCACCCATTATATGGGCAAAGCCACCATGAGGTACCCTGGAACTAAGAATATTCACAGAAATTACATCATTAAAAGAACAGTTTTAAGCCATAAAGTATAGCTTTTACATTGTAAATATCTCTTACCATAACACTTTGCATAATCAGTTTCTAGTTGTTTTTTTTTAAAAAAAAAAAAAACAAAGGCTCTCTCTTCCTTATCATTATCAAAATTCTTTGTCTAAGTGCTTTTAATGAATAATGCATTTGTCAATTTACATTAGACAAATTGTTTGAATACCACTTAAGAGAATTTTGTTTGCGAAGAGTGCTCATTTCTACTAGTTTTTATAAAGGAAGATTTTCTGTTTAGGCAAACACATATGATTATTTACAGCTTAAGAAATACTGCACCATAACAAGAATTTATTCTTCACATTACTATTTGTGGGACAGCTGATCAAAGTGTTCTTGACATCTCTTTTCTTTGACTATTCAAAACTAAATATTCCACATTTTTAACTAATAACATCATTACATCAATCACATCTTCACACAGTGATGACCTATGGCAAAATTATAACACACTAAAAAATGCTATAATTTTCATGAATAAATTCTCTCAATAATCTAAAAACAGTAAAAAAATACCATAAACCAGAATACATTCATTAAGAGAAAAAAAAAATGTGAAGAATATAATCATCATCAGTATGTTATTCGAGCATGACGAGAAGGTTAAATAGAGAAAGGACCCAGAGTCTTCAGAATCCTTCCCTATAACTTTTAACTAACAGAAACTAATATAATAAAATTCAGAAATATTTTTATAACATTCACTTATATTTGAATGCATTGCAAGCAGATTGTTGCCAGCAGGTCAAAGGAGGTGATCCTCCCCCTCTATTTAGCCCTGGTGAGGCCACATCTGGAGTGCCAGGTCCAGGTCTGAGCTCCCCAGTACAAGCAAGACAGGGACACATTGCAGTGAGTCTAGCAAAAGGCTACAAAGATGAAGGGACTGGAGTGTGCCTCATACAAGGAGAGGCTGAGAGCTGGGACTGCTCAGCATGGAAAGGAAAAGGCGGGGAAGGGGGGAATCAAAGTACATAAATACATGACACGAAGTGAGGT
Source organism: Rhea americana (assembly GCF_003343005.1). NCBI lineage: Eukaryota > Metazoa > Chordata > Aves > Rheiformes > Rheidae > Rhea > Rhea americana. Next base: position 2,966,837 of record NW_028186368.1, on the reverse strand, counting down.
GAGTAAAAATGACAGAGCCACTCTTTAAGAGTGCTGCCCAGCACAAGAGGCAATCAGCACAAACTGTAATTCTGTTTAAACTAAGAGAAACCTTTTTAATGGTTAGAGTGGTCAAACACTGGAACAGATTCCTCAGAGGCTGAGGAGTCTCCATCCTTGGAGATATTCAAACCCCAACTGGGCATGGTCTGGAGCATCCTGCTCTAGCTGCCCTGCTTTGAGTAGGGGTTTGGACTAGACAATCTTGAAGTCCTGTCCAACCTCAACTATTCAGTGACTCTGAAGCTAGAAAAAATAAATAAATAAAACAAAATAAATCTTCCTTAAAATATGAAACAGTTGTTAGAATTCTGGATTACAGGTACCTGCACTGAAAACAATGCTTCCATAGTAAGAAAAACAAAATGACTCTAAAAAGCAGAAGCAAAAAGAGAATAGGAGAATGAAGCAGCGTTTCCACTCACCTTAAAACTACTTGGTAAAAAAGCAAAAGGGTAAGGTGGTTGCTATTGCAAACTCCAAATGTTAAGGAGCTAGAGCAGAGTTCACAACAATATTTTTCAAATGTACCTTTAAGCATTAGCTACAGTACCCAACAACTATCACTTCAGTTTAATGACAGCAAGATCCAACATACATTTCTAGAGCTGGTATATAAAGCAACCACCATGGATTGAGTATTGATTATTTGCAGCATACAATTTCTGAAGGACAAATGGAATTGTGCTCACAGCCACAGTTCAAAATGTTGTAAAGATTTTACAGTAGTACTCTTATTTTATATCATGTTCTTGGCTTGGATTTCTAATGCAGTGCTGCTTCCACTTCAGTGATCTTCTGTTCTATGAACCAAGAGAATTCCACTTTAAAATTAGCAACAGAACAAGGAAACTCTGTTTAAAACTTCTCATTCATCCAGCTATCAGCTAGCATTTTTATAATCTAAATTACAAAAATATTTTTCATACGATCAGGCTTTTGAATGTGTTAAAGAAACTCATGCCTTCAAGTGTGAGTTTTCATTCCAAACAAAACACTGCCAGTGTAATAAATAAAGCCTTCTAAAGAAGTACAAATAAGATCACAAGATTTTACTTCTCTTCCTGCATATGCAAATAGCCTTCAGTAATAGTAACGACAATTTCATAACTTTGGAAATTTCAACACTATTATAACAGTTAAGTTTACATCTGAATCCTAACATTCCTACAAAACACTTCAGATTTTGCATAAATTTACAAAAAATGAGAAAGCAGTATACAAGAGATTAAGTCACCTCCCTTATGCTTGGTATATAACCACTTCTGTTAAAAACAAATACATTTAGTAAAGATGTGGAAGTTCCCCTAAAACTTGCTTATTGCTTAACAGAAACTGCAGACCCCTAAGTTAAGCAGTTTAAAACAGAAGAGGCAATATATCACAATGTAAAACTTCTGTAATCAACAAAAAAATTAGTAAAGTAAAATTGATCATGATGAGATTTTTTCACTTCTCCCCAACTGCTAACCAAAAACCTCATCAGAAGTTGCCAATGGGTAATTAACAACTATTTATCCAAATATTGTTACAAACACCAAACACAGATCAGGAGGGGGAAAAAAWKGRAAAAAAAAGAAAGAGAAGCACATGGATATACGCAATACTATTCCAAACTGCGAGCAGAGAATAAGTAAGTGGTGAATAAGTAAACTTTCAGGCTACCATCACAAGGCACAAGAATATTTAGGCTTCTGGTATGCCTCACAGACAGCGTTAGCCCATATACTCTCACGCTGAACACATGCTACATGTCCAGCAAGCACAGAATATACATAGGGAGATCTTGAATAGATTTCCAGTTTGCAACACTTGCCCACCAAACCAGATGGCCTCACCACAGAATTTAGGCAAAGGCTGTCACAAGAAACACAGAACACTCAGAGTTAAGCCATCACCTTTTTCTCACGCATGCTAAGACCTCCTAATATAAAGACTCTGCTATTCAAACATTACACACGACATGAAAAGTACACCATTAAGAAAAGGTCTCAAAAAATCAGCCTTAATGATGAATACAATGGTACCTGTACTAGAACTACCAAAAGCAAGACTTAATTACATTGAAGAGATAAAAATGAGGGAAAGGAAGAGGCAACATTTAAGAAATAAAGATGTCAAAGCAACAGTGAAGACACTATCATAAATATGTTCTATTCAACTCACTAAATTAATTAGTCTTGATTGCAAAGAAAGAATAGTATCACTTCAGGAAAAAAGGCAGACGCAAGACTAAAGGGGAATGAAAAAAAATAACGCAAGTTATGAATGCAGACTGCCAYCCAGCGCATGTAGAATCTTTAAACAAATTCCTCATTAAGCATTCAGCTCTTAAAACAGGCTAGTTTGAAATCAGGTATGCTTTAATGGAAAATTTTACTTTAACATACTTGCTTGTACTAGACATATGACGACCGGAGTTTTAGCTCACAGGCAACTCAGCATCTAAACTGCCATGCCTGGAAACTAGGACTCTCTCAGGCATCACTGGATTTACATGCAAAAATGCCAGTTGCGTACAACTGTTAGAGGCAACTTCTGAAAGCTAAATTTTTGTTGAGAAGTCTATTTGTTGAGAAGTCTATTATGTTTCAAAGACTAAAGGAAAAAAACATAAGATTCCTACTAGCTGATGCAAGAAATAGCAGCAGCATGTTTTTTCCTTAATTCTACTCCAAAGTTCTTTAAAAGGAACCAAAAATTTATTTCCTATTAACAAGAAACAAGTAAGAAAAAGTCATTATGTAATGCATGAACAAAATGAATGGTGCCTAAGCATGAATTAATCAGACAATATAACTGCTCACTTGATAGATGGCTTCCTTGAGAATTCAACAGATTATCCCAAATGTCATGAAACCAGTGAATGCCACCTATCATTTAGAACCTTTTAAGAAGTACTTGAAACACGACCTACATCATAAAACTATTATTTGCCTTATAGATTTAGAAATGGACTAGACCATAAAAAAATTAAAAACCAGAAACAGAAGTGAAACAGAAGTGCAGTTAGGTTTGCAGAAACCATTTCTCTACAAGACAAAAGATTAGTGTGCACACAACTAGCCTCTTAAATTGTCCGAGGTCCCTAAAAACAATTAAATTCACAATAATTCAAGTGAAACAAATGGAATTTGAAGGCCATGCCATTTGGATGGTATGATGACGACTGCAAAATCCCTTGCTATGAAAGAGAAAGTTTGACGATCTAAATCTTGTATTTACCATTGCTTAACCACAAAGCTTAGGAACAAAAGAAATGTCAAACACTTCTAATCCTGAAGTACGAAGGGAACACCAAATTAAGAAGATGGTGTGATCTTCACCTACCACCAAAAACCGGCAGGATTACAGAAATRTGATGGCATACATATGTCTACTAATCTACTTTTTAGAATATGTATGTACACACAAACTTGGAAACTCACTGCTTCACTCAGCTCACAGTGGCATTTATTCCTCAGAAAACCTCCCAAAGCTTAAAACAAGTGGCTGTCCTTGAAGAACACCTAGAATTCAGGACAGAAATCCTATATAGACCAAACACACACCCTTGCATATGGATACATCTTCAGTTATCTTGATATGCTGCACTAACGTTAAGTTCCCAAATGAATTTTAGGAAGAATAATGTTTTGTTTACACTAGGGTGATATCTAGTTACCTCATATATTAAAGTCTGAATTACCAGAGAAGCCAAAAGACACATGAATATGCAACAGGAACAATATTAAGTGCAGTTAAATTCACTAGTGTTAAAAACTGTCCGAGACAACAGCTTACCTACACAAAGTCCTCTTGCAAAGTAGTCAACTATAATAAATCAGTGATCAGTCATTTTTTCTGGAAATACTGGCAGAAGTATTAACACACATTTTGTCCACTTGGACAAACATACAAAACACTAAAGTATGTAAAACGGTTTCTAAATAGATAATCTTGTATCCACTTATTTCAGAATAGCTACATAATATATGTGTTGCTACAGAAGAGTTTCTCACCTGCCAGTAACAAACTGTAACAGCAATACTCTTTCTTCCTGAGTTAGCTCTTCCACAACATCCCAGAACCACTAAACAAAAAATAAGTTAGTTTGTATTTTCCATTAAATACTTACAGCACTTGAAAAATACAATGGTGAAACAACAAATGGAGTGTGTGTTTGTTACTTAAATTACAGATATTTTCACATCAAACTCATACATYACTAACTTAATATAGGAATGGAGTATAAAAAAGCTCCACAAACTTCAGCTGACATAAGCTTCCATAAAAACAAACAGATAAAAAACAAATTCCTCACGTATTCCCATGGATTCACGTGCAATAACCTCCTTTAACCAAAAAAATACTTTACCTGAATAACTTTATCTCCTCTCTCATAGCCACTGGTGTATTCTGTATTTTTTAACCAATCATTCACATCAATTTCTGGCATACCAGACAGCAAGAGCTCCTTCAGAGAGGAAAAAAGTAGAATCTTGATTAATTTCCATGGGTAACCGCTAATTTCAAGCGTTTACACTATTTAAAAAATAATGCTGTATAAAAGCTAAAATGCTTCCTCTGTTTAGTTTCAGCCATGCAGAACAATGCATTTTTACAGAACCCAAGACTAAATTTTAATATAAAAATATTCTTGAAGTCGGATCATTTAACATGATCTGTCCAGTCTAAACATATACTATCAAGAGTTAGAAATTATGATCAAAGAAGTTGAAATATAAATAACCGAACTGTATGACTTGAGACAAAATTGCAGTTATTTTATTTACAGAATACCTAACTACTGCAAAAAATAATTGGAATTTGATTCCAAGACTTGGAAAAGTGAAAACAATAGAAAGCATCTCCTAACTTTTAAATAACTTCTGTCCTCCTGAAAGAAAATGTGAAAAGGTTTGAAGGCAACAACATTCACTTCCCGATTGGAAATTACAAAACAAGTCATCTATCATTGGCACTTGAAGTTACCATATTCCAGGAAAATGCTCATTCTAAGCAACTAGAATCAGCAGTAGCACTTGTTTTGAGATCCTCACTGATCAGAGGTACAGAAAGCAAAATCAAAATGAAAGATATAATGTGCTTCAGGATACTGAGCTTTACTTCTACATCATTACATTACTGATGAAGTGTGCTAAACAGCATCTTTTACAAACACTACAGGCATCTTGCTTACCAGTTCATATTCATCAAAAAGCTGTATCAAAGAAGGTGGAATGAACATATGGAAACCTTGTAAAAAGGCATTTATCTGAGGCTGAATGGCTCTTGTCATCCTAAGTTCAGTGACAAGCTGGACATACTCAGCCTACAATGAAGGAAATGATATTAAGATATATAGAGTACTCCTACATGTATGCACGTGCACACAAACACACACACACAAATGCAGCTCTCAACATACTACAGTTATAATATACTTGTTATTCTGAAGTGCTCTGAAGAGGAGGGACATTTCCTGAGTCTATCTTCCACTATAGAGTCAGTCCCCAAAAATGGGTTTTAATCTCCGCTAGGTTGCTTCTGCAGTCAGAACTGAGGAAACTTCCCTTTTCTAATAAATTACTTGGGTCAAACAAGATTAATTGCACTAGAGAAAATCAGCTTCTATGAACATCCCTTATGAGCAGTTCTGGGAAGAAAACAGAAATTTTAACACTGCCAGGATTAAAAGTAGTGTTAACACTGGTCTTCAGTGATCAGAAACATTTACTTTTACATCTTCAATGCCTGCTACATACATTAAACTACCCAGAAAATAGAGTTGTAGAGAGAAATTTCAAAATCTTTTTTTAAAAAAATCCATTAGAAAATATGATCTACATAACAAATTATTTATGCATCACAAATGTATTTACTTTAAAATTTTTAGTATGAAAAATCTAATGCTTTTAAACTATCACTACCTCATAAGTATTAGAGGACTCCCAATTCCAGAGATCTAAGTTTAAATGCAACACTGGTCAAAGAACATTAATAACTTCCAGACAGTTCCCAAAAAGAAAAGTGTTGCTGTGCTTTCTGCTACAACAAGAAATCTTCAAGCAGCCTGGAACAGCAGCATATACTGACTATCAAAACTGAGTCATGCCAATACACCTGTACCAATAAATTTATATAACACACACCAGTTCAAAAAGAAAAAAAGAAAAAAAAAAAAGGCAATTTCTATTTTTCCCCCTCAACTCACTTTATTCATTCTTCTCAGAAGCCTTAAGACTACATCACAAAACAGAAGCATCTTCATAATTTCAGATCTACATACACATTCCTATATAGTACATAAAAGGTACAATTCCTTTTGTCTTAACAAGGGGAGGTGTAATTAAACTTAGAGACTATTAACACACAAACACAATGACAAGGTCTACCCTGGGAACGGGGTTGTTCTACATTTTTCTTTGAGGTAAACCCAGCAAAGATCATATACAGCCCTGATTTCACAACTCCATATGCTGTATGACACAGATTAATGATCATTACGATGTTCAAGTTAAGAGAACAGCTACATTTGAAAGTGATTTGAAAAAGTAAAGAATTATTTACTGCCAAACCGCATGGCAACTATACTGGAACATGCAATAGTTAATGACAGACAGACAAGTCCCTGAGGTTAGCGAAAGCCACAGAACTGTGCAGTGTGAGTTTTCGGACTATTTTTAAAATACCATATGGTCAAACTCTGTCTACTTCTAATTTTCTTTATCCTAAAAAGTAAGTAGAAAGCTGCAAGAAATTATTCAGGAAAGAACAAAAGAAAAAAGTATCTCAAGGACACTGGAAAAGCACAAGACTTTTCCCTCTAAAGCTGAAATACTACTACAACTGATATTTCAATTGAAGGCAATGGACAAAGCTTTTTTTTTTTTTTTTTAATGTATTTGCACCATAATACCTCACAACTATTCACCTATTACATAGCTATAGTAAAAAGAGGAATTTCCCTCATCCAAAGACAACAGCTTTTGACAAGCAGCTATTACTACATTTCTTAAATGGGATATTTATTCTGCTTCAGTTTGGGTTTAAATGAGATAAATTTTTGAACGGTTTCTGGGTTTAATTTGTTATTTATTTTTAAGGAATAAACATTAACTCTTAAATTTCTTTCAAAAAATTATGCTATTCTTTAAACAGTTAATCTGCTAGAGCAAACCTGTAGAACCTGAGCTTACTGCTCTCAGAGGTATAGCAAACACAACAAATTTTAAGCAACAATCTTCTACTCCTCAACTAAACAGGGGAAAAAAAATGTCGTCTGTCATAGAAAAAAAAGCTGTATAAGGTAGCCACTCCTGTTTAACCTGTTAAGAGCACAAAAACGTCATATTAAAGAATCCAGGAAAATCCCTAAACACTGCTAAAACCCACTAAAATACAGACTTAATTTTCAATAACTTAGTTCACACTGTCAAAATTAGCAGTGAAAAAGAGACAGTGCCATCTTATATATGTTTGTTGACTTTAGATTTTCCAGCCTTAAATTTCAAAAAAATCAACTACTGTTAACAGTTTAGAAGTTACTGTAATAGTTAGTTGTTTTTAAGCACTCTTCAAACAAAAACTACATAAACTCTAGTTCCCTCCTGTAAAAGTTAAGGAAGGCTGATGAGCTACTATCAATTTACCTGTTGCACATGTTCAACTACCTTTTTTTGTCTGCCTCTCAAGTCAGAAATTAAGAGAATAATGTAAGCTATTAATGATTGAGGTCATCTCCCTGTGAACAAATGTCTAATTTCAAGCAAACTGATAAACAACAACCAGTTTTAAAATAGCTATTATGAAATCACAATTTATTTCAATTATATATATGTTCTAAGAAGAAGCTAGTACTGCCAGGAACAAAAAATTATATCTTTGCCCTCTCTTACAGGTAATAAAAAAATTAATTATCCATTACTTTTCCAATTAGATCTGTTTTACCATCTGTATTCTTTCATGAACTATGATATAGGAGAAGACACTGCAGAATGAGGTTAATAATATGTATTCTAGCTATTGGAATGACACTCCACCTTAATGGAAATGAGGATTTAGCATACAAGAATTCAGTGTCCACTGCTCCGACTCAAGCTAAAATTTTGTTAGAACAAATGCTGACACCAAGTGGTCATTTAGCAAGATAGCAGCTAAGTGACGAGTAAAGCAGAAAAAATACTGCATAYTCAAAGGAAGTGAAGTTAGACTAGAGCAAAACGAATGAAAATTAAAATAAAGATCTAAACATAAGGATCAAAATAGTCAACAACACAAGAAAAAAAATGTAGGTCTACCCATGACACTCCTGTAGCTACCCAAAACTATCCAGTTTGGAACTGGAGAATACAACTAGAGAATGTTCATTTTAGCTTTCTATATGATCTTCAGAAATTCAATTGCATTATTATTTCAATTTCATTTTTAAATTAACGCTTCAGAGAATCCAAGGACTTTTTTATGCTGGAATATCAAACTGTTACTATTCAATTAAACAGAAAAAAAAATATCTCCATGCAACTTGTAAATGGTCCAGAAAGCTTCCTGCAGCACTTTCAAAGCACTCYATTCTACAATAGCAAAATCATTTCAGTTTCATTCTATTCAGATGCTGTCTGGTCAGTGACACTAGTAAATAGACCAGAGAACTATTTTTACTTATATGTACATGCACAGCCCAGATATAAGTACATACGCAAACAATGGAAAATATATATAAAAGATGACTTCAAGAGTACCAGTAATACACAGAACACATTATTAAATGCATAATTCATTCAAGACTACTTGAATATTTTAAATTTTAACTTTAGTATATCTCTTTATTCAACAGCTTAAGTTACATTACTTAACTTAGGACTTCATTTTAAATAAAGAAACTGGGCAGAAGAAGCCATTACAATCTTTAGTGTTACACACTAATTAGTCCTTCTGTTGTGGGTATATATAGCATGTTAACTATGAATCAGAGAACCAAATCTTAAAAATCTACCCAATTAGAAACTCTTCAGAACTTTTTTCTCTGGATCCATCCATTACAGAGTTTATAGATTATTGCATACAATATATATAGTTTATATTTGAAACATCGTTTAGACTGAGATTCAGTTTTTCTGTAGTAAGTGGCAGCAAGATGTTTACCATATGTTTAATATACAGAAGCAGCACACTTAGCTAGACTTTGCTTTGGTAATACACTGAAATAGCAGATCCTTCAGCACAAGACGTCTTGTTCCTTCAGAAAGCAGATAGGAGAGAGGGAAGAAGGGAGAAGGGCTATTCTGTTACAATCATCTGTTTAAGTGCAATTCCAGYGTTACGCTGTTAAATCCTAGTGCTGGCTGTGTAAGACAGCTTCTCCACTTATTTTAAATGAATGCATTTTATTTACTAAAAAGAAAATAGTCTACATTGTTAAAATACATTAATCTAACTTTCAGATGTTGAAAATATACAGTTACATGAGAAGTACAAAATTGTACCTACTTATTCGGTCATGGGTTGCATGTGTTACTGCAGAGTAATTTAGTGCCCYACATTGCCTTAGGGGGAAGCACACTTTGTAACAATAGTTACAATTTTATTTTTGGCARTTGCTAGAGTTCTACCTTTCTTGTATTTTCCCATGACTTAACTTCAGGACTTTTGCTTTTGCAACTTACAAAATAAACTCTTTGTTTAAATTTGACCTTATTTTCTTTCCAAATACTCTGACACAAAGGAGAACCTCTAACCTGAAAACTTTTATAGAGATTTTAATAGCAGTTCCACTTTTATAACATGTTAACCTACACAAAGCAGTAACAGTGTTGCCAACTTTTTGTGTATTTACTTTAAGAAAAAGGGACCAAATTTATGCTTCCAGTTATTCATAAAGTCAGTCTAATTGCATTTCTTATACGATCAACTTCTGAATAAACCTCTATACTCACTTTGTTATCCTGTGTAACAAGTATACTTGCACCCCCTGGCTTTAGTGGCACCTCTTCCATTGCTCCAAATACATCAGTCTCAACAGAGAAGGTCAGCTCTAAACCCAGATCACTGATATCATTATCTAAAATCCACTGCAAGTTCTTTGCATATTCTGGATCAATAGATGCTACATCCTGATAATTTACGGGTATACCTAGGGGAAAAAAAAAAAGAAAAAGAAAACGAAAAACACAGAAAAAAACAATAGAACAAATTGGATAAAGCACAAAAGAGCACATTAAGGAAATAACTTAATATATGGTAGAAGATTGCCCTCTAGAGAGAAACCTGAATAATGCAGTAACAGGAAAGGGAGGGAAAAGATTCACCATTAACTAAAGCAGAATTGTACTACTTATCATATTTTAGAAGCAGCAAAGAAAAAGGTATCCTTTGTGTATGTCCCCTACACACACTGAAACAATGGCATACCACTTAAACACTGTAACACAACAGGCTGCAGATTTTTATTACAATAAGAGATTTCAGTGAAAGCACGTATGCATACTCAAGGTTAAACAAATCTCTGAAAAAAATCTGTTTTCTACATAATTTTTAGAAACAGAAATATCTTATTTTGCTATTCAAATCTCTTCCCTCTGGAAGAGGCTTTATAATTTTAAAAATTTTTTTTTGTATTTAAATTTCTTCCACTCTCCCCATGTTTTGTTATGTTTGCTATGAGACCTACCTCTCAGTGGTTAAAAAAAGAGAGAGAGAGAGAGACAGACAGACAGACAGACTTATGGAAATAGTGTGTTACCAAACTGAAATTGCAAATCATAGAGACTGAAGGATATACACTTGCTATATTCTTCACTTCTAGCCAAGTATAGAAACTACCTATTTACATTCCCTTCCCAGTCACAGCCCACAGGAACAGATTTGAGCAAACACGTCCACAACAAGGTGCCTATGAATTTGTGCAAGAGAACTACCCTCTTCACTAAACAAAGACAACCCCAATTACTTTAACTCTATGTAATACTAAGCCATAGTAAATATCTGGAAAGGGGTAAGAAAGGTACGTAAGCTTCGAGAAAAACAAGTTATTGCTTCAACACCTTTCGTTGTGAAGTGTCAGAACAGAGTTCCATTAGTAGAGGTCTCAGCATGGTATAGACCGGAGAAGCAGTATACCAAGTCATAACATGATGTTTTGTATTATTTCACTAGAGGCCCTGACTTAGGCTGAAATGGTGCACACAAGAACTTTCTTTACTATAAGACATTTTTTTTCTAATAAAAGCAACATATCAGTTTTTGAAGAAACAGATAAATTTAGTAATGAATTTTCACTGTCATCGCTCCATAAAATTTAATAGCTATCTAGTAATTTCTAGAAGACTTTTATTTTCCCCGGCGGCAAGCATATGTGGATTTCACACATGAAATGTGAAAATAATGCTGTTTGAGAGAGTAAGCATAACTTGAGAAAAGACACAAGTTAAAGGAGTCTCAGATTTCTACTTCTCAGATACGAAACTGAACTAGAGTTTCATGGCAAGACTACACTTGTGGACAGCATGCTGTAAGGCTAAAGTACTAAACTCATTTATTTTCTGACAGCTCAATAAAGACTCAAGCAAGAAACCTATCAGCTTATTAGGACCAAATATGGGTCCCATGAAATACTACATATATTCTCTTATTATGTCTTTACAGCATCTGTAGTTTGAAAAGGAAGACAAACTGATCTAAACATAATTGTGATAAACAAATATCTATGTACAACTCAGACCTTCAAGGATATTACAGGTACGCTCTAACACAGCAGTAAGTATTCAAGGATTCTAGGGCCCACAGCTCAAAATGCACTGAACCAGAAAATAATTTTCACCTTTATTTATGMCATTTCAAGGATTATTTCTTACTACACTGCTAGAGAGAAGTCTTAAGTCTAAGAGCAGATAGCATAGGAAGGAGTTTATCCACTAGGTGCTACGTGTCTTTGTGGGTTGAACTTAGAATTTTCCTTTTCCAAACAGAAAAGTAAATAGCTCCTTAGAAAAACTACAGAGTAAATGGATAACAGCGCTAGTGAAGCTGCTCTTGTCATTAAAGAGGAAGGCAGACACATAGGCAGTTGAAGAAAAGTAAAGCCAAGAATAAGAGGCCTTGATTTGATTATGTTTCTGTATCCATAATAGAGTGCAGTCCTAATAAACAAAAGGAATTATGGAATAATGCTTTATTAACAGGACAGAAAGAAATCATGCAAACTATATATCTAATGTGTTGTAAGGCACATTAGATAGGTGTTAGATTGGTCATCACTAAAAAAAAAAAAAAAAAAAAAAAAAAAAAAAATTAAAATTAAAAAAAAAAAAAAAAATAAAAAAAAAAAAAAAAAAAAAAAAGAGAGAGAGTTAATGATCTTCGCTATCTAGTTTTGTTGCAGAAAGACCTCAATTCATCACAGCAAAAAAAAGGTGATGTACCCACCTGAATCTCAAAAAAAAGTGACCACGTTCGTTCATAGAGGTTTCAACTTTTAATTACGACACTTCTACTTCAGGTCTATTGACCAAAGAGAAGCGTTTCTTTGAAAGTGGTTCACATTATTCCTCAGGAGGTCTTACCACACAACTGGTGGATTCAGTGCAACATTAGCAGGAAAGGCTAGAAAAACAAGGATCTCGGTGCAAGGAGAGAAGGCAAAGGAAGAGAATGGTCTCAGTCTTCAAATGAAGCTTTTATACTCCATTACTTAAGGCCTCTTGAGTAGCTGAAGAGAACCTCTATTATGTCTGTACTGTGGTAATCTGTATTTGGCATAAACAACAGTTAGCATAACCCATGGTTGAACCTGAAACAAAAAGTAAAACCAAAAACCCTGCAGGAGTATCTGCTGCTGTGCAACTTTGATTCCTTAAGCAAGGAGAGAGGAGAACACAAAGCTGAGGGAAGAGGCCTTGGAAAGATTTAAATAAACTGTAGCAACTAAGCCAGAAAAAAGCAACCATTTTGGAAAGCATAAGACTCAGAGAGTTTACCAGACTCAGAACTGGAAAAATGTCAAGATGTCTGTTCAACAGAATAGCAAGATGTTACTAAGAGGGACTGGTGAGGTCTTATTAATAGAGACTATATATGGCTGCTTAGTTTGGAACAGTCATGAAAATATATACATATATTTCATATGCATAGTGTGCGTGTGTGTGTGCRCGTGCACGTGCGCACCTAAAGGTGTCAGAAGAGAGGCCATCTTTCCTCTCAGTTGCTAACTGGTTATTTGCATATTGTGCTGAATTACCACTTAGCAAAAATATCATTCTGTGATATCTGGATATGAAGCAAAAGTACAAATCCAGTAACCTGAGATGAACTCCAGGCAGCCTGAAATTTCAAAAGTGGCAGACATCTTTAAACTGGGAATATAAGAAGTTGCTGCAGCAAAATGAAAAGGGAAAAAAAAAAAAAAAAGAAAGAAAGAGACAAGAAACAATAGGTCATCTTGTCAATTCAGAGACAAAGAAATCTAATGTATTATCACAATTCAAACCAGAAAAGAACTCTAATTAATTAGCAATCATCTTCAAAGGATAGTAGATAACAAGAACAACATCTGACTATTCTCAGTTCACAGAATGAACAGCAGACAAATACTTTTCTCCAATTTGTGAATTCCTCACATGGAGATTAGCTTGTGTCATTCTTTTGTTCCTACTGAGTAATCTCTTGATGTCAGAGACCAACTATTGGCTCAGTACCAAATTGTGCGCACAGTGATATGTCTACTTTGATACCTTTCTTATGTTAAGATCAATGATTAAGGAAGCCTTAGGAGGCATTGCCAAAGTGATGCTGTTTCAGCCTGGCTATCCTCCACTGGTTCTTTTCCAGCACACAGCCAAAGAGATCCTAGTCACTGGCCCACAGGGGAGAGTAGTAACAAGGGACAGAATTTAAATGTATCCCCAGTCTTATGTAAGACCTTGATCAAGACAACTGTGTCTTGTCTGTATCATCAACAGACCTGTACCAGCATAAGGCCTGAACACCTTCAGAAAGGTGACATAGTAAATCTAAATTTAAGAGTTGATTTGTCCCAGACCCAGCAAACATCACTGAAAGACTGTAGATAGACAGAATAATTACAGAAAACCAGAACGAGGATCCCTTGAGTGCCTTGCTAGGGCCTAAAGTAAGGGGTGGTTCTTGAGAAAGAGGTAAGACTTCCTGCTTCAAGCTATCTTATATTTCCAAAGAAGATTAAGGAATAGCAGTCTGCATGCAGTGGCAAATGAATTATATTCATTTGGAGATGTAACAGGAAGACAAACGGAATTCAGCCTTCCATCTCATCTTTATGCAAGAGGAAAAGTTTTCATGACAATGGAAAACCTCAGCTGAATGAAAAGGCATCTTGTCCTACACGATGCAGGCCACAGGTACCAACAGCTAACAGTGTCCCTTTTAAGTCTAAAAGGGCATAACTGCGACATATTTACAGCAACCAAGGTGGTATTGCTAAGTCTGCAGGCAATAGCTGAAAGGTGGGGGTTTTGTCATTGAAGAAAAGGACATATATCAGCCATGATTTACTAGGAATCCCAGTTCAAACTTGGAACATGAAGGGGAAAGTGGAAGATGAGCTAAAAGGACTGAAAGGAAATATTAAAAAGAAAATTTGTATTTTTTAAGGATTTTTGATCATTCCTCTGAATACTACAGTAAGTATATATATTCATTTTCCTAGGGAAGGAGATAGGATGAATCTGCATTAGTTCTAAAACAACATTTTTGAGAAATAAGTAATACTGGTGGACAGGAAAGAGGGCAGCAATATGGACTCACTGGCCACACTAGTCTACCTTTCAGACACTCCCAGTTAAGTCATTAACACTAAAGATTAAAGTCTCCTAAATTATATGATTATGCTTTGGAGAGGTTAATGGTGCTTTCTTAAAAAAATAAGATTCAAGTTCAACATATAAATTGAAAGATCAGACATTTTTGTTAAAATTTGCTAACAGCATAAAATTTCCGCATACCTTTGCTAATGTATTTCTGCATTTTGTAACTATAACACTTTCTAAGAGAGACTTAGACTGGAATAGCAGTTACTGCTATATTATGCTGTGCATTTAATTGATGCACATAAGTGTAGCAAGTGTAGCAAGACCTTCCTTTCCAAGATTCTTTTTCAATTTTAACACACTCAAAAAGAAAAAAAAAGAAAAACAAAAACCAAAATTTACTGTCCAAACCATTGCAATAGTTGCATTACATTATGTACTTCTCTAAATAGAATTTTAATAAAAACATACCAAGAATATGTTTGTAGAAGGACCTTGTGAAATAAATGTTCACCAACTGCCTGTGATTCAGAGCTAACCCCAGGATCTGTCCAGCAAATCTGAAGTAGTTCAAATGATCTGGATTTACAGAAGAGTTGCTGTTTGGTTGGAAAGTTGTTCCTATAAAACAGAAGATCATCACATTCACTAATATATATATATATAAATAGTGACATTCATATTTGTAGAATACACTGAGCATCTAAAAACAATGAAACCAATATATAGGAAATAAAACGGTACAATTCTTTTTCCATGTGTCTTATGACATTATAACACCATAGGAGAAGGAAGATAAACAGGTTCCATGTTCCAGTTACCTTTTACAACTTATCAAAATAACTTTAATCTTGCAATGATGACATTTCTGATTCTATACACATTCTTGACCTTCTGGCGAAGTTTTGTTTGAAATCTTTTATTAGAGAAAGGAAAAATAATTCCAAGAGAATGCATAAAAGGGCAGAAATTATACAATAAGAAGTCTTGCTCCTATTATTTTTACCATCAACAATAATGCACTCTTAATCTGAACTAACAGGTCACACATGGAATTATTCAAGACCTATTTGACTCAGAAAAGCTGTGCATGTGACAAGACCCATATACTACACAACCATCCTATCATAGCTCTCTTCGTTATTATTACTTATTCTGTTCAACAACAATCAGAATTTTATCCTTTACAAAAGTCTGCATTTTCCCAGTATACACCATGAGGGAGTCAAAATATTTGTTACAAGCCATCCATAAAGCCCTCTAAATACAAATGTCCAAAACCCAGACACGAACAAAGCTGATACTCAATATT
>NW_028186368.1:2945135-2950474 GCF_003343005.1 Rhea americana | reverse complement strand
TACCCTTAATACATCTGAGAACTATTTTGTTTCTACTCCTAAATACAAAAATTGTCACAAAATAGATACGAACTCTATTGTTCAATTCCATACTTTTCATTGTTCTTTCTGAGAACTCCATTTTTAATTTGTTTACTGTCAGGAGACTAAAGTAACTTCAGAAAGAAATGTATTAGAATGGAGTGACATCATTTTATTATAGTGCTTAGCCACTTCCCAAGATACCACTCTGAATTATCATCAAGAAAAGGGCAGTAATGATCTGCTGAACTTAGTCCTCCATCTTGCTATATTTCTATGTGCATTGTTTGCTCACACTGATGGGCCATACTTGTATCAACCTGTGAATATGCCCAWGGGAAGGATCAGAATATACCACTTCCTTTCATCTAGTCACAGCCAGATGCACAAAAGAGACAGTCCAGTCCTGATCATCCTCGAAAAGACCATCTCAGACAGACATCCCTTTAAGCTTTCCTTTTAACTTTCAGTAACATATGCCTCTACTCTTGATTGAATTCTTTGCCACTCCTGAAAACATGGCAAGATAGAAGGCAAAACATTTATCACTGCTGCTGAAAAAAGCTTTGCCAATAAAAGATTTGCTGTGTATGAAGCACCCAAAAGAAAGTCATATACAAAGTAGTCCCACAGAGATCAACATCTAGTTTTACTACAAACTGATAAACTTTGTGGTTTTCTAAAGAGGCACACCTCCACAGTTCCCTCACTACTGTAAAAGAAAGGAAAACACTTTCTAAACCAGTGTCAGAGTACTATGTCCTTTTACTACCAGGCAGAAATAGCAYAGACTCACTAAAACCAATATTCTCTTCTCTAAAGAAAGGAGGACAAAGTAAATCAAACTCAAATTAAAAAATAAATTAATTTGTATTAAAAATTTATGTTGACTAGATCATTTATTTACTTACAAAAATACTTCTCAGTCTTCCTTTTAAAAAGTAATAATCTTACATTCTGAACCAATTCAGTAACTTTCTTCTTAGATTATGAAAATGCCTTTATAAAAGACCTCATTTAAAGATTACAAAAATAAGATAGAGACATACCATCAGCTGACTGGGTAAACAAGGCATAATCTGGATTAACTATTTCACTGGATAAAATATCAAACCACTCACGCACCACACCTTGTCCCTGCATGTTGAAAAAAYAGAAACAACATATTAATACACAGCATTTCCACTGGGCAGTTAAGCTATGTAACCACATATTT
Organism: Rhea americana; assembly: GCF_003343005.1. Lineage (NCBI taxonomy): Eukaryota > Metazoa > Chordata > Aves > Rheiformes > Rheidae > Rhea > Rhea americana. Next base: position 2,949,237 of record NW_028186368.1, on the reverse strand, counting down.
CTTACTGAAGTGTAAGAAGTATTTTAACACTAGGATTTAATTCAACACAATATCAGTGAAAAAATGAATTCATATTTCTGCATATAAAGAAGTATGCGATTTTACCCACCATGCCTTCTTCTCCATGAAACCGCACAGCAATCCCCTGCTTTAGTTTTGCACAATTTGCTTTAGACACAACTTCACAGCTACTCCTAAAAATAGAATCTAAATATGAAGCATCAATTAATATCTTCATTCATTGTCATAATAATAGTATTTCAAAAATGTACTACTCTCTTCATAATTTAATACCTCTGTGAACCAAAAGGATGTCATTTTCATTGACAGGCCTGTGCACCATGTCTGAATCTGGCTGTCCTGAATGTAGATGTTCATAAAACCATTCACAGCGATCTTTAAATGGCTAAAAAACATGAGGTAAAACATTTGCAGTGTATTAATCAATTCTGAAGCTGGTAATAAACTATTTCACTGAAAACTTTAAGTGAAAACTATTTCACTTTAAATATTAACATTCAGGGAGGAACTCTAGTAGTGAGTAATTAATTGACAATAAGTCATAAATTTTAAGCAAGACTTCACAAAGGGAAAAAGACAACAATTAAACACAAATATCACTATTAAATATTACAAACACATAAAGCACAATTCTAAAGCTCACATTTGCATTCCAAAAATAAGCTTTTGAATTGTCAGGGTCTTAAGTCCAGACACCTAATGTTAGGTTGGCAACTGAATATATTTGCAACCAATTAGCTCACTTAAACATTCAAAAACATGTACAATAAYGATTTCTAATGTTCAAAGTTTCCTTTGAAGATATTCTCCATGTTACCACTTAGTACGTTAAATCAGCACTTGCTTATCCTTTATGCAGTTTCATAACCAGTCATATATGACTATAACAGGCCCTTACTAAATAGTTAACAGAAAGAATTTACTATAAAATTAGCATCTAAATATGTATTTAAAGTAGAACAAGCAAACGTTTTAAGTTACGAGATATTAGCCATCTGCTAACTGGCTCACAATCAATCCTATCTGGTCTACAGAAACATAGCTAAACTTGTAATCAGTCTGTGCCACTTATTTTATACATATGCATACAACTAGACAGTGCCCCTCTCACAAGCATGGCTGAAAAATGGTTACACATATGTCTCAATGCATTCTGAGATCCGCAAAGAGTTGCTCTGTGCTACCTCAAAAGGCTATACAGTATTTTGTGAAGATGAAAGGACTAGGCATGACCTTGACTGCTTGCTGAATCTGGGATGCAGGAAGACTGGATCATCAGTCATACAGAAATGGTTAACAGATTTTTCATTACATAGGGAAAAAATAGCATAAAACTTCTTACCGTTGGAGGGGGAGAAAGAATGTCTAGATAAAAAACTAAGTCACTCTAATGCTACAATGTTAGGTAAAGCGCAAACTTTCATAATGGGTTTTGTTTGCTAATTTTTCACTTAACTCTATACTACAAGAAATTAAGAGCAGACTAAAGACTTCTCTACACTAGCATTCCCTAGAATAACTCTTCACTCTTGAGTTGTGTGTTAGACTAAGAATCGAGATATCAAGACATAATCAAAACATCAGGATTGTACTCAAAAGAAAAAAGTAGGAGATGGTAGGAAACGGAGCTAAGGGTAACATGACCCTATGATATTTCATTGAAGGAGCTGCCACTAATTTAACTATAGTCGAATCACTTTGTTAACAACAGCATATCTGTGCTCCAGTTTATTTCAAAATACAGGTCAATTAAGGAAAAAGGACAGTTTATTTTAAAGTTCAATCTATTATATGCGTACAAACAGATCTGATAATAGAAAGTCACATTGTTTAATTGAAAGTTAGACTTACACTTAACATTTATAATCTAAAATGGACTTATATATGAAATTAAAAGACTTAATGAAATGTACAGAAATCTTGCTGCCTTGTCTGTTGTTGGTCCAAGTCTTTCAACATCTCAGATTCAGAAGCACTAGAGGCCACACTTACTCCTTCCATCTTCCCTAGACTTTTTTTTTTTTTTTTTAATGCCCTCTTTGTATTTAGGACTTTTAAGTAAGCATTTCTTGACATTTACCTGTGCTTTTATGATGTGCATAAATCTGGACATTAGCTCAGGACACTCAAGAAGAAAATGAAAATGATCAAAAATTATTTTGGGGTTTCTGAAAGAAAAATATTTTAGATTAGAAGCCTAAAGATCACAGATGGAATAATAATGCTTCATGATACACCTTGCCTACTAACAGATGATTTAATTACTTAGAATAATTCCAAAAGGTACTTTTATTTTTGTAATGTTTTCCTAACTTTTGTTTCCAAATGACTTATACTACATCATCCTTGGCATATGGAAGATAGGAACAGCTCTCTAGACAGAAGACAAGGTTGTGAGCCTGGCAATCCCAGAGACACTCTGGAAGCAGTAAACTGTACAAAGATGGCTTAGACTCTTAATAATTCACCAAGTATAACACATCTGAAGAAGGAAAATTTTGATTTGCCTTTAACTGGAAGGCTCTGTTTTGAACAAAGATGAGGAAAAAAATCTGTCATGAATATTATTTTGTTGTTCTGTGAACAAGCTTTTGTTCACAGGAGCTCACAAAATCTTACAAAAGGGTTGCTTATATATGCAGAAKAGTCCATTTAAGCCTCATCTCTCAACCAGTAAAATACACTCCCCTTGAATTCAGTAGGATCGTTAATGTGCATGGCACATCGGTAACAACAATAACCAAAAAGTGCAACTCAGTAAAAAAAAAAGGTCTGAGTTATTTTGGACCAAAAAAAAAAACTATGTATTCTTTGAAGCTTACCGGTTAACAAAGCACTTAAGGACATCGTCATGTTTACAGACAAATTCTATAAAACGAGGTGATGTCATCCTGTTTGAATAAAAACAGAAGATGCTTTTGTTTAATGAAACTGAAAAGAACTTAAATTACATGACAAATTGTTGCTTTTTTTGAAAAATCTATGTAAGTAAAAAMGACTGATGGTTTTTAATTGTGTTAATTACGAAAATAATACTTTCAAAAACATCAGCATCATTAAGTTTACCTAATAAACCAAGGAAAAAGGCAAAAATGCCAGTGGTCAAGAAGATCAAGCAACCTGATTGTTAACTCTGTATTAACTATATGTTCATTAACATATAGTTAATATGTTCAAAAAATCCTCAAATTAATGGACATACACCTTTTCCACCAAACGCTTCCAGTTTTCAATACAGCAAATAAAGTACATATATGAAAGAACAAGATTATATGCACAATGTACGTGATATGCATATTGTACTATATTTTTATTAATTGGGTAAAACTCCAACTTCATACCTTGTAAATCGTAGTAAGTGAGGAAAACAGGCAGGAATAAACAATATCATAAACTTAGTGAACTTGTTAATATTGAAGGCCAAGAGGGTATTTAGTGGCTTTGCAAAAGCAGAACAGAATTACTTGCCAGGCAAGAGTCTCATATACTAGTACAGAATTTAATTTCTTCTCGTATAGAATGTTTGGAGAACAAGCGAAGGATTAACATGGGTGCAAATTCAACTCCATTTGGTTATATGTGTGTTCTGCATTTTAAAATAGAGAAATACTTGATTTGGTCTTTTAGCTTCCACCAGAACTAATGAAGACTTGCAAACCAGGAAGGACTCCTTGCTCATTCAGTGCCAAGAAAGCTCCAGAAAGACAGTGCTTCAGGAAGTCTATTGCAGTAATCCTAGAATACCTCTGCAAAATTGCTGGAGCTCTGTAGGTTAAAATTAAAAATTTGACTGCTATAAAAAAAAAAAAAGCTGAAAAGGATCACATCAAATGGACTTCCAACCACCAAAAGAAAAGTCTGAAAATAATTACCCTATCCCATATCCACAGAGGTTCTCCGTAAGGAATGGAACAAATTGAAGTGTGAAGTACTGAGAGAGACAGACCCCTTCACAAGGCTTGTCAGCAAGTTCCCCACATTATTTCAGTCAAAAGAGCTGCTCATCTTACATAAAACTGAGCTATTTTCCTAGTCACCCTTCCCCTACCTTGAAGGGGGAATCTCATTACTTCTATTCCCT
>NW_028186368.1:2911276-2945125 GCF_003343005.1 Rhea americana | reverse complement strand
AAAAAAAAAAAAAAAAAAAACACACAATCAAGTGAAATCTTTCAGGCAAAACCCAAGCACGAAATTTTTAAGATAGTTCTTCCAAGATGACCTGAAAGTATTAAACACCTATAAGAGGGTCTTTTTCCAAGGGAAAGAAACTGTCTTTATCTGTAAAGTGCCATATAAGCTGTATGATTCAACATAAGAAGAACACTTACTATACAGTTTGGCTTTGTTGCTAAAACCTTGGGACACAGTTTCAGCACATTAACACAGAATGCCAAGATTCAATACCAGTATTTGCAGAACAAAAGCAATCATGACAGGTAAAACAAAATGGCCTTAATATTTCAAATGTTTTCAGAGTTCACATGCCTACCTTTTATTTACATTTAGTAATTTGTTAACCAGCCCATTTTTCACTTAAGCAAAAATTGCAATCTTTATTGTATAAACATTAGGAACAACAGAAAACTATGAGCTCTGTTAACTCTCCTCCACCAAATATATCGATATCTAAATCTAAAACTAAAGTCATTATATATTATGTCTGGAAATGTTATTTAATTATTTAATGTTATTATATAATTTCAAACATCATCTGAAGACATCAACTGGATTCAGTTACGTTGTTGTGCCAATTACTCCTATTCCTATAAAAATTTATTTAAGACAGAATTAGTTTCAGCTTTTCAATTTTCAACACAGTTTTGAAAAACCCTAAGGAAACCCAGGATGCAAGTGTACTCCACCTTACTTTCCTGCATCCCAAGCAGTTCTCTCAGTTACCACCACGTCACTGAATCAGTCCTTCCTATCCTGGCACCTACGGTAAGAATTCTCAAATTAAACCTATCCCATATCCACAGAGATTCTCCAGAAGGATTGGAGCAAATGGAAGTGTGAAGTACATAGAGAGAGACACCCCCTTACAAGGCTTGTGAGCAAGTCAGCTGGACACAGGAAGTAGACACTGCTCAGATTTCATCTCAGGATTAACAGATAAATAAATGCACTTCTTCACTTCGATAAACATTTCTATTGTTCATGTGGATGTTKTAAGAAAGACTTTACCAGCATTCTATCTTAGCAGGCTTTGATGGAGATTTCCAAGGCAAATAGCTAAGCAGGAGCTCCTTATTCATGGTGGGTGAAATTAAAAGTCAAAGTGCAGAAGTGCTTGTTGAATGTGCTGATCTCTAGCTCATCCACAGAATATCTGCAGAAGAGTGTACCCAAATAGTACATGCTGATTTGGAAACTCTTTTTTTTTTTTTTTTTTTTTTTTCTCTCCCAGAAGGCTTTGCAGAAAAAGAACCTTTGTAGTAGCTGGAATAACCAAGAGAGTTTTCACATAGCAAAGTAGGGGGACCTTTCCTGAATTTCAGTATTCCTCGGGGACTTTATCATACTACCACACTTAATCCTCACCGCAAGAGGGTCAAAGGATCCCCTCCTGCAAGCTCACCTGCAGCTTTCTAGTTTACAGCACTTCAATGCTGTACTCGTAGCATACCAAGCAAGCTTACTTGACAAATATTATCCATGACAATTCTGGACAGATCGAGTTCAGTTACAGTGGGACACTGTTTTTAAACCAGATACTGAAGGTAATAAACTTACATAAGTTATTTTGTGTGAAACAGGCACAATGTTTGCCAATCTGGGCAGAATTCCAAMTGGATGCTACTTTGAGGTGAAAGACATCTCATTATAATCCTCTGCAATATAGCCAAATGAGTTTTGCCCCAGTTGTCCTTTTTACATACAAATTCCCATTTTTTTTTTGAATTCAGTTATAGCTATTTTTGGAAGATAACTTTAAATTTAGGGATGATTTCACATTACAAACCAACAGCAGAAGTGGCTGAATTTCAAGAAACCAAAAGGACATTTCCTGCAAGAATCCCCCAAGATTAAATCAGTCACTAGACGTTCAATATGAAATCTGTCTCAGTGTAGCTAAGGTCATAGGCAGCAGCATTATGGAAAATTTGCTCTGTTGATTGCAGGTGCCATTAGAGCAGGAAAAAAATATTCAAATTGAACTCGTGAAAGCATTAGAAAGCATTCACCTGATTGCCATTAATATCATCTAGTCAGCACCAACATTCTTCAAGAAAGCACGTATGATTTTAAAAATAAAAGAGTTTAGGTAATGAGCAGGATCCTCCTTACCCCTGAGGCATCTGACAGGAGCAGCACATATAAAATGCTTGAATGACAGCACTTAGTCTGTTTGCTGTCATGGAGATAACATCCTGACAATCAGCATAAGCTTCCTGCTTCCCGGCAACATCATATGTTTTCGAATCCCCAGTGTCAGCAGATAGCACTTTGCTGTCAGTTCCTGCAGTGGCAAAGGAAGGCGTAGGAGTAGCATCCTGGTGATCTGGTCCTTTCTGCTTCAGTAAAATAGAAGTAATGTTGGCAGAGTCCCTTTTGTTTTTCATCAGTTCTGTGGCTATAAGGACTAGCCATTCATCTAAAGAATGCCAGAGCAGTTCCAGTGGCTGCAATAAACACATGCGAAAAAAGACAAAAAAAACAGGACAGATGTAGATTAGACACAGAATGATCACATCATTAAGCATCACACATATCATTACGCTTTCAATGATACTTTAGAAGTTGTGTTAGAGACTGGAGTCAGATACTCATAAAAACTTATTTATTCGTAGCCGCAGAATACATAAAGAGAAAATTTCATATAGAAGGAAAACAATCAAGTAGTAGATGAACCAAAGACAAAACAATTCAGAAAAAGTAGAACACTGAAGGCTTTAACACATTTTGGCCTTATGGTTTTTACACAGCACACTACTGCCTGACTGCTGCAGTCAAGCAGAGGCGATAATATACATGCTGGGTTTTCAGAACAAGAGTATACCAGTTCTTTTTTCAGGTGCTGGTCAAAGAAGCTCCCCTCATCATGCAGATGGGACACTGTAAGTATCAAAAACCCTAAATAAAGGTGTTGATATTCACACTCATGCACATATCTTACCAGATACCCTTTACGCACAGAGCAAGATCATATAGGTTCCGATAGTATCACAGATGTCTCAAAGTAAGTGTCACTAACACTAGCTTTATAAAATGGAAATGAGTAACAGTGGAATTTAACATCAATTTTTAAAGTTACTCATTTAATTAATTGTATTTTTTTTAAAATACTGAACAAAGTCACTTTTTATTCAGGATCACCAGCTTATAAACAATATAATCAAAATCTGGCACTATTCTATCATTACGCATTTGCTCTCAGCTGCGGGCTTACTAAAAGGAAGAGAAAGGACTGAGTCTGCTGCTTTCTCAGAAGCATTTCAAAAAATATGAGGACTGACCACACGGTTCTCTGGAGATATTTAAAGGGGACATTTCAGAAGGGTAGAGTCTATTAAATACAAAGATGCTCATTCTACATACTCAAATTTGACTGAAATCTTTCATTGCATTCCAAAACCAAAAGTGCATATCTAATGCATTTCCTTGTCTATATATTACTGTTCCATCAACGTTTTTCATCAATTAAAGCATTTAAAGACTAGTAGACACTGAAAATTACATTCTCAATTTCTAAAGCTGCTTTTAGAGATTAAAAGCTATTTGTAACATACAATACCATAAGTCTACACCATTTGGGTTAGCGTCAGTATACCTAATAGCCATGTGCTCTCAATATGCAATAAATTATTTCTCRCTAAAACTGTGCGTTCAACATATCTGCTGAAATTTACTTGTTAAAACACTCCAGTGCTTCCTAATTTTTAAATAAGGAATTTGAGAAAAGAAAGCCTTGTGCTCCTACTACCGATAAGTTTCTCTAGATGGTGTACTGAATACCTCCAGTATATGCATCATTTTCTACTTAAATGTCTGCCATACAACATCAAGAGCCTGGCTTCTTTCCAAGAACTACTTGCCAGACCTTCACCACAAAACACAATGTAGAACAAGCATTCTAATGGAAAATAAGATTTATTGAACATACGGAAGAATGAAAAAGCAGCTGTATTCATACATATAACTCAACAAGAGAAAACTACTTGGTAGTTATTTACCAGAGTATTTCTACCTCTCTAAAACACAGTTTTCCTCTCTACTCCTTCATCACTTAGCTTGTCAGACAGTTTTTCTACTGGTATTAGGGTCTTACCCTTAACTTCCTCACAGACTTTGCGTGCCTTTCAGAACTCTTATAACTGATTTTTTTTCCAAAGCTAGTATTTCATAGATCCTGATCACAAATTCATTCAAAGGTGTAGTCAAGCATAGTGACTTGAATACTTCACCTTCTATTTTTCAGAGCATAAAGCACTCCTCTCTACATACTGTCCAACACTATCATCCAAGGCTGTCAGCATTTTATATCAGCACCCATGATCAAGCCTTTTCAGTCTGGTAYGGACATATTCAATCAAATCATTAGAAACTTTTTTTTTTCTTTTTTTGCAAAACTGTATGTCAGCATTTTCCAGTTGATTTTTTGGAATTAGACATCAGAGTTGGATCGAGTACCAATCTTCTGCCACTGCATATCTAATCTCTCAAATCTACTGATATAACTACACAACACCCTCCTCCTGACCTACCTAGAAAGCAAGACACTAGAAATCAAACCCATACTCAAACTGCTACATTGGAGCAAAATCTTCTACACTGGAGCAAAATCTTTCACCAGGTGACAGACTTCTAAATACAGGGAGTAAGAGATCACAGCAGGTAAGTCAACTCGGTTCTAGAAATGGATAGTATTTAAAATGAGGGAAAAAAATATTATAAGCTTCCCTATCTTGCTCAATTGGAGAGGGAGATTTTATAGTTAGTTTCTCTAATTTTACTGAATAGTAATTAGAAGAATTTCATTTGAGTTAACAGTAGGTTTCTTTTTCAAGCATCTAAATTCAATAACTGTTTCGTTTCTTACAAGATCAGGCTATCAAAGTGTGTTTTGATTTGCTAATAGTGCTACTTTCAGACACTTGGATAGGCTTGAATTGGAAAAGCCTGTAATAAATTACATATATGGGACTTCAGAAAAGCAAAGATGGCCCTGTCATTTTCTTGTCCTGTCAGAGATAAAATTCTTCAATAATCTCTGATCAAGATGTAGTCACATTTTCAAATATTTCCAGGCTGAGTACAGTGTGACTTTTCAAAAAATAAAATAAAATAAAACAAAAATTCAGAAGCCAGGTGGCTCAATTTCTAAAAATTTCTGATGGGCTTATCTGATCAGATAAGCCCATCAGCATACTGATCTGATCACAGCATAGTATGCTGATCAGAATCAGAATTAGTAATACAGAAAACCAATACACAGCATTTAGAAAAACTCCTAAATAAGTTTTTCTTCATTTCTTGTATTGGATAAAACATGCTTTTGCACCAGCTTTTTAAAAGGACTTTTGACATACATCTTTAAAGGTCATCAGATCCAGACCTTTTTGGACCTAGGAGGAGTGTATTGAGATTAAAAGAGAGAACAGTCCTTATACTACACAATAAAGCTTAACTACTGTTCCTCTGCATAAGCTACAAGGATATCGGAAGACAGTTTTGCCACCGTTCCAAAAGTTTCAAGGAAGCTAAAGAAGCCACTACTGAACACAAATTAGCTTCCTATATACTGAAGACCATATCTAGAAGTCTTCATCTGTCAAGGCAGGCAGAGAGGGAAAGGAAAGTCATTTGCATCACACTTTCTTGTGATCTGGAAACAAGTCAAAGAAAATCTTACATGACATGATCCAGCAGCATGAAAGACTTTTCCTTCATAAAAACTGTATCAAAATTAAGATTATCTTGGACATTTATCCCTACAACCGAATTCTAAGACTAACAGCAAATTACATTGTAAAGGTGCCTTCCTGCAGAATTTTTAATATTGATCTCAAGTTCAAAAACTTTAGGTTCCATTAAAGAGACTCCAGTATATTTGACTTTTTTGGTTCTTCAAAAATATGGATTTAATGTTGTTTTGGAACAACAATTTCTATGGGTTTTTTCGTAGTCTGTCCTTAGAAGTTACATGGCCTACAAAAAAAAATAAAAAAAGAAAGAATTCTGGTCCACTGACATGAGTGTCCCACACGCATCCGCCATRGCTTTTAATGTAAAAACAATTTTTACCATAGGTTTAAGTATCAGCACTAAACAACAAAATCATACAACTGCCAGGTCTTCAAGTAGCTTCCATACCATTGCAATAACCTAGTGTTACAGTTGGGGTTCTTTTCTCCCTTTTAGCAACACTATGTTTCAAGGAGAGGACAAAAAGAAAAAAAAAAGAAAAAAAAGAAAAAGAAAAAGTGAAGACAGGAGGAAGACAAAAATGTGAAGTTATCCAACAGACTCAGCAGTATGTTTAATCTCCCATTACTGGGTTACTGCAAATCTAAATGAGAACAAACTATTCTCAGCTGAAGTTAGCATTGCCAGACCAGTGTGCCCATTGCCAGACTGGAGTAAGTCTGCATCTCCAGTTTTATACGTCACACCCTGATATTTGAATCACTCTAAGAAATATCACAGGTGAAAACATTGGCCTAAACGCAGCTCCGTCTCTGTTTTCAAAATTCTAAAATAAATATATTCATTAAAATAACAACAATAATAAACTTAAAGCCATCCTGAATTTTTTTTGTTAGCTAATACAACAGTAGTTGTATTTTGCTCATTTGTTAAAAATCATTAATACTGTTTTTATACAATTAAGAATACTGCTATTTTTCTGGGACAAGATCAATTTTGCAATACAAGTCTACCGCATAAGACTTAACTCCATAGCAAACTAAGAAACAATTTTTTTCAGCATACAAAGTACTATGGCTAGACAGCTAAGTGATTTTCCTGAAATACTACTTGTTTTGCAAACTGCAGTTCAATAATTGTTCTTTTTAGCGAATTCTGAAATGATCGAGCTGAAAATCATGAAACGTAGCTTCCCCCCCACCCCCTTTTAGGCTATGAGTGAAAAACTAAACACAGGGAGATGAAGATTTGACAAGAAAGTATAAGAGACTACTTGTACAATCGTCTCACTGTAGATATATCCTTATTAAACATGCTTAGCATTTGCTTGTTTACTTGATCTATTTTGGCCAATTTTAACTAAAACTACTGGAAAATGTTGTCTTTAATAAAAATGATACATGACAGTGTAGGTCACTGGTTTTGGAAAATCAGATTAAGTTCAGTATGGAACAGTTTAGCTCAAAATATTTCAGAGACCAATTCTGAAGGACAAGTATTACGTACATTTAGCACACAGTACTTTTTCACACTCAAGCACTAGTTTAATATCTATGATATAAATCAATTTATTATTAAAATAATTTTGCCATCAGAAAACCATTTGTGTTTGTTTTCTTAGTCTAATATTATCCTTCCTTCCAAGAGAAGGAATTAAAAAAAAAAAAAAACTACTTAGCTAAATATAGCTGTAATTAAGGTATCACCTCACATGACATTATCAGTGTAGCTCTGTCTTAAAAGTCATTAGTGGTAACCTGATGAACACATCAAATCAGCAACTTTAAAATACATCATTTTCATAGCAGTACTGCAGGAAATGCAAAGTTTAGGGAAAACTCACATCATGTAATCACTGGCATCTAAACTGGGAGATATAAATTGTGCTGTGTAATAGGACAGAAGCAGACAGACTACAAAAACAAACAAAAACCCTTCTGTTCTTGCTATCTAGGTACTCCTCACCAACAAATATAATAAACCTTCAGAAATTAAACACACAAATGGCTAGCACCCAACTCAAGTGCTTGAAAGCGGCTATAAATCAGTAAGTTTGTGAGGGTAGTAGTAAACCGTTAAGTTTTAAAGTATGTAATAATAAAATGCAGGAATTTGGGGAAAAAATCCACAGAGTGCAAACAATGAACAGATGAAGAATTCAATTTTTTCCATCCATCTTGTGGAGCTGGATAAAACTGAATCACAAGAACTCTCAATAAACCTCTAAGTATGATTTTGAAGTTACATTAATACAATCCAGTCTACTGCTTAATATTAGCACATTTTTAGATTACTATACTGTTAAAAATAAAATTAGAAATAAAACCAAAGTTTATGAAAAATAACCAAGTAACTAAACCGCCAAGCATCTAATAAAATAATAAATTAAACAAGAAATAAACAAAAATTGTAAGATGAGATGTGCATCAGTGGTTAAATGAATCTAGCGCAAAAAATAAAGAGAAGAAAAGAGGTAGACTTAACTTAAGAAGGGATAGGGACATCAACCAAACTTACTTCCTGTTCATGAGATGTCTGATTAATGAATGCATGCTTTGTGAAATTCATCTCTTTAACGTCTATCTTCCTAACAACATCATATACTTTTCTGACCTTGAACACCTGACTTCTTGGAGTTTTATTTCCATTGTAGCCCATGTCATTTCCATTACTGGGAGAGGATGGGCCAATGCGAAAGACATGACAAAATATCCTCACGATCCTTAAGAGACTCTTCATTTGAGCTTCATAATTACTTGACAAGCTGAGGGAAAAAAAATGAATATTTAAGTTTCTCTTCCAGATGAAACAATTTAGTATATCAAGGAGTAAACAACCTAATGTTAGGGTCYGATTTGCATGCTGAAAAAAAAAGTAGCTTTAACCCTAGTAAATTTGAACTTTCATTCCCTGCACCATCCCAGGAAGTCAAACATAAACACCACATTTTTATTAATATCTATTCATAAGTTTAATTTGAAGTTAAATAAAACAGCAAATTCCAGATCTTGAAAAATAATTCAATTAATTTTATGCATATGTACACTTCTTATGAACCATACGACAGAAACACAATTTACTACTATAAAGATTATAACATATGAAACAAATTTGGACATCCAGTTGGAAATGTTTTTCAATATAGAAAAGATAGCATCTTTCAGTTCATTGGTCAACTGTATTAACTGGATATCCTGCCACAGCCCAATATAACCTGTTATCTCAAATGTGCATAAACTACCTCAGTCAGGTAAGAGATGAGGATGATAAAAATGGCACTGATTCTACTCAAGAAAAGTGATCTAAAAGATATTACATAAATAAAAAAACACCTTACTAGTACAGTCATCAATAAATATATGAGAAGTTTTACATCTTTTTAAAATGAATTAACCAACACTGAACTCTACAAGAATTCCTTTAGCACCAATACAGTGTAGTATCTAAGATATCCACAGGTTCATGTACAAGCAGAACAGCCTCATATTCAGCTTACTTTTCTCTCCTTAGACCCAAGTAGTAAAAATTCTTCAATTTGAACACATAACAAAAACTGTAAGAAATTAAAACTTCTTGTATAAAATTCTATACAGATAATATTTGACTATATATCTAACTCTATCCTCAAAACATTTGTAAATTTAAAAGTATGCTTAACTATATGATTGGCTTATACCAGAAAACAGACACCATAGAAGATGCTGTAAGCCTCTGATGAGATGCTGTTTATTCACAAATCTGTAAAAAAAAAAAAAGCTAGTTTCAATCTATCTAAACTAGATCACAGAATTCTACTTCTCTTCCCTCATTCTCCTACAGGCAAATTTGCAGAAGCATCTTAGATCTCCCACAATAATATAAATAACACATAAATTTAATGCCTTCAGAAAAATGTAAATGGTATGATGAATTTCTAACATTAGGTATGTATAATACTTACTGTTGAATTGTGTCTAGGACTATTTGTAGCATCACAGCACCTTTATCATCACTTGCCCTCCCTATGGTATAGAGGTAATAAAGGGTAAAGAAAAGAACTAATTTGCTTACAGCAGTGAGACTACCGGTGAGGTGTTAATTAAAAAGAAAAAAAAATAAAGATTTTATCAAACTGATACACAAAATACAACTTTCTTGCCAATATTTAAATTTCTGCCAGAGAAGTATTTGGTAAATCTGGGTAACAAAGCAATACAAAGAGTGAACAGTGCAAAGGTAGGAATACTGACGTCCACCCCAGTCAGGAAACTTGCATTACCTAGTTCAAAATTATTTATGTTTACCAGAGGCTCTGGCCACAGCTATAAGTTAGCATTTAGAAAATCTTTACTTATATACAATCTATGAACACAAGTAAGTAATTTAAATATTGGAAAAAAAAATATATTTTAACTGAGCTTTATCATCCCTCAGCAGTGTTTTCCACATGACATTCATAAATTAAAAAAGGTTCGAGTGCTTTTAATAGTTTACTGACTCTTTTACCAGCATAAATACATAGCTAAACCCAGTCTGAACCAGCAAAACCAAATTATGTCAAATTAAAATTATTTCTTGGAAAGAGGAAATACTCATTTGAGGTAATGCTAGCTTAACAAGCTCCCTGTTGGCATTCAAGGCAGAACTCCTCAGCCAGAAGCCTATTGGAACTCCAGGCTACCTCCTGTTAAGTATTACAGAAAATATATTTTTGACTCTTTGGATTTAAAAGACAAACCAACTCAACATCAATTGGATGAGGGTTAGACTCACAAAACCAACTTTTTGAAGATACTAGTTCAGCCATGTAAGTATCATTATTTGAGGTTGTAATGCAGAATGGGTGTATTTCCTATTATTTGCTGAGATAGGGCAGAAAGAGGCCCATGCTTAGAGGTCTATATCCACCAAGTACCATCCTCATTATGCCAATTAACAAAATAATTAAGAAATACTTAGTTGAAGCAGAGGTTGAAACCTCTGACATAGAATAGAATTAGCAAGATTAGAGAGCGATCTCTGAGAAWAATCAGAGATGTAGTTTTTGCAAAATTGCCTCTTTTAATAGAAAAAGAAAATAATCCTATTTCCTTTGAGACATATTACAACATATCAAATATAAGCGGGCCAGTATAAGGTCACAAGATGCCCTAGCTACAGGTATCTCTGGAAGTGCCTTCCCACCCAATACAATGCAAAGCTTCCAACTTGTCCCCAACCTGAGCTAGTAAATCCACCTTCAGCAATACAGGAATAAATATCAGCTCAGATTCAGAAACAGTACAATTCCATAAATATTGTTTCAAGAGCCTTGCAGAKGAAACTTTACATTGCTTGATATAAAGGAGTAACAATACCAATAAATCAAATCTAAACACAAAGTAACCAATTCATCTTCGAAGATCTTGAAATAGAAACAAATACTGCCTCACATGATCCAGCTCCCACAGTTTCTGACAATATCCACCTAACAAAGCAAGTTCGAAACCCTTTCCTGTAGGTTGGATTTAAACTTTAGCACAGTTTACATGTTGAAAACCTACTGGCTCTACAGAAGTAGGAATGTGTTACTAGTTAAGCTGACTGCATACTTAACCACACCAACAGCTAGAATTCTTTTTAAAAAAATTATCTTTGCAACAGCAAAATAAAATGGCATTAACACTTCTTTCCACTTTAACCCCAAAAGTTTGTGGGGTTTAAATCTTTTGTGCATATTCATTGAGGCAAAAGCCTCTCAAAACAAGATGGTGATTAACAGGGTCAGGAGATCCCAAGCAATGCCTAGTGGTTCTAATCTGCCATTTACAAGCTGGATAGAAACTTAACACGACTGATAGGGAAGGAAAAAAAAACAGCTAGAACTACAGCATGTAATTTAGTCTCCCTGCTAACTGATGGGCTACTAGAAGCCCCCAAACAGCTAAACAGAATCACTCAAAATGTTGTCCTCCTACAGCCTATGCAGACATCCTCTCCAGATACAGAATGATCTCTTAACCTTCACTTTTCCAAAAAGTCATCCAAGAACATGTTAATAAAGAACTGCTGCTAGGCTTTCATGCTCTTCAGTCCTTTCAGAAAACATTTCCTTAGCTTCTAATAGGCATAAGGGTTAAAACAAATTCTGCTAGCTATTGAAAACTGTCAGATTTTACTGATGTTTCAACAGACTACAGATGAGGCGTTTTACACAGAGTCCCTCAAACAAAGGCCACAAAAGTTAGGAAAGCATACTAAGAAAATATGCTTGCTTATTTGAGGTGCTTTCTCAAGTAACTACTTACACTGCTGAGATAAGTCACTGTTAGATGTATTTTTGGTCTGCTGCAGAGGAGATGTTCTTATATATTACASACAACAAAAGGACAGCAAATGTAACAAATGAGACAAGTCTGAGGTAACAAAATCCTCTTCAAACATGCTAGGAAAGCACACAGATAGTAAAGATGTAGAACAGAAAAAGAAAGGAAGAAAGGAAAAAGAATTACAGTTGCTAAAAAGCTTCCCTTTCTAGAGCTTACACAGTTATTTCAAACAAATATTTTTCTTCTCCCACAACCTAAGTTTCTACTTGCCAGTAGCTACAGGAGGAGGACACCAACTTTCTCTCCTGAAATTCTTGTGAAGGCAGTAATCTAAAAAGGCACTGTCATACAGAATCAGATCTGAGACCCATCTACTTCAGCATGCAGCCAGTAAGGGATGGTTTAAATTTTTAACCCTGTTAAATAGCATCAACTGCTAGGTAGGTTAGCAACCTACTTATGATCCTCTGACACTTACCTCAGCAGTTTGTGACCATTTGTTGTAGCAACTTCAGCAAGACTTGTTAGGATTTTATGATACTGGCTTTCACTCTGCTGAGACAAGTGTTCCAGAACTTGCCGCAACTGGTAAATTAAAACAGAAGAAATTGCATAATGTCAAGGAGTTGCAAAATTTGACTTAAATTTAATTCAGATCACTAGCACCCAAGCTAGCTGTAGCTTCTAGAAATGGTAATGCAYGCTTCTCTATTATCCAATATCCAGTCTAACCTAACATTCCATTACATCTTGCAAACAAAACTTTAGAGAAAATATATACTTTTTATAGTCATTTTATGGACTACAGGATATAATCATCGCATGAATGCTAAGAACGCTAAATGCTTAGTCATATAGTGTTAATTTGTACAACTTATAAATTATACAATTTATTTTCATCTGAAAAATAAATGGAATTCACATTCAAATTCTGAAGGCTATTAGCATACATCTTTCAAGTTCATAATTCTACCATTTACCCACCTCCCCAGTTCACTCCTCTGCTAGATTATGGCATGGTATAGACGAACTTTAGATTATAGAGTTTGCTTTCACAACCTTCATTCTTGCTCAAAACACTGAATACCCTCCGTTGGGTAAAAATTCATATCCTGCTAATCAATAATTCCTTATAATTACTTTCTCTTATCTAATTTACTCTTTTTCTTGCTAGCAGCATTATTTGGCTCACAAAGACTAGAGGCCATCAATGTCCAAACACTGCTCTGTCTTCCAATCCTTTGTTCTACACTTTTCTCGGGCCTAAGCAGTTTTTTTATAGATAAATTAACTCTTCAGTGACACTGTTCTTCRTGCATCCCTATTGTTTCCTCCCTTATCTCACTCTCATTTTCAGAAAGCTTGGTAATCCTTCTCATAGAATTACTGAAACATGAGATGAAAAGGAATCTCAGGAGGTTATCTAGTCCAATTCTCTGCCTCAAGACAGGAAAAAAATATCTGTGATCCAGACTGGCTTATCATTTTAGGGCTTTTTGATTCTGGAGGCTCTGGAGCTTCAGCACATCATCTCTTTTAATATTTCACTATCCTTAACTATTTTAGAGTTTTCCTCATGGACAAACTGAATCTTTAGCTACAAATTTCTATGGCAATAYCTTTATCTTATTTGCTGTAAAATGTTATTTCTTTGCTCCTTTGAGCAGCCTTTCACATATATAAGATAACCACCAAGCTGTTTCTTACCCTAAACTCCTTTAAGCTAAGTAACTTCAGTTCTTCAAACCTTTTCATAGAGTCCGCATTCCTTATATTTGTAAGTCTCATTAATCTCCTCAGTATCTGTCCAATTTATCTTCATCTTCCTTTGAATGTAGTCTCCAAAATGGACAACATATTTCAACTAAGACAGCCAATGACGACTAGTGCATAAAGATTGCTTCACGTGTCTTACAGGCAACAGAAACTCCTTTACTCTCACTCATCATCTCAAAATCACGTGCAACTTGTAACCCACTATGAACTTCAGAACCTTTTCTACAGAACTGCTCCATAGGCAGCAGCTTCCCATATTGTATTCAAATGTTTATTGTTCCTATCTAAACATAGGAGCCCCATGCTTCTCTTCCCAGTGAAGCTCATCCATTCTGCCAGCAGTGTGTTGATAATATTTTTAGCTTTTCAAGAAAATTTAAAATTTGACTCCTGACTTCCAACATACCTTCAATCTCTTATCTTCATGTTATCACTTCAATATAAAATGAACTGGTCTTAACCAAGACTCTGGGCAAAACAGCTCAGAATTAAGCCATGAAAGAACCATACTTAAAAACATTCTTCCATTCTGACAGTGAATATCAGGTCTTTCTTCTACATACACCTCCACCACTAGTCACACACAGGGAGGAAAAAAAAAAAAAAAAAAAAAAATTGTTTTCCTTCTTGTCTTCTACAATAACATTTTCTCATTTACTTTTCGAGGATCTTTTTTGTTCTGTTGTTTCAATTCTTTTACTTGAAATCCTCTACACCATTCCCCCATTCTTCCAGAGTTTTCACCTATCATCTTACCTCGTAAAAGCCAATCCAGTCTCAGAAATGTAAACACTGTTTCTATACACATCTGTGAGTGCTCAGTCTTGTAATGGAAGCAATAAAAACACCCAAAGTACAGAAAACACCACAAACTTCAAAAATCTGGCAAATCAAGTTCAGTAAATTGGCAGATAGCATCTTACCATAATACTACAGTGTTTTTCTCTTCTTTTTTTTTTTTCCTTTTTTTTTTTTTTTTTTTTTTTTTTTTTTTTTTTTTTTTTAATCTAAGGTCTGTACAATTATTTGCAGATATTTTCAAGCAAGCAATGTATTAAAAATCTGTAAGTAATTGGGTTTGGAAAGGAGGATAAAACTACCACATACTTCCTTCTCCCCTAAACAATGAAGAAACAAGTATTCTTTTACTTGTTTTTTTTCTTGCTTTAGAGTGCACTAAAGCCACAATAATGAAAAAAACAAGGTACAGAAGAACCACTGAGAAAGGAATAGTTTAGCACTAGTTCCATCTATGGCACTAATAAAGAAAGAAACTACGTTTGCAGTCTTTCGCACTCTATTTTTACACATTAGCTTCATAAGGATGAGTGTTCACTCCAAATGTTCCTTTCATTCTAGATGATTCAAAACGTGAGACAAATCCTAGAATTGATGCAGATGCAGGTAACGAATAAGTGAAGGCAAATATGCTCAATTACACAAAATAATTGTGTATTTAGAGTGTTTTATCAGCATCATTTCTAAGAGAGCTTGGAAGAGGTCTGCTCTTCCAGTTGTCGCACTGTCTAGATCACTCTGCCAAGTTAGAAGACTAGATTAAATGGATTCTACATTTAATACTGAATTCTCTTGTTTAAAGCTAAGTTAAGGTCATAAATTCTCCATGTGAAAAAAAATAGMGCATAGTGGTTAGCTATTGGATAGCATCTTCTAATCAGAACACTCATATTAAACAATGAGATCTCTACAAAACAGATAGATTTGTAGCTATGCAATACATAATATCATATTACCATATTTTCCCGCAGATCTTCATTCTGTGTCATTTGAATTATTGTCTGGAAAAGTCGAGGATGGTATTGTATTAAGACTTCACAAGTCTCTCCATACCCACCCTAAAAAGCAATAGTTCAAGAAACACTTAATTAAAACAAATACAAGAATTTGAATTTTATAATATTGTAGATGTTAAAACCTACTGAGAAATATAGACAACTTAAAAAAAAAAGCTGAATGCAGAAATTTAATCCCCAAATAAACTGAAATTCAATAAAGTGTCAGAATTAGATATCACATAATGTTTATGAGAAGACAGACCGATATCCAAATTCTTTCAGTATACCAACTCATACAAATCCACCCCCTTTCT
Source organism: Rhea americana (assembly GCF_003343005.1). Taxonomy (NCBI): domain Eukaryota; kingdom Metazoa; phylum Chordata; class Aves; order Rheiformes; family Rheidae; genus Rhea; species Rhea americana. The sequence goes on along the minus strand of NW_028186368.1, from coordinate 2,929,213 downwards.
CCTCTTTTATAAAGCTTTAGAAAGCCACAGTTACTTTATATCGGAACATTTCCCCTAACAATTCACCAAAGAACAGTACAACACTTAGCTCAGTTACGTCCTATTGTWGATGGATGACAACAGACCAGCTAATTGCATTCCGGAATCTAATCCTACAAAACAAACGCTTTTTCCAAATATTCGTGAACCACAGGAAGTTCYRCCTGASCGTGAGGGGSAATTTCTTCMCTGTGAGAGTGACRGAGCACTGGCRCAGGTTGCCCAGAGAGGTTGTGGAGTCTCCTTCTCTGCAGATCTTCAAGGCCTGCCGGGATGCAACCCTGTCTAMCATGCTCTAGGTGACCCTGCTGAGCAGGGAGGTTGGACTAGATGATCTCCAGAGGTCCCTTCCAACCTTTCTGATTCCATGATTCAGCACAAATCTGACTTTCTAAAGGCAGAAATTGGTTAAATCCATTAAAGGGTTATCTAACATTAAAACTATTACACAAGTATGATCCCACATATGCTCCTAAATCAACAGCTCAGACTAACTTTCCAGAACCTTYGGGGAAAAAGGTTGGGGTTTGGGGGTGGGGGGGAGAGAATTTGAGCTCAAGGCTTATTTACATCAAGTCTTATTTAAGACAGTTGCATTTTGGAAGGGGTACCCAACATTTGAACGCAAACATCAAATTCAACACTGGAAAATAAAAAATGTAATCCATTAAATGCTTCAACTCTAGAAATTCCTTTCTGTTTGTACAAATGGTCTATAATTCCTTTAATAGCAACAGATTAAGTTGTTCCTAGTGCCAAGGACCTATCTGTTTTAATAATTCAGAATCCATGAGGACAAATTTAAGTTAGCTCGCTAAACCTGTGGTTAGACCACATTGGCAAGGAGTATATGAATCTACTATTTCAGTCTACCAAAAACATGCATCTACACTGAAAAGCAAGCTGGTAAGTAAAAAATAAAATCCTAGATGTAAAATGAAAGAAACCATTTGTTTCCTTTTTTACTTAGTATCACAAGTTTGTCTTGACTCAAGGCAGTATCATCACTACAAAAGAGCAAACACCAGGTTTCATTACTCATACCCACCCCCCCCCCTTTTTTTTTAAGGAGGGGCAGGGAACAGAATTTGGATGTTGAGTGGTGCCCATCTTTTTTAGCCCATTAGGAATTGTAAAAATGGAGACAGAAGCAGACAACTGAAAATCCAGTCACAACAAAGTTAGAGAGCATCATTTGGACACATTCAATATGCCTCATCTATTTTTGATGCCTTATAATGCTTTTAAAGCTTTGGGTTACAGAAGATGAGAGCAATAGATCTTCTTTTAAACAAACCTCACCATTTTTTTATAGACCTCATTACAAAATAATCATCTTGAGATGAAGTGTAATCAGATCCACGACTCATGAGTTCTGGTTCAGAAGACGCATTGCCTACTCATCAGGTATAGCTTTATGTTACACTTTGGGGGATTTTTCCCTTAAATGACATACACACCTCCTACCTCCCCCTCCTGCATGTACTTTCTTCACAAGGGGAAGGATACAGTATCAGACACACCTACCGCTGACTCTCACAACAGAGATTTTTTACAGAAKATTAAAAAAAAAGAACAAAAAAGTAATGACAAAATTCCTTAAGCCTTGAAAACAAAAATGTATGAAATCGCATAACCATCATGGAATTAATTACCTGAGTGTTTCAGTCTAGCATGAATAGTTAAGAAACTACAATTTAAGAACTTACAAGTTCTTCTGAGATTGTTTATGCTTGCTTCCCCATTTTTACCCTCTCCCTCACAACTGAGAACATGTCTCTTCCTGACATATGCTGAAAACACACGTGCTCCCTTGCATACTTAACATGGCACTTATATATATGCCAATATTCAAAAAAACAATATGCAAGTGAGCATTAAAAAAGGGAAGCATTTTTCATAATAAGGAAAAAAAGCACATTTTGCAACATGAAGGATTATTTCTGCAACATTCTCATATGAAATAYCATTGTCAGTATTCTGTGCATCATTAACTCAGATTCCATTAAAGTGACCCCAGCACAGGCTTCCAGTAAAAGAACACTTAAATATACCCCAAGTTCCTACAAACACTAAGCTTCATTACAGATATAAAAGAGGGTGAATGTTAGGACATCCTCATATGTGAGGACAATATTCCACACTAAGTTTCTGAGGAGACTTCGAATTTCTTCAGTGCAATTTCTGCAGAATTCTTTTTAAAAAGCAACATACCAGCTGGACACTCAAAATGTTTTGTAAAAAGAAAGAGAGGCCAAAACAGAATCTACATAAGTAATATCCATGGAAAGACTGGTTACTCCAACAAAGCAACCAGAGAAGCTGTCCTGTCTGAAGTCAGAAATAAACATTAGAAATGAATTATATATATAGTTTTGATAATGAAACATGAAAATAGGTTTAAAAAACATAAAGAAGTCTTTAGTGTTAAATTTAAAAATCTTGTACTTCTAATTATTCCAGGCATTCTACTTAAAGTGACCCAAAGACAGTAACATACTTAAGACTCTCTTCTGTTGCTACATTAATTTTTTATGGCATATTTACACATTTATAATACGACCACCTTTTTTCCACCTGCTATTTGGGAAATAAGAATAGCTAGTTTCTTTGTTGGTCAGCATCAGCCTTACTGCATTTGCTAATTAGACACAAGCTAATTAACACTAGCATGATTTTGGAACATGACACCTTATAGTACAACCAAGACTTGAAATAAATTCAAATTTGTTATTTCTACTTAGATGTAATATCCTTATTTTTCTAGGAACAGGTCAAAATTAAAGAAAAAAATCATAAAATAGAGACTGGAGCTGAGGATTTATTAAGATGTCTCATATCCAAAAAGGAATGTTTTCAGTAACCTAACTTAATCAAGACTTTCCACAGACAATCCGTGAAATAAAGTTTTCGGAATTAAACATTAAATATTCTAAAAGTACCTGAAGTGTACTGAAAACAGCAGTCACTACTGGATACAGATAGCTACTTCAACTACTGGTCCTAAGGAAAATGAGGAATCTTCAGTATTTAAGTAACTTGAGAATATTTTAATCTATTAGTGCAGCATCCTGTTAGACATTCACCAGGTTTACATGATGTCCACTAAGTGCAGTGATTTTTTTTTTTAACATTTTCTACTCTGCTGATTAAGTAGTAATCTTAAAATTCACTCTATTGGAAACAAATCACAGAAAGATATATCAGCAAGCAGTACAAGCAACATTTTGCACCAAACTAGAAAGACTATGTTTTATCCAGCAGTTGAGAACATGCAAGACTTTATAGCTTTGTTCTTCAAAATTCATCATCCAGATGTAGAATTTGTAATACCTTGGAAAAGTAGAACAACCAACAGCATGTAAGGGTTTTTTTTTTGTTTGTTTGTTTAATAGTCACATTTCTTCAAGAGAAAATATATTAGTTAAGGCAATAAAAATTACTCCTTTTTGAATGTCTCTACCTCTTACTTTTTAACAATTTAGCACACAAACACCTAAACAGAGCTTTTTACCATCAAACAAAGAATCCTCAAACTTTCTAGTCTAAGAGTTCTGCAAATTCTTTGCTTCTTCAATTTTGCAAAGTTTTTAAAGACTTTAATCAGATCTCATTAAAGACTTTTGTAAAAGTTACAAACTGGGAACCATTGACTTAAAGGTTAAATTTTATTTTTGCAATTCTGTTTTGCAAAGACTATAATCTTTCACAAGCCTTCAAATTAAAAAGACAACATTAACCAGCTGATATTGTATAAACTTCTATAAGTTCACAGAAAAAAAAGCATTGCTAACTCAATACCTGTACACAGAGATCCAAGGGAGTAATGCCATTTTTGTCTGGTAAATATTTGGCTCCYCTCATCAAAAGGATTTGTGCTGTGTCTCTCTGACCATGACTATTAAAAACAGAGAAGAAAGAGAGTTAACACAGCACTTCATCCAAGAGTAATAAATCTGCTTCTACTTCATCCAACTAGCAAAAACAAAATAAGGTAGGAAAAAACACAAACAGTTGATGGTAGAAAAATAGGGATGAAAGATGATGCCACYGATATTCCTTTACTATATTTCAAGGTCACTGCAGAAGCACAGAGCAACACTGTCCAGATACGGCCCATTTATGAAACCAGAGTGGTCCTCACCATTCAGAAACAATCAATCTTTGTCTAGTCTCATAAATCTGTATGAGCTGCACTTTTGGCATAGAAAGAGCTCCATGTAAATTTAYATCCTAACTTACATCACAGGAAAAGTTATTTTTACTACATGAGTTGTTTGCTCACTCTTCCCAGATTTTGATACGACCTTTGTGAAGCAGAGTCTAATCGTGCTTTAATTATCAGAAAGAGATTAATAAAAATTTTTAATAGTTAAAGTGTCAGTCTTCCACAAGAGATATATCAAAGAGTGAGAGGTCCCTTCCAACCTTATCATTCTATGATCTATTACAGTAATTGCTTTTTAAAAGCAGTGAATTTGAATGTTTTGCCTAGTCTTTAAATGTATAAAGGGAGATGACTTTTACTGTTCCATTCAGAGTCTATTTCACACTCTCACTGGTGTGTCTGTTACATAAGATACTTGTACATTCCCTTGAGTGAAGAATGTCACAGTCAACTATTCCAATAAGTCATCACTGGCTACAATAAAATAACATGAATTATTATTTATATTACATATCCTTTAACAATTAGAGCATTATTTTCCAAAACACTTCTGAAGAAAATGAAGTTAGGAACCAGTGAATAGACGTTAAATTTATGAAGCTTACCTTAAAGTCTATTTGAGCACATACCTTCACTGATATTTAGTGCATATGCTAGCAAAATCCAATGGGTGAAATTAAAGACTGGTACAAAAGGCATATCAACTAATGCTACAGCTACAAGCTTTACAACTATGTTTTAGATTATAACTAGTTTGTGGCGTGCCTCTTACATAAACATAAATTCATATTTGCCATTCTGGAACGCACAAAGACCACCTATGCTAACAGTTCCAGGRGAGCAAAGGAAAAGCGACAATTAACAGCTGAGGGGCGGGCAAAAGTTATTTTTATCGAGCTCTCAACAGTTCCTGACTGAATTCTCCTCTTCAATGTCCTTTCCAACTCAGGAAACCAGTAGATTAATCTAACATACTAGACTTTCCCCAGCAAACACTCAGCTACCAGCAGCTGGTAGGAGCTAAAACTAATAGCCTTCTGAAGCATTCTTCAGTTTAAACCTCCAAAGTAAGTGCACAGTATGTCCACTTAACACCCTGAAGAACAGGGGTTTCAAAGTTAGGGTACCAGTGCTCAGAAACTTTCTCCAGCCATCACCAGCCACTGCTATCATACTCTCCCATCAGGAACCTATATAGCCCTTCTTCCTGGGTGGCACCAACTAGTACCTCAGACAATAACAGGTGTTTACTTCCACTACACACCCTGCTCATTCCACACTTTCAATTGCTCCAGTTGTTCATTTCTAAAATACCAGTGTTGTACCTGCAACGCATTCCTTTCTCACGAAAGGTTCTGAGCTGAAGCAAGTCACTTTCTTCATCTAGGGTGGATGTCAATACACCCAGGATGCCTTTAAGCACCAAGGCATTCAATTAGCTAGCAGCCATTTATTCTCTACTTTCCCCTCTCTTCAATTGCCAAGAGTCAGCGCACATGAGCTCCAGAGACCAGGGCTCCCACAACATAAGCCTTGGCAGGCCACCAGGTCAGTCCATTTCTCCCTTTGTTTAYATTAGTGTTTAATCATAAGTGAACTATTTAACCTGTAACCAAAGCACAGGGATTACAGAATTGTAAATGTTCTAACAAATAGCTGAAAGGCTCCAATTAAAACAAGACATCATTAATCATATGTGATTAGTTTTGAAATAAAACTAAACAATGAAGAAACCAGAACTGACCTGTGACAATATAATTTCAGGCCAACATGTACATATGTGCCTTAAAGATGTAATTTCATGTACACTATAATGACATAATGTACATTAAAGAATAGTCAAACTTACCCTATGAAAACTTTTGTTTTTTATAAATTGATGAATGTAGYAATTATTAGCCTAACTACTACTTTTTAACATGGGGTCTTCTCACACAGAAAAAAAGAAAGAAAAATAAAAGAAAAAAAGAAAGAAACTAATTTAGATGCTATCTTAAAAATGTCTAGCAGACTTGTATTTATGAATGGTCTGGGAAGGACGAGGCAGGAAGGTTATCACTGCTTAACAATCTCTGAGAACTGTTTGCAAAGAATATTGACCCAGTACAAAAAGCTTGTCAAATTCTTATCTTAACAATTCACTGATTTTAAATAGCCACAGAAAAAAAAGAGAAAAAGACTACTCAATAGGCTAGGTTGGTAGATCTCATTTTTTTCAGAGAAAAGCTCAGTACTCTGATTTATGACTCATGCTAAAACATGCAGAGCTATGTATTTAACATGTCTGTTAGAAACAGGTATCTTAGCTCGCAGTACTAACATAAGCCTTCAGATGAAGCAAACTACATTCAAACATGAGGCAAGATTAAACACAAGTCAGCTTTTATGTTGCCTCATTTTTGTGCTTTCTAATAATTGTTATTGCACCTGTGTACTCCCAAAATACTCAACTTTTTTTTTTTTTAACTCAGTATTAAGAATACTATACCTGCAAGCGAAATAGAGTGGAGTTGCTCCTGACACATTGGGCCTGTTAATATCTGCACCGCTGTCTAGCAAACACTGCACTGTCTTTTTGGAACAGAAGAAAATGCCAGCATTAGAAAGACATCAACAGAGATATTGCTTGGCTTGCAATTATTTAGTGTCATGCATCTTGCACTATACTGAAGGATTTAATTTCCAGTAATAAATCTCAAAAACAAAATTCCTAAATACTGTATGGAGAATTATGGCTGTTGTTGCTAATAAAGCTTTCTTACCACTTCCCATTTTAATAACGATGCCTTTTATARAACTTAAGCTAATCTCAAAGACCTGGAATTAATTATTTCCATAGAAGTGTATGCAGTAGTGTATGCAGTCCATACCATTTACTTAGCCAAATGACAGAATTCTTTACATTCCTAAACGTTATAGTGAGCATATGAAAAGCCAAAGCAATATCCAATTCTTGGCAACTCCAACATATGTTAAAGTTTACAAAACTTACTGTCTTGTGGCCATTTTGACAAGCAACATGAAGTGCTGTCTGTCCCATTGCATCTTCAACATCTACATTACTGACGTGTTGTACAAGATCATGAAGCAATTCTGTTCGTCCATTGACGGCCAACCAATGAATCTAAGTACAAAGCAAATACATATTTTCTTYAGCAATAATGGTATTTCGTAAATACGTTTTTAAACCTGACTGTACTATTGTCAACAGAGAAACAAAGAAAAGCTTTGAATAAAATTATCATATCATGCTCAGATATTGGGATCACACTTCTTGACTCTTAAGGTCACTGGACACATAGCAGTTTTCTTTAGTTACATGTAAGATAGAAGAGGCTTAAGAAACCAGTGTCTTCAAATTTTGCATTCATTTTAGAGTATCACTAGAATTAAAAGTACTTACTGCAGTCAAGCCTTCATTATTACAAATGTTGACATCTGCACTATATTCCAAAAGCTTGCTCATACATTTCTTCTGGCTGTGAAAAATAAATAAATAAAAATAAAAGAATAAATACAATAAATCCSAGTCATGCAAAATGATTTACAGAGACCAAATATCTTCTCAAGCTTCCCTCACAATAATTCATCACATGTATAAACCATAGCCGGTAGATTTAACTTTTGAGGAGCACAGTACTGAGCATCTAAAAAASAGAAATAATCATCCATAGCACTGGAGACTCATACAGTGCAAGTGCAGCATATTAATCATCAAGGCAGGAGGTAAGGGAAAGAAATCATAATTGCGCAGTTGCGGAGACTGTACACATAYCTAACTACTTTAACAATTTCAGTTGAGCATGAACTACACCCTGAAGATAAAAAGCTARAATTCAAATAAGGGGAATCCATAAAGTTTATCATCATCAGCGCACTTCAGTGAACATATCTTTAGTACACTACTACATTGTTATTTAATGAGACACTCGCTGTAACATTAAGTAAATCTTCAGTAACTACAACTGCTTTCATAAATGTAGAGGTTTTTTTTTCCTATTTCATATTTTACCAGTTTATTAACGCTCTCTAGTTCTGTAAATGCTTTACCCTTAAAGGGTTTGATTCCTTAAAGAGTTTTTTATTCTTACTTTTTCTTTTTATCAGTATATCTCAGACCTTTCTCATACTTCCCTTCCACATAACTATCTCCTGTATATAAATTTCTGCATTTGAATATGTACTGCTATTTCTCCCTTCTCCTACATATACTCTTTCCACAYACCTAAGAGCCACTAAATAACTCCTCCTCCTCACTTGAAGTATTGCCCCTACTATAATTCAGTTACTGTGTTATATATATGCTCTAAAATGAAAAAGACAATAGTATAATTAACAGCTGTGTGTTTCCACATACTACAGTTTGAAAAAAAAGATCTTAAAACCTTTATTTATTTATTTATTTATTTATTAATAAAGATTTGGTAGTTTTACCAACTTTTACTGAAAGGAAATTTCATGCATCATTTAAATAGATTTTCAGAAAATTCAGTAATGATCGGAAGTAAAAAGCTGTCACTAGTTTCAGAGTTAGAACCTGGTTTATTTTTAACATTGTGAAATTTACTTTCAAAATTAAAAGTTATCCAGTTCGAAAGACACAGTTTATTCAAAGCTAACGTTGTCTTCTCATAAGAAAAGTAGAAAAAAACCTCTTTGATAAACCAAAACAAGAAACTGGTATTTGTCTCAGAGAGCAACTAGAAAGCACAGTAAATGCATCTTAAATGTTTGAATGCCATTAAAAACACTTCCCATAATAACTGAAGTATCACCCTTCTTGAAAAAATGTTTTATTATTAAAGATGTGATCAGTTACACAATTATTCTATCACAAATAACATAAGAGTTGCTTCAACTGACAAGCTGCTCATCTCCAGACATTTTGCTCCTAGTGGAAAATCTCTGCTGCAAATTGATTCAAGTATGACTTGGGCTACTAAAGCTGAACTATGGCATATTAAGCRTATTTCTAATAGGAGATTTTTGTTGCCATTCCATTATTTGTCAAAAGTAATAATCTCTCAAGTGACATTGCTTTTTTAATTTCTTTTGAATTATGCAGGCAACTAAAATCTTGAGTTACACTTCCACTTCTCTCCTATTTCACTTCAATTCACGAAGTCATCACAGGAATAGCAACGCAAAGGCTTTCCAGAAGTAGCCCTACAGCAAGTGAAAAGCGGTAATATAAATGCGAGAAACCTGTACAGATAAGATCAAATCATGAATAACTTACAAAGGTAGAAACTAGATGATGGATGGCACAAATGGAGATGAGCAGTACAGTTTAGTTTCTTGTGAATTTTAAGTCATTAAATAATATTAAAACTTTTTTTTTAAAAAAAAAGAAACGTATGTCTAGTCCCAGAATCACTCCTTGTATTGCAGATAACATCGAAAACCACCTTCCAAATGGAAAACATTGCAACTATAGAGGACTGCAAGACAGGTATCTATATGTATCTGTCTTTCTCTTTGTATATATGTGTATACATATAAACACACACACACACACACACACACACACATGTATACACAAACCCAGTGGTGGGTTTTTTGCATTTCAAGTCCAGTTCTTTTGTACTGGACTTGCTATGTTGCATAAATTGCATTCCATTCCTTTGCAGAAGACCAGTTTTATTTCCTGTCATGCACACTAACATCTTGCATGCACTGCCCTAACTTATGTAATAGATTCTTCTCCTACAAACTTGAAGATATCTCACAGGAGCCTTTAACAAAGAAATAATAATTACAAAGAGAAACTAAAGCATTAAAGCATTTTTACTGTAAAATTCTTCTTTCAAATTGAAGTTCATGAAGTTCGTACAAATATATACCTTCCCTCCCCCCCCTTTAATACTGTTCATGCAAATTTTGTATTCCTCTCCCTGCAGGAAAAGTCTCCTTGGAAACACTTTCTGAGTAACAATCTGAACAGCTGAACAGCAAAAACCCTTTCAGTTTCCTCTTCTAAATATTTCCTTACTTAATTAACTGGAAGGTAAATTCATGCTTTGTTTGAAATAAGGATCATTGTGTCAGTCACAAAATCAAACATCCCCGTCCCCTCAGCTGCTGGTTAACAGAAAACACTAAAATAATTATATAACACTAGCCACTTCAGACATACCCATTTATATACACAATTATTTTTGAATATTTAGAACATCAACCTCCAAGTTCACCGTAAATGTGCCACTTTCAAAAGTGAAAAACAAAKTGTTTTATTTAACCTATACAAAAATATTACAGATCAACTCAAGTGCACAATGTACACTATTTTTCCTAAAGAAAGAACAAAAAACTTTTTTCTTACCCATTTCTTGCTGCTAAATGAAGAGGTGTGCATCCTGAAATGTCCTGATAGTTTGGATTTGCTCCTTTTTTTAACAATAGGACAAGGCATTCAACTGATCCACAACTGAGAATAGATAAGGAAAAACTATAACAAAGACATTTAAAAACTAGGTCTATTACTGATGCACACACAACAGCAGTACTACCTACAGATTACAATCAGCACAAAAGAATGTTAACATGAACTGGTTTTACACTCTCATATTTCAAGTTACATAAAGCTAAAGGAAAGACACTGAAATATAGTAGAAGCTACAACCAGCTTTTACTAATGAACAGRTATTAGACTTCTATGTGATTTTAGTGACTTCAAAATCCAACAAGGAATCTTTAAAGCTGTTAACCATTTAAATTGAAAACTGCTTAAAATGTGCTTTTCCCTCAACATTTTGTTTCCCACCTCTTACCTCCTTCATCCTTTTGCTGTTTCACAGGATTGAAATGTTCATTAAACAACAATTTCAGTATAATTTTTTGTTACATTTCAGTTTCTAGAAGTTACATTTAAAAGCTTAAATAACAGTAAAAACTAAAACTCATACAACTACTTCTTTTCTATTTGCTTTGAATCTGTGTCTATCTTCCTTTTACTTTTCATAATAGAATAGCTCTTCCAGATAACCAGTGTCACCTACAATACAGAAACTTTGAATTAGATGTTCATCTTGCTCCTGTACTCTGCAGAAGGGGCTGATTACTACAGAGTATTTTTCGTATTCCTCCTGACTGGTTTATCCATTATTACCAGTCTCATCAATGACAGAACTACTCCACACCACCCACCAGAAAATAGTCTAGCTGTACAATAAATAACTTGCAAAAATAGTATCTTAATGAGATACCCAATAGACATCCAAGAAGTGAGAATTCACAAACAAGAAGTAATAAAAAACACTTACAAAAGTAAAAACAGAAGACATTTAGACAGTTTCCTATGATCAACAAGATGATAACATTTCAAAACTTTTCAGATATAAGTTAAAATTAGCTTATTTCTTCTGCTAAGTAGATTTTATATAAGATGTACTATGAGATGTAGTGTTCAGGAAAAAGATATTCCTAAAATAGCCTGCTTTAAAAACCTGGAAGTTCTACCTTCACTGTGCCCCAAAACATGCTGTTGCAGAAAGTATATACACTTTCAAAACACTCCTTCCCCCCCTCCTTTTTTTTTAAAAAAAAAAAAGAGTTTAAATGCAAGAGCAGTCAAGACACTTAGAATAGGACTAAAAAACAAAGCACTTAATCCTTAGTTTTAAGTCAGTATTCTACAAAGCTATTTCAAAACCCATTTGGTTCATTTCTATTAAAAAMGGTTAAGTGGATTGTTTCTTGGAAATGTAGATTTATCTCATGGAAGAGCTATACAAATATACACATATTCATCTGATTTCAGTTATCAAATGATAATAAATCAATACAGGTGATGAATTGGAAGTTTCCAGTTAAGTCCTTCATCCAGAGTACAAAAAATTACTAGAAGTGAATGACCAAGTTTTCTTCAATTCAGTTATGAGCACACAAAGTAATTTGGTACAGCTGCTTCCCAATGAGTATCCAAATGCTCCCCACTGAGAGCAGCATACCAAAATGCTTAARAAAAAAACAAGCAGCACCTAGTGCAGTAGACCAGGCTTCTCTAAATCTAGAAAAGCATGGGTAAATTGGCTATTAAGAATACACTAGTAGCTACACTTCTCTCAGATTGAACTTCCAGAGAAAGAAAAAAAAAAAAAAAAAAAAATCCACCAAGACTTCCCCTCAGTATAGTTTGGAAAGCCATTTGATATCATTTGTACAATCTGTTTTCTCAATAGGGGTGAACCAACAAAATACAAGAGTAAGTGTAAAAATAAAAAGTTAACTGATGCTACAGAGTTTCCAGCTTACATTAGTGCCTTAGATTTGTAGTAATACTTTCATTGTTAACTTCTGGAGTGGACTCAAACAAGTCTTACTTTGCTGCAATATGAAGCAAACTTCTCTTCACACGTCCAAATGCATAATTCACATCAAATTTTGAGTTTGATAGAAGTTCTGAAACAGACCTTAAAACAGAGAAATAATTTTAATGTTTTTAAAAAGTTCATAATATCCAAATTATATACTGTAATTTGTAAGAAAGCTCTCTTTCATTATCACTTCTTTTTCCTCCAGCTACCTTCTAAACATGAGATCCAAAAGCCTTTCAACATCTGCATATTAACAATACTTTTACTCTTCACTTCTTCCTTGTTTTTAAAGACAATTGTGACACTGGGCAACTGCTTTAAATGTAAACTAGTAAGAACTAGACCAGAAGGTCAATTCACTTCTTTATTGATATGGAAAACAAGCATATAATTAGCTTTGGACTGAAAAACCGCAAATTCTTGTTTTCTTCGTTATCTCAGCATAAGCATCCTATCCAGATATCCAGCAGCTTTCCTAAACATAGGCAAAGTTCAGAAGAAAGACTGATACATGAAATCATGATGATGATGTAGGAAACATTTGAATGATAACAGGGTATGAAATTTAAATAGATTCATTTAAGCCTTAATGAATCATGGCATTAGTAAAGATAAAACTTCTCTAAATAGGTCTAATTGCAAGTGAAATGGTGATTTTAGCCTGCAGTAATGAGCTTATCACATAATTTAAAACCCTTGTACACAATATTAGCAAGATATTATGCAGTAGAACAAATATTTATCCTGGTTATATATACAATTTACAACGTCATCAGGAGGTGCTACCTGCTTGCCTACAAAGCTCAATGGATGGCAGCACCACTTAATTAGCATTACACAGTCTCCAGATAGTAAACAACCATTACTGGAGAAGAGAAACAGCTGCTCATCCAGGGAATTCCAGAAGTACAAATCTTATTGTCCAATTCTTATTCCRTATATTTTTTAACCAGTAACATGAGACTAAGAGCTTTTATATCATCAATAAACACACATTTGAAACTACAACTTAAGTTACAAAGCAATGCTTTTTTATCTCATCCTTGGCCAAATTTCTCCATGTGCATCAACAGAACATCTCCCAGTTCTAGTCTAAAGCATAAGGATAATAAATTTCTAATTCTGAACTCCAAAGGCAACTCAGGTATGAATATGGGAGAATGTATGAATAAACTAGCTTCAGCTAGAAGGTATCTCTGTAAACCTGCACAGCACTTCAGCAACAGAACTCAAAGTGCTCTAGCAGCTGCAAATCTAACATGGTTTCTTTTTTAAAAGATACTACTAATAAAGGAAACTAAAATAGCTCTCACCTGTGCTGGTCAGCCATAACCATTGGCATCAACGTATAGACAGCTGTTTCATTATCTGTGTAAAAATTAAATTGTTCCATCATCCTAAAGTAATTTTTTACATAAAATAAGTTCATCTAGAACACTTATTCGTCTTTGGTGCTATGGTTCAATAGATTATTATTATAGGTTTTAGGTACCTACAACTACATTATAAAGAAAAAACCACCATTTCTCACATCCCAAGTTTGAAGGCAAGGAAAAAGGCCAGAACAGATAAAGGTGCAGATCAGTGGTGGAAACAGATTGGCGTTCAACTAACACACTCTCTGTCAGTATTTCCACTGCATATATGCTTGTGCCACATGCCTGTTTAATCACTGATAGTCATTCTGCAGTAAAACACTACTTAAAATTTGACAAAACAGAAAAAACGCTTTAGAACATAGTAACTGTTAGGCAGTATTTTCTAGCTTGAAGTAAGGTATGCCTTTGGGAGCACAGACTCTTTCAGCTTGATTTTTGACCCATGATTGCAGGAACTACGCTTACTGGCAACTCAGGTAGAATATGAAGATACAAGACTGTTCCAGTCAAACTTTAATTTGAACTTTTTGTTCATTATCTTAATTGAACTAATATACCAAAGTTACACGGCAGTCAGAACAAGAAGAATTAAAACAGACTTGAAGCAGTGTAACTTTTTGTATTTTTAGGCATCATAGTTCACTATGTGCCTATGTGCACATAGTTTACTACATGTACATTCTATTTATACTATTGATACTACCAAGATGGGCAAGCTGACATTTATCAAATACTGAATAAATAATTCTTAYGAGTTATCAAATGGAGTGAGAGAAACACTTATCGCTCAACAGCTATAAGATTCATTATTAGTCTTGTGTACTGCCCCAAGATGYTTTTTCTGCTGCTACCCACTATTTGAAGCAGTCTGTCTGTAACTTACAAAAGTAAGAAGACAGATGCTAATTTATTAGTACTTTTGAACACTAAAATGAGATAACTAACCATATTAATTTTGATTTTTATAAAAATCAATGCTGCTTATATTGAATGCATGGTAGAAGAGATGTAAGCCTCTCAACACCAAATTAAGTTTCARAGTTGCAGTGAGTCACTAACTGTCAGCAAGTTCAAAAGTTTGGACGGGATATAGTTTACTCCTTATGACAGAGCTCTGTAACCATCAGTCCATCCTTGACACATACCACTAGAATGTGACTTAACAAAAAAAAGAAAAGTGTCAGAAATAAATCTAAACAGATACTAAGCATAGGCGTCACTTTTGGAAGACTCAATTATTTTTTCAAATGTATCCAAGATTAGCTCATAATATACAAAAATAGAAAAATCTTACTTGAGCTCTGTTCCATAGATCTCTTGGCAGGAAGAGAAAGGTCTCTAATTAAAACAAAAACTAGAACCCAAGAGCATGAATTAAATCTGAGAATGACGTTCTTGTGTGTTCTCATAACCACGTTCTACTAAAGAACAGACATAAGGGGAGGGAAAAAAAGAACTAATAAAGAGTTTTAAATATATGAGCACACTTCACTCAAATGCTTAMGATTGATATTAACTAAATTTAATTATTGTGCAAGTATAGTGATTTACAAAGAGCTAATAGTTAAATTTGAATATAGCCAGACATAAAAAGTGCTTACAGTGTATTTACAACACTTCCCCAGAATTTTTGACTGTATAAAACTAATTAAAAGGATTTGGGACTAAGGAGCRTTTATTTTTGTCAAATATTACTTCTCTTCATAAACAAACTCCTACTGACTCAAAATAAAACTACATGACAAGGGAGAGAAGAAACATCATATGCCTAGTGAACTTACAGAACTTATTTGYTATCTAACTTGTTTGCATTTCAAGTCATGAATACCTAAGCAAAACAAAACAAAACAAAAAAAAAACATAAAGGTCTAAAATTTTACAACCTAAGTGTACAAAGCCTAGTTTTCCTAGCACTAGGCCCTAACAGTAGAAGTCTAGAACAGTCCAGAAACTTGTGCTGAGTTCTCAAGCATCCAAAAATGCCTGCTGAAAGTTACTTCAGAAGAGTGATTAAAAAAAAATACTTTTTCTTGTTGGCAAGATCAGCTTAGTGTATTCATTGGCCTGGACTCAGGGGTTCAAGCACATTTTTAAAAAAACACAAACAAAACTAAGATCTATCATCCAGAATCCTCCCCTGACAAGATGCACACACTATTTYGTTTTATAACAGAAATTGTCTCGATTTTGGCAGAGATCACAACATTAAGGAAGATGTGCCAAGAGCATTTATATAATACCCTAATGGCTACAACACATGCACAAGAAGTTGATTGTCTGGATTTAGTCCCTTCTTCAGCATACGGAAATACAAATATACCTCTCCATTACTTGAGCACTATAACCCACAGATTAAGGACAGGCAGAAGAAGTGAATTCTCCATCTTTCCAATTAAAGCTATTCAAACATAAGGGAAAATTATATAAAAATTCATGAGGCCAGGGTCAGCACACAAGAAGTCRCCAAACTGCAGGCCATACTAGAGTGAAGACATATAGTTAAATTTGAATATAGCCAGACATAAAAAGTGCTTACAGTGTATTTACAACACTTCCCCAGAAGTGTTGTAAAGACACTATTTTCTACACAGACCTTGCCAGTATGCATTCAGAGTGCTAAGAATCGGGCATCTCACTAGATCTATGAAGTAAATTGTTAGATCCTCAACCTATTTAGGCATTAGTTGCTAATAAAGGGCAGTTTGAGACATATACTGAGGCAGGTCTACATCAGCCTGGGGAAAATCAAGGTCAAGAAAGCAAACAACTAGCCAGTTAAGATGTATCCAAAGTTAGATGGCCACTGAACAGAGGCTTTCTTGGAATGCTATTTGGAATTTCAGTTTCTGGAGCCCTTACTTCCTCTAGGTGTAATTTGTTTTACATAATTCATAGAGAATAAGTAGCATTGACATTCATTTCACATTACAATGCAAACAAATTATTTGTTATAAAGAGTAGAGGGCTTRTACTTGTCTTACCACGGACATAATTACATTATTATCATATGCTTCTCAGGTATCAGATATAATAAAAACAATTGAACTCAAATTACAAATGAATTTGTCTAAACTAATATTGGAGTAAATTCAAAGCTACTCCATCTGGCGCAGGTTGTGTTAAGCATTACTCATATTAACATCAACAATCAGTTGACCTGGTYCTATTTTAACATTCCTGTAACTTTRAGCTTATATTGAATAGTATTAGGTCAATTTTCACTCCTGTCATTCAAGGGCTTGTCAGAAACAGCAAAATCCATCTGAACTTCTTCTGTCATTTTGTGAAATTTATGAGCAACTGCTCTGCWCTGGCAGACACTGAAACTATTCACTAGAGACAATAAGAAAAGGGTGCGCAAGATTGGCTCTTCCTCAGTAACAGCTAGCAGTGGAGGAAAAGTCCAAACAGAGAAAGTACAAAGAAAACAGAATATTCTCCCCTTCCCTCTACCACTGGAAATTAAAGTTGAGAGATATACAGCCAAAGACCTGTCTGTATAAAAAAGTTCCTGAAAAAAGTACAATGATAGTATATTACTCRGAAGAACAGAAACTTTTACATTTCCAAAAACTTTTACAGAGGTAGTCTTCTCAATAGTTGGATCTTGAAAAAATAATACACTATTTCTTATAAAGATCTAAAGCTGTATTTTTAAGTCCACCTTGACCCTGGTAATGCTGCTAGCACCCGTGACAAGTTTACAGCCAAAAGATTTAGGCTGTTACCAGCAATAGTGACTCACAACATCTTTTCAAACAAAATTCAGCATTAGGCAAAGAAAAAAATTTTCATCATCAGTAGTACATGGTCCACAAAGCATCAAATTAAGGTTTTAAAGTCAGATGAAAGAAAGAAGGTGGTCCAGTACCACAGACCACTAATCTCGGACCAGATGTGACACAGACATAAACAGTGTCACTTTGCACACGACAGCAACGTGCAAAATCCCGCGCTGGGGCGTCCTCCTCGGGTGAGGCACTAGGCAAAGGAGGAGGAAGAACGAGAAATCTTTGCTGTTGTCGTCATCATTTAA
>NW_028186368.1:2869787-2910841 GCF_003343005.1 Rhea americana | reverse complement strand
GCCGGCCCCGGCGCCTCCGCGCATGCTCAGATGCCTGACAGGGCCGCGGCCCGCAGCGCGCATGCGCRTGCCCGGGGGCCGGCCGGGGGGCGTTCGCTGACCTCGTAGCGGCGTTGCCGGGCCGGTGTRCGGCGGAGTCGCCATGAGGCTACCGGGGCGGGCTCTCCGTTAAGACGTGTTTTATTCCCGTTTCAAGCCCTCAGGGAGCGGTGCGGGGTCGCTGTGCCTCGGAGAGCCGTGCCCCGGGCCCGCCGCGGCGGGGGCTGGGGAGTGCCGGCGGGAGGGAGGCGCGGGGCCGGGCCGAGCCGCCCAACGGCCGCCGCTGCCGCTTCGCCGAGGGAAAGGGGCCTGTGGGGGTGTCAGACGTGCTGAAGGGCGTGCCAGGGTATGTGCGGAAATCCGTGAGGCTTTAGTTTAGTTTTTCCTTCTCTCACATGATCCTTGAGGGAAAAACAGGAATAAAATTTCCCTGAGGAAAAGGAATGAAAATTACCAAAACCTCYGGAATACTAATATTTCAACAACTGCTTTTTATACTTTCTGTAAACACTTCTTGCCCTTTAAAACCCACTCTACAGAGTAATCGTTCCAGTGTTACCTTGGGGGGCAGCAATAGTGGTTTAGCAAATACGTACATGCAGAATGGGTGCCTCGTTTGTGGTCTCTGCCCTGAAAGTACAGCCTTCCAGGCCAGGGAAAAATGCGTTTTCACCAGCAGAATATTCAGAGCTTTGAACACAGCGTTAAAGAACATAAAGAAGCAAGCGTGTAGCAAGGATGAAAAATATAGTTGACTTCACTAGCATTCACTACCTTCAAAATAAACACAGGAGAAGGAAGGTTCAGGAGCTGTAACCTAAAAAAAAAAAGTAAGCAGCGTTTAATAATAGCAACTGTACAGAGAGAATAGCACATGAGAAGCAAAGAACATCCTCATAAATTATTTTTCAAGTCTTTTTTTTGTTTCAGTCATCACTATCAACTGCAACAAAGCAGATAAAACATTTGATTCCAAGCACAAATTCTTAAGCTCTGAGAAGAGGCTTAAGGAAAGATCAGTTGAGTGTTTTCAAATCACATAGGCATCATGAACTCCCTCCTAAGAGTGTCAGGAACTAGCTGAAACTTAGTAAGAARCATAACAGTCAAGAAGGAAAGAACTGCCAGCATGGGTTTGTCAGTAACTGTGTCAATTCAATTTCTTTTTTTGGCAGGATAATACATATTGTCAAATGAAATATTAAATGTCAGGTGTTTGGGCCTTAATAATGCTTTAGATTTTATTTAATCTTATCAAGCCAAAGACATGGGAGTGGTTACATGAAAATAATGTAAAGTGGAAATATAAAAATGATGGGATAACTGTAGCCCAGAAAATTATTGTTAATGTTTTACTTCTAAATGAAAGAAGGTATTGTTTGGGAATCCACAGGAATCTATCCTGATCTGATTCTGTATAACGTTTTCAGTAATGACTGAGATAATGGAGTAACAAATGTTTGTTATATGTTCCAATGACTGACCTGGAAGGATTAAAATTCAAACGATAAATCAGAAARGATACCTTAGAAGTGGAAGAGGTTCAGAAAGGCATGGAATAGTTCCAGAGATATGGAATGGCTTCCATATAAGTGATAACTAAGGTACAATGTGGAAAAGAAACAACAGAGAGATTATGGTAGTAGCGGATAAAATCATGAGTGGCATGGAGAYAGTAAATAGGGATCTATTGTTCACTGTCTCCCAGCAGTAGGACTAGGAGGCACTGAACAAAGCTGGTAGCAATTAGTGTCAAAAGCAAACAAAAAGAGGTAGTGCTACTGCAGTTCTTGCCACATCAAATGATGTGATGATTGCTAAAAACTGACGTAATGACACTTGAGAAGTTCATGGAAGGAAAATCCATGGAAGACAACTATATATGTAAAAGTCATATCTGCCTCAGGAAGTTACTAATTGCAAATTTTTTGGAGTTTCAGATTTAGGTTTGATATTAGGAAAATATTTCCTAATAGTAATGGTAATAGAATAGATTGTTTGAGGAGTCATGCAGTTTCCAGCATTAGAGCTTTAAGAATGAATGAGAGGATCAAATCAAAGAAATGATATAGATCCATTGATTTGCTTTAGGACAAAGAGATGAGCAGACGACCACCTTGGAGTCCCTTCCAGCCATATTTCCTAAAATTCTGTGGAAAATATTAAAAATTTATTACTTATATCACAATAACACTGATGTACTTCAAACAAGAGTCACAAAAATAAGCAATTTACGTAAAAAATGAGCAGGATTTTTTAAATGAAAACACAGAATTGTTGAGGGAGAATAAAATTATGTAATGATTTTTAATGTTGTAGCAAAAGCTGATGGAATGCTGTGAAAMTGTCATAAAGCTTTTCCATTTTTCAAAAATAAGTGTTCTAAATATTCACAACGTTGTAAAAAATAATTTATGAGTTAGTGATGTGCAAATTTTCTATATCGAAAACACTAGTAAGCTTAACAAATGAAGCCGTATCATTAATGTATGAATGAGATAGCAGCTAACCAGGTATACTTACCCGACTCACTAAAATTAGTCATTTGAATGAAAATTTAGTAACTTAGATGTCTGTTTCTAATGATTAGCATCCATAAACTATTGTAATAGACTAGAAACAATCGTATGTACCAAAACGTCCACTTCTGTTTGCCAAATTTAAAACACCTAACTATGTACAGTTTGCTTTTTTGACCTGTCAAAAAAGAGGAGAAAGACAGATTAGTGTCCGGTGTCAGTAAGATCCTGTCTCAAACTAATACCTACTAGACATGTGGTGGCTAGACTCTAGTCTACTCTAAGAAATTATCAGATAGCTTTCAGTCCTTGTATCAAATTTATTTTTCACAATGTTTTTTAAAAGGTAATTGAGATATTGATTGTGCAGACAAGACTATGAAGTTAACACACCAGTGATGATGAATGAGAGGACTTTGTACTTCCTAGGGATCAGTCTTGGTTTACAGATAGCAGATAAAAACAGAGTAGTTGTTTAAATTCTGAAGACAGCCTTTAACAAAGAGGAAAAAAAGAACAGAAATTAAATGGAGGTTTAGTCTTAGAGAAAGGGGTTGCTAACCTGCTAACATATCTTAAAAAAACTAACATACAATAACACTGCCTGATCTTCAAAAAGCTCCTAGCTACCCAAGTGACAGCCTGAACCCCCATGGTAAATGATAGCAGCTGAGGTATTTCCATCTAAGAGTCAGTAGATTAAAATAGCTGGGAAGTGCTAAGGGGGAATACACAGTGGAAGACTTTCAGTGCCGGAATTTATTGTCTGCACTGGCCTGATGTCTGAATCTCAACTTTCAAGAATCTTGCAAAGCTATCTGTTTTCTCAAACCTTTGTTTTATTGGCAATTGAAGTGTATTTTTTGTTTTTTTTCTGTAAATGACAATTTTTAAAGCTCTTGCTTTTTAACTTTATAACATGTAAAATTACTATTTCCATGTAATATGAATACTGATACATTTTAATTGTTTGTGGTTCGAGATGATTTCTCTAGGTATTAGTTCTACAAATATTTACATTTACTTTGTTTTTGACTTTTGGAGTGAAAATGTCCTTTTTAAAAAATAATTACAGAGTATCTCTGTTTTAGCAGCAGCTGCTTATTAGCTATGTTTCAACTTATCTGAGGAAAAGTTCTTTTGTGCTTTCAGAAGAATTATTTATACTAAGTGCCAGTTCCATTCTCAGTTAACTCTGGCAGTTTTCACAGAACTCCATTAGAGAGATGAACATTAATTCAGTGGTTTAGATACTAACCTAGACTTGAGAACGCCTGTGGTTATTTCCCTTCACCTGCAAGACTTATACAATTAAAAAAAAAAAGTGAGTTAGTGAAAAAATTTACATCAGATGAAAATGGCTCTGGATCTAAGACTTTAAGAACTCTAAAAGAAAAAATATATATGTTATAGTTCTATATAAAGTAATATGTGAATTATATACAATATTAACAGTCACTGCATTAAGAAAGTGCAAGTATCAATAGTGTATCAACCTCTAAAATGTAATGAGATAATCAACAAAGGGCTGTTCTGAGCACATTTACTGTTATTTCACAATTTCTGGGCTAAATAAGAAGATTAAACTTATATTGTATTCTCTAGGTACCTCAGTAACAGGCATTCACAATGCAGGATTCAAAGGCTGTAAGAGTATCAATTTTAGTTCTTAAATGTGATGAGCATCTCCTGAATATTTGAAGCAAAAAGTAAATTGCTGCAGATACTATTTTTAATGTTTACTCAAATTCAATTAATGAACAAGKATCAGACTGTTAAAGGGATTCTCTATGCGGTGAAAACTACCAGTTTTGTCTGGATTTATTACTGGGTGATTTGGTTATCTCATCCTGGAGATACTTCACAGAGAATGTCAAAAACACAACAGTCCTCATTTATTATTTTAAAGCACAGAACAGTCTCACTTCTTTGAGAAGTGCTCACAGTGGGACACAGGCACTAGTTATAATGCTGTTGTGCTGACTTGTGCTAGAATATGTAGTTTATACATCAGGGTTCACACTGACTTCAAAAGATGGCATAGCAATTTCCCCAGTTTTGTTAGTTGTCCTAAAGTGCCCTGGGTAATACATAGGTAGCATTTCAAGTTGAGCTCACATACCTTAATGCTTGGACTATGTCTCCTAGAAATATTTCATATATACAGAGACTTGAGAAGTTTTCATTAGCTTATTTTTTCACAAACCTTACTTACATTTTCTGGTATATTGTCTGTTTTCCACTGCAAACCTTCTGATCTTATCAGTATTCATACACACCACACACACACACACAAACATACATACACACACACACACACACACACACACCAGCTCTTGCTTTAATTTGACAGAATCACCTCACCATGCTTACGCATGGTTTTTGGATAGCCAGATTTCTGAGTGTCTGGCCCAGGTAATTATAACACATCCTGGGCCATGACACAGAAATGAAAACCAAGGATTGAAAACTGTATGATGTTGCATCCTGAGACTTAATCCTGCAGATTCTCAGAAGACAGGCTATCAGCACTCTTTTTTAGAAAACTTGAGAAATATCCCAATATGTAAACATCCATGAAGCCAAAACAAAGTACAGGAAGGAAGCAAGCAAAACTTGACTGYTGTAGTGATTATTGGTAAAGGAATTATGGGTAGAAAAAAAATTACACATTTTGAGTATTTTGGGCACATATCTGGCCACTCTGTTATAGAAAAGAGGTAAAAAAAAAAGTTACAAAGAGGAGCAAGAAGTATAGTCAACAGCATGGAATGTCCTGTCTCTGAGATAAGGTAAACAGGAGTAGGACTCATGTATGAAAAGACAAGAYTCAGGTGGACATGATAAAGATTTATAAAATTTCAAACAATATGGAGAAGGTGAATATAAAATAAAGTTACCAGGCAACAATCTTAAAACAAACACGTTGCAGAGGCCAGTGTACAAAGTAGATTCTAGTGCAGATTAAACAATTCCTGGTCATTAGCAAATTGTAAGCATGATGGGTTTGGAGGCAGCCTGGCTTAGTTCCTAAACTACCACAGTACAGACTACCGCAACTGGGAGTGGAAACCAAGTAAAGAATCACGCTTTACATGCTTTATTCCATAAACTCGGTAAGAGTGTGCAGGAGTATGTAAGAGTACACATGCATCTGGTTAGACACAAGAAGCAGACTGACCTATGATCTGATGCAGTGTGGCAGTTCTTATATGTATCAGCATATATTCAGGTCTGAGATTTTTAAATCCATGTGTATGCTTTTCCTGTCCTCCGCAGAAGAACAAATGTACCTGTTCCCAGTGATGCCCAAAAAGCACTTTTCTCTTGTTACTCACAAGGTTCTGCTACCTGGATTTTGCCACACTTGTCTCTCTTTTCCCTTCCAGACCTGCAAGGTATTGTTGCCAGGATAGCACTCACCTGCAACTTTTGTACAAAACAGTTCCTCTGAGTGTGGATGTTGGGGAATAAGATGAAAAGTGTTCTTTAAAGCACAAAAATGTCCTTTAAAATGCTAGTTGAAAAGTGTGTGTGTGKTTTTTTTGCTGCTAATACTTTATGGAGTAGCGGAGCCCTTTCAACAAGAATGTTACCCCAGCTTGACTTTGTCACGTTTTTCTTCTGGCCAGCAAGAGAGACCAAAAATGAAACAGGCAATAGTATACTTGCAAGGTGTTGTAATGTTATTCCTCAAACTGAAATCCATCCAATGTCACTGTCTTCCTCTACTGGTCCAAAACATTCTGTAGTTAGTCTTTTTTTCTACTTTTGGTTAGTATTAAAAAGAAAAAGAAGCAACTACAGAATGTCTCCAGGTTTAAGTATTCTTTAGAAAAATTAATGCGTAAATTCTATGTAAGTACAATAAAACTGTAATGAAATCCTACCCTCCTCAGTCTACTTCTGTAGGCAAGTCAGCAACACTTTGCATTCAGCTTTGCCAAAGGCTGCAGGTGCTACTGTTGGAAACAAACAGTATTTGCATGCTGTTAATGAGTGAGGATTTGTAAGCCCATCGAGAGTTTGCTCTTTCTCTTCCAAGTTTTGAAGAACTAAGGTCATCTGGGGCTAAGATTAGAGCTGCTGTTGTTTGTTCATTATGCCAGTTTCTAAAWGACCTTACTAGCTAGAGGATGAATTAGATGACCTCTTGAAGTCCCTTTCACTTTTTCTGTGCATGATTTAGAGTACACCAAAGAGCRGAACCCAACTTGTATAACAACAACCATTGTTTTGTTCGCTCATCATAATTGCAGAAGAGAAGAACAAGGAAAGTTTAAAATATATATCCTTTAAATTAATGTCTTTTGAATCCCTCAGTGGTCAATGACATTTCAAGAGTGTACCACTGCCACAGGTAATATTCTTAGTGGCACCTTTTCAGAGCATCATTAAAAAGGACTGAAACAAAACCATTATGATTCTGCATTATGAAAGCATTATGACTGTGCAAACAATATGGATTATTAGATATTATTATTGTTAATAATATTATTGTTATTAGGGGTTATATCAGAAGTTCTTACATATTTAGCTGCAAGTTCAGTGCCAAATGCAAAATATATTCAGAAATGTGTGCTTTTCTCAAAAGTTAAAGCTAACAGTGCATTCAAAGAGGTATGATYGTTTCAGCAGTGATATAAAAGTTAACTTTGTTTTAAATGGAGAATGTTTTACAGTCAAACCATGGATGCACTGTGGTTTGCAGCAGGTAGAGCTGAAGCACTACTAGAGGGCAGGTAGACAGTGAAGAGATAATGATACAACCTGTTGCCTCTTACTTCAGATCTACCTAGGAGCAGATGTCAGAGYTTTGGGGAGGGAAGATGAGGGAGCTGTTCGGGTTTTTTTATTTTAAGATCTTACTCAGTTCATGGAACATTAATCTCCCATAGAATTCATGCTTATTACCTTCCATGTTGTTACAAACTGCTTAGGAAAGAAGAGCAGAGCAGATATTCATTCTCTGATTCCTCTTCTTTCTCCAACACCAAACTACACAGCCTTCCGACTATAAATACAGGATCTTCCTCCACCTAGCTCATGAGGCCTGCTATCCAGCCAGATAGTTGGGGCTTCATACGGGCAGGAAAAACAACACCCATTTCCCTGACTTGTCAGGGAAGGTCTTCAGCCAAGCTCCATGAACTTTAATTTTGTTCCTGCATTTTTTGTGCCTATTTCATGTTTTCTTGCACAAGTTCATTCTACTTGTCAAGACATTTGCAAAACTGATGGGACTTGCTGATGAGCACTTGCAGCTTTTAAACCTTACTCTTTCCACCCTAGCAGGAAGAAGTCTACAATGTAAAAGCGTTTCCTAAAGACTAACATCTCCTATGATTGCTGGTGTTTAAAAGCTCAAGGAAGAAAAATACAGTGGAGATCTCAAAGCAAACTCCTGGTAACAGGATCTCCTGGTAACAGRAGATCTTAGTGTTCAGGGTAAGTGGTCACAAATTGCAAATCACTTTCAGAGGCTGACTTAAACTTTAGATAGACCCTGCTGATTTGAGGGATGCATAAACAGCCTAAAGGTCTTTCTTTTTAGTAGACTGCTTTAGTAAACTTCCATCATCACCCACAAACCCTCACTTCAGCCTTATGAGGACTAGTATGTCCTGGGAAATTCTTGCATAAACAGTGTGCTTTTCCAGTGATAGTGCTACTGCCCATACTTTCATTTACTGCCATGGAGAATTAGGTACCTCCAGATGGTAATTAATTACATCTGGTTTAGGAATTTATGATACACAGGGATGAAAGACCTTCTGAGAGTGTATGTTTCTTTCTAGAGTAAGCTTGGGTCTCTAGTTTTAACTAAAGACTTTCAGGTGACTAAAATTATCTGAAAATAGTAAAATTAGCTACAATTAGTTGCACCATTATGGATGTCATCAATAATACTTCAGATTTTTTTTGCTTCCTTGGAGTTAAGGAAAAAAAAAAAAAAGCCATCCCGTGGAAAGACTCAGATTTTTGGCTTACCAAAAGCTCTTAAGTCATTTACACACTGAATGCAGTCAGCAGTTCTCTTCAATACTGCGATAAACAGATGCTACTCTATCTATCCAATGCACTTGCATATCTAAAGCTGTCATGTTCAGGTCTAAAAGCAGCTGGTAAAATTTGTCTCTCATAGTAAATAAAATCAAATCAACTATTAGTCCTGTGAGAGAAACGGTGTCCCTGGATGTTACAGGAAGTTCATTGCCTGTGGTCTTGAACGTTCCCTAGGGAGAACGGAAAAGACTGTACTTATTTTCAGAAAGATAGCAGTCTGAAGACAGAACAGTAGAGCTCGTTGCATTTATTTAGCTAGACTTGATTTCAGAGATAAAAATTGCTTTGTTTTCAGGATTTGGAGGAACACAGATTGTTGTAGAAAGGAAAGGCATGACTAAAATAAAAATAAAACCCTTCAGCTCTTTCACTCAGCATTTCCTCTGTGCATCTTCACACAGACATTCAAAATTACAAGCTCTTTAAGTTTGTTTACCTACAGCACTGAAGAAAGAAAAAGGTAAGMTGATACTGATATTTTTAAATACCCAAGATAAATTTTGTG
Organism: Rhea americana; assembly: GCF_003343005.1. Lineage (NCBI taxonomy): Eukaryota > Metazoa > Chordata > Aves > Rheiformes > Rheidae > Rhea > Rhea americana. The sequence goes on along the minus strand of NW_028186368.1, from coordinate 2,901,712 downwards.
GCATGAAGACTTCAGTGAACTTTGGATCTCATTTTTGGTGCATTTTGTGTATCATTAGATTATTAAGTCTTTATGTAACAGTCTTCTTTGACAGTGTTAAGTCCAAATGTCCAGTCATAAATTGGACCTTTGGGGTATAAATGTAATATAAATATAGGAACAAATTTAATTAGTGGAAAAGCAATTTTCAGATATATTCTGTTATCTCCTTATAGTTAAAAAAAAAAAAAGATTCTTCTAAAGTTCAGGTTTATTTCAGCAGGCCCTATTTAATTACTAACAAACTGTAAGAGAGGACTATTTGAAAGGAAAAAGAAGTACCAAATCTCCTCAGATAGCAAAAATATTATTACATATTTTAAAATAGGTAAGAGAGTTTTTTTTTTTTTTTCGGTCTGCCACTCTTACTGAAGGAACAGATAGTGTAGTTGCTTACATTTCATCAAGGAATATGCGAAAAATCTTATAGGATATTGCAGATATGTAGGCATGTAGGCATGGTTATGCCTTTYCCCCTCTGCGGTTCCATTAGCCTTGATCTGCTTCCCTGGCACTGGGCTCGCGAGGGCAGTTTGGAAGCAGCTCTGCCAGCAGAAATTTTCTTCCCTGCTGCGTTGCGGTGTTTGGTGTCAGCTCATCCGCAGCATGTGGCTTGGAGCCATTTTTCCCAAAGGCCACATGCTCCCTSTGGGCTGCGCAGCTTCCGCTGCACTCGCCAAAAGAGCGAGGCTCGAAACGGTCAATGCCGTCTGCGTAGGAAATTTCCTGGGCTAATAACTAGACTACGTAGCAGAAAGCTTCCACAGAATTATAGTACAGATCAACTTAAGTCACAAACAYCTTTTTCAGCTACCTTCTTCGTTCCTGTGTTACTGTCAAAGAACACAAAAAAGTCCGTAGCTGCTTTCCCTGTGCTCCTGAGAGGACTGCTCATGTTATTGGATAGATTCTGTTAGGGACTGAATCGGATCAAACCTCCCCAAAAGGAAAACCACWCATAATCCCAATGAAAAAAGGAAGAAGGATCCATACGTATCTTTGTGAATTCCTCTGCTCTGGCAGGTGTATGTCTGCACTGTGCACCAATTCGTACAACCATGTTTTAGTACATCTGACTGTGTAAAATGCTACCTCAGTTAGACTTATGCTAACCTTTCCAGGATATTGTAGCTGCTTATTATAAGATTGATAGACTTTATATATTAAAAAAAATCCTTATTATTCCAAGTGCTTTTCATACTCCAAAATCTGCATTTAGCCTGTTGTCAATAATATTGATGATAAGAAAATATAGCATTAAGCTGTTACACTTTTTTCCATTATCCTGACTGGGAATCAATTGTTTCATTTGCTTATCTGTTTTAAAAACAATCGATGCAACTTTACTTTGTTGTCAATACGATGTATAAGAAAATAACAATAGTATGGATTATGTCCACGTTCATTTTGGCTGCCAAATTAAATATGAACTAATCTGCTTTCAGATTTGAGTTCTTAGCCTCATTATTTGTGTTATAGGTGGCAGAGCAGTACTAATAATGGCTGAAATAATAATAATAATAATAATACAGAATATATCTTACAAAATAAGACATACTATTTCTATATCTCGTCTTACTGTCAGGGCAAATTATCCTATGTAAAAAATGTTATTTTTATATTTCACATAATGGGATTTCTTAAACTGATTTTAATATTCTCTTTTAATGGACAAATTTAGTTTCCCTGTAATACTGAAGGCTGTATTTTATAAAAGAACAAATCATTTATACKTTGACTGGGTTTCTTTTTTCTTTGCCATAAAGAGATTTCATCCAGGAAGGAAATTCACTTGGAGAAGACCCTGRAAGCACTGCAGTTGCCTTGATTCTACTAAGCAGCAGGTGAGTAGCTGTGGATCAGGACATCAGAGAAACTACCACTCACTTCTTCTGTTTTCACTTTATCTGTGTTGAAACTGTTGAATTCCTTCCTTCTATTTTTTCGCTCCTGTGTGCTACAAAATATGCTAACTCATTCTGCTTTCTGAGACTTGAGACAGTGCTGTAAAAGAAAAATAGATTTGTTTTAATTTGTTCTAATTTTAATTATTTACCTAATATCATTTTGTTTAAAAAGTTATTTTCTTTTTTTTTAATGACCCACATGATTTACACTGATTATCAACATTTCTAAACTAAAGGACCATCAGTCACAACTTGTGCAGTATCCATTTCTGTTCTCTATGGAGCAGGAACTTCTGCTTGAGTCCTACCGACATTTTCTTAAAGCTGATTTGCTTTAAATTTCTCAGTAGTAAAGAGTCCAGGCTCAGAGATATATTTTTAACTCTATCCATTTGTCTAACATATCCATTCTCACTATGTAAAGCAATTCTGACAGTTCTATTTCTTACTATTAATTTTTCAAAAGGAAGTTTTACTTTACYTTGAAAAAAAATGACAATGCTCAAGGAATTAGTGAAGATACTTTGAACTATTTTTATAAYGTTATAGCCTTTAGCATTAGAAGATTTTCACTGGAATTTTAAAAGCTTACAACTGTATCTTATATTTAAAAAAGCCAGCATTSCTCCTCTTTTAGGAAAACTCATCTTCTGCACAGAGCATACAGTTTTGAGCAAAAATACTAAAGAGTAAGACATATCTGCAAGCCTTTGTTCTGCCAATGCTTACTACTCCTTGTTATACTCCTCTCTGTCAGCCTACATGGAATTAACCAAAAGCCTACTATTCAAACRTATACTTGGGCAATAAGAAGTCAATAAGTTTTCTRTCCTTTTTTTCAGACTTTGGTAATATGATTCATATAACAGCCCTGCTGGCTGTCATATCAATTATCAGTTTTTCCTATTACTTCTATGGCTAGTTGTGTTTGCATCTTTATTCTCAACAGYTGCMGCTCTATAGATATGTGAGGGCTTTTTCTTCCAGATATTTGTGGCAATTTTTCTATATTCTCAGTTTCTAGAACAAGCACTTTGCAGCTCTGCAATGATAATCATTCCACAAATGCATTTACATTCATGACTGACAGTCCTGTAGTTAGTTATCCCTGTACCCAGCAGAGGTCACAGTAAGGAACCTGCAAGTTGAAAAATGCTGAAATATTATTTTCYGTCCTGAACAGCAAACTAAATATTTTAAATGAACATTGAAATTAATTATTTTGTTGAATTTGTTGCAAATATACTGTTTAAGATATACTGAGGTTTTCATTATCTATCCACATTTCAAGTTTTCATTAACTCTGTAAAAATTGCATTCAGGCTGACAGCTTATTCTAGAATTGATTTTATTTTGAAGGACAAGCAAAATCTATTAACTCATTCCAGAGCAAATAATTTCCTTCTTGGAAATGTATTAAAACTGGACTAATTTTAGTTGTTGGGAGAGAAGAGAGCATTCAGAAAAACTCATTTCATTCAGAAAAGTTCAAATGAAGGCAATCTCTTTTCTAAAACAAATAAATAAGTGAATTAATTATAATACACACACATCAGAAAATATTGCATTGATSTATCCTTACTTAGCACAATACTAACTGAAGATAGCTGATATGTTAATTGTTTCTCTGCTACTGGCTGCTGATGCTGTACAAATGGACTTCYGTGGTAGCCTAACGCTTCTGTAAGGTGTTGCTGCAGAAGGTAATGATGCCTGCGAATAAGTTAAATAATAAGATAATGAATGGAAGGTTAAGAAGAGTTTTAGATACACATCCAAATTATTTTCCAGCRTTATAGCAACATACTGCAAGTTGTAAATTACTGTAAAAGAAACTTCTACTTTTAAATTCTGCAGCATATATAGATGTAAGCTTGTGATATTAAGCCATCCCYGAGACTCAAAAAGGTAAAGCAATTGCTATACTGTTTGGACTAGAAACAATAGTATTTCACACTTTGAAATGGATTCTATTTTGCAGTAGTTTGTCTTTCGCTCTTGCCCCATAATGAAGAACACAATGTAATCACGGGGAGCACTTCTGTGCCCCCAGGAACTGCCTTGACTAAATATATACAAAAGACAGACTTAGTTACATATATTCTGCTGCTCCAGCTGGACCTACTGGAGTAGGTTTTAATTCACAGAAGGCAGGGAGCAGCATTAGAGAGATTTATAAACTAAAGAATACTCCCTGGTTACTATTGTCAATGCCTTTAATTTTGATTAGTGTGCTAGGATAGAATTTCTAAGAGTTTTAAAAAYGTTTAAGCTGATAGATGTGTGCATATAAACAGAGACACGTTAAAGAGAACTAGTTGCAATGGTAAGAATTGGTACATTGACTATTGATACAATGTTTTGTACATTGACTATTCAAAAACATAAAGCTCTGAAGAAAAACAGGAGTCAGTTTTGATACTAGCTAGCTACCTGTTGGGGATACTGAATAATTTTCAGAATCTTGTACTTATTATACAACTAGTAACATAAAGCAGACATACAGTAGCTCTTTAAGTCAGGAGAGGATTTTGGTCTTTTGTAGGAATATAACTAGAAGRCTGCATACAGAAAGCAACCACAAGATGTCAGCCTTAATGAATTACAGTAAATTATTCTGATTAGCTCCTTTCAGATAGGTAACTAGATACTGAAAAACTGTATTTACCATGCTAAAAATTTTGTGGGTGAAGTAATCTAAGAATATTCCTAGTCATAAAGATGTGCAGAAAAACAATGATCAGCTCCAAATATAGTCCCTATAAACATTTGTTTCTGCTAAAAAGCTTTTAAGGTTTAACCTTCTGCTTGAGACTCACTGGGAGGATGTATGAGGGATATATCGTTCTGCATTTCACACTCTCCTTAAGCAGCTATTGTCAGAGCTGGGATACTAGACTTGAGGGGCCTGGGGCTTATTCCTGTACCGTTATCTTTATTTTCTTCATTTTCTTGACTATGTTCTCTTCCTACAGTTCTGAATGCTTTTGAGTTAATAAGAAAGTCCCAATTTCCAATTTCCAATCCAGCTTTGGAGACACTCGAGTGACAGATATATTGATTGTTGTTCCTGCAATGGTTTGCAATCCATTCCCCCTTAGTTAGCCATTCTAAAGCTAACTGAGGAGTTGTCTCAGCTGCTTTTTATGATGCGTGCTCAATTTGCCTCTAGCTGCTCACATTAACAATGTTTTTGTCTTTGCTACCAGTTGTTCACTCTAGCTGGGTTTACCATTAGCTACTCCATCAGTCACAATCTCCTGTTGTTCTTTCTGCCAGTTGTTCATGCTGCGCTGATTTGCCCTCCTCTGCCAACAAAACTGGTGGCTGTTCCCGCATCTCTGCTCAAGCTTTTCTTACAGTGGTCCACACAGGATTTCGTATGTGCTTAAAAGAGTTCAAGTGATACCCGAGATCTGCACAGAATCCTTGCCATAACAGGCAAATTTCCCAGCATGATCTTAGCCATGCTTAAGAAAAAACARACAGAACAAAGGTGCTTTGACATAGATTTGCTTTTGGTTCTTTCATTCTGAAATGTCAAGCTGCAGCATTTGCTCTCTCAACAATTAAAACTGTTATATCGACTTTACGGGAGTACCTGAGGCATCACAATACTTATCACTAAATAAAGACCTGAGCTTTTAGTTCCTTCACTGGCTCCCTAGGAGTTGCAAGCAGGCCGTTCCTCTAGGCTCCCATCTTTACAGGAATCTCAGACAGGCTGGAGCCCTCCTGTGTGGCATCACCGGTACACCATCAGCTTTATAAACCACTTAGCTAGACCCTGAATTTAGCCAGTAAGTGAAAGCACTTTTACTAAAGTTACTTTAGCCTTAAAATTTAATTCACCTGCTGTGTCTTCAGGTTTCATAATGCATTGTTTGACAGCTGCCTGTCTTGCTTAGGGCATTTGTTTTTGCATTCTAGAAGGAGCAAGCATGTTAATATGTAAATAAAAGGTACTTTGGGCCTCAGTTTTTGGTCTTCTAGTGATATGGAGTCAATATAGAGTAGAGACACAGTTCTGCAAATGTCTAATACTACCCTTAAAATAGGGACTCCCAAGATGTACTCATACAGAGCAAGATGAGAAATGCATTTGTGGAGCCTCAAAAAGTATGAAACTGCATCTCTAGCTGGAATTCATGGAAAAAATCTTCTGCAGTCTGGGATAAGTGTTACTGCAAACATAGGTTGTTTGTGTGTCTGATTGAAAAGTGACTCATATACTACTGAGATCCTGTGCTTTGTAAAATTGACATGTTATGGTAGGATGTTCAAAATTTAGGAGGAAAAATTGGGGTATTCAAGCCTCTTCCTGATAGGGCACCTGCTAGGGATAAGTAGCAGTATCCCTTACTTATACTAATCCCTTGCAAATAACAACAGTGAAAAAGGTAATGGATGAAAAGCTATTGTTTCTTATTTCTCTCAGCTTCTGTCTTGTAATTTGTCTGGAAACTGTCTACTCTTTGGTGTGAGAGCAGTTTCTTTTTGAGTACTTTCTTCTCAGAAAAACAACTAGACATATTGACCACTACAGCAGTCACAAAGGGTATAGAATCACAGACTCAGGAGTTAACGTACATTGATTTAGTACTCATCAATTATTTTATAATGAGTACCTCTGGAGAAATACAGGATGTCAGCAAGATAATGCAATAGCAGAACTTATCTAAAAAAAAATCTGACATAGATACTTTCTACAGAAAATGCAATGCTTCCAACATATAAAAGTCAAGGTTTCAGATCAGTCAGTCAATTATATTAATATTTTTCAACATTTCTAAATATATTCTATTAGCATTTGCCATTTAAAGAGCTTGTTTACATTGCAAAATTGATTAGAGTATTACGTCAAGTCTTATGCCAGAAACTTCTAGTGTACTTGGTTTCATGGGTAACTTTACATCAGTCAATACAATCCTAGCTCAAGTTTCATTGAAGACAGCTAATAGAGTTACTGTATTCCATTAAAGAGAGTTTTCTTTCCTTGCCTGATGCTTAACTAGCTTCTTAAATGTTATTCACTTGTTCATTTATTCTCAGCATGCGATTTTCTAGTGTTTTAACATTTCAAGACAAAGTTATAGATCCATGTCTCTTTCAACATTAGTCTTAACTATAGACAATGATGATGAAAGATGATAATTTACAGTCCATTTCTTGCCCTGCATTCATAAGCTTACCCATTACATTCTTTACCTTCCTATTCTGTCACTTTATTTTCAACTTAAAAAATATGCCCTACGACCACCACTATCCTCATCCTTCTCTGCATCATCTACCACTATCACTTCAAGTCTTCAGAATGCTCACTCAAGCATAAAGACAGAAAAGAAACCAATCCAAGTAAATATGACATGTACCATTACCAGTTTCCACACTATAGACACATATTCTTTCTTGTATTATGGTGTTTTTCAGAGGACAGGATGTGGCTCAACCAAGGGAACTGGGAGATGTGTACTGTAAGATACAGGTGCTTTTAACAGCTCATGGCAAGGCCATAGAAGGATAGGATTTTCCTAACTTCAGCTTCCAAAAAATTGGAAAATGCTTTTCTTTCGGGCTTTTTTTTCATTTGTTGTCCTGTACCACATTAAATCTGTACTTGACTTTCGATATTTTCAGACATCTTCCTCACCCTCTTCTTGGTCCTGGAATTTAGACATATGACAAAGTGTCTATAGCTCACTTCCTTCTTGAAATACTGGATCATGCGACAAGGGACGTGCTGAGACGCAGAACTGTAGCTGGAGAGCCTTTTTTTCATCAGGTACTCCTGGTTGCTCCCCAGCCTTGTGGCCTCCATGGTCCTCCCTGCCAGATGCAGCTGTCGGGGGGCCTTTCAGTTACACCTGGTATATAGGATGCTGGAGCCAGAAAAAAAAAGATGCAGGAGAGCCTGGGGATATATCCTGGAGGTACATGATTGTTTGGTACTATGGCATGGTACAATGGGTTAAGGTAGGTTGAGTAAGTCTCATTTTTAAAGGATGATGTGACAGATCTAGATTTGGGAAGAAAGACCATTCCCTAATACTTTTTAAAACACTTAACAAGCCTTAAACACTAGAATGTAAGTGATAACAAATAGCAACTTTATTATTATTTCTTCTTATAATATATATTTTTATTATAATATCTGTTATTGTTCAGAGAGGTTTGTTGTGGGAATATGCCATAGAATTTAACTTGGTAAATGAAGGCAACAGTGTAAATGAAGAGTTAGTCATACAGAATATGGACGTGGTTGGGACAAATAGCCATCTATAATACCCAGTCTTGTCACCCCTATCTATATCGTCATCTCATTAACTTCTTTGGAGGAGGGAGTATGGATGTGTAAAGAGATTAACCCATGGAAAATGAAGCTAYGAAAAAAGCAGCTATGTTGAAGTGCCAGAAGAGGGTGATCATAGCCAAGCAGTGGCACATAGCCACAGACAGATTTGGCAAAATTTTCTCATATATTTGTTATTTGTAACTTGAGTTACAGAATCAGGGAAAAGTGACGCTCTCCAGCAAACTGCTGCCTGTAACACACATAGGACACCACAGAGGGCATCTTGCAGTGAAGAATGATAGCATGATAAAGTCTATAATGTTAGCATCTTAATGAGACAAGAAGATGAGAATCCACAGGAAACAGCAGCAGCAAGCTAGAGGGAGATAAATGCTATGAAGGAGTTTAACTTATCACCTACCCTTTTCTTCCAGGAAATGACTTGAATGACTTTCCCATGAACAAAGCATTACTAGCAGAGCCCCCTGTTCAGGACCTGAGTCCTAGTTGTGTCATAGRGTTGTAGGGAACTGTGCAAGCTGTCAGGACACTGTTCTGTGGCGCTGACCCAAAAATAGCAGACAGACAGAGCTTAAGCCTTGAGGTTTGAAACTTTCAAGTGTAGATGCAAGAAGGTTTAGAGCACTTTTCTGGAGGTYAGAGCCATCTGAACTGTTACATAAAAATTGCTAAGACAGCCTAGCACCCACAGCCTCTGCTTGGCTTCTACATCATTCCTACAGTCCCCAAGTTTCACAACTGACACAACTGAAATAATGCCATGCTAGAAAAAAACATGCCAGATCGCACATTAACAATATATTGTATTATCTACACATAAAAATATAGAATATAACAAGCCACTGGGATGTTTTCAATTCTTGCAATGACCTAATTTCTGAGTCGTCCTAAAAGCAGACAACAGCTAGTTTAATCTGAAACTTTTATTTTCATATTATGTTTAAATAATTAATAAAGCCACCAAATTCTTATCTAAACATACTCATTTATAAAGGTACATGTAACCATACAAAGAGAAAGATATTATTTTTTCACCTTTATCCTTTAAAAAAAATCCTCTTAATAAATAATTTTTGTCAGCCCCACAGATTTTCTATTTATAGCAAGGACACCAGATAATAAGCAGAATATTCTTCATTATAAAGGCATCAGAATCTAGCCATAAAGGGATTAATATATATATATCCATTCATAAWTTATGCCCCTATATAGATATTTAAATAGAGTGTTAGGGAGCATTTATCTCCATATAAGGCCAGATTTATACATATGGGTATGTACRTTAAGGATGCTTCAATGCACTACTAAGCAAAATCTGATTTCTGAATGTGCTAACTGTTGTGCAGGACTGGTGTACTCCAACAGTTTAATGACTGAATCTAATCCTGATTATTCCTAATCTTAAATCAGAGGAGAAAATCCTTCCCTCCCCCCCTGCAATCACATGATCTTGATTCCTGGATTACCTTATAAATACTTCATTGCTTATTAACATGAATCATTCTCTTTCTTTAAATATATATACTCTATAGGGCATATCTTTAATTTTCTCAATCCCAAACATTGTTCTCTTATGCTAATGTCTTCTAGATCTTCTAGGTATGCTGTAGAAGAAAACATTTGGAATCATCTTATTTCTGAACATTTTTATCTTACTCCAAATACAGAGAAAATATAAGTGGAAGGAACATCATACATTGCAGAGGAACTGCACCCACTCAGTGTATTAGTTTGCCAATTTACCTGCTTCTGAGGTAAAACAAGCAGTGCCTGGAACTAATCCTGGGCACTGGAACTGAAATGCCGATATTGCTAAATTGTGGGAGCAGTTCATGGAACAATTTTGGCCCAGGCATATCTCTCGTAAGTAATCCCCAGCCATGGCTCGGGAATTAGCCAAGGCCAGGGACCATTTCCAACAGAGAGTTTGCATATTCCAACCCTCATTTAGAAACAAAGGCTGACACAGGCTGGTCTCTGTCATTTTGTCAGTACCAGCAAAATGCTAGTTCGTTAATAATTGACTAGTTTAGGAACAGCAGGAACTATTCAGGTGCCTAAACATTGGTGTCTCATGCAATTGTACGTACCTTAGGCATATGAGTGGGGCTAACAAATATGGCACAGGACCTACAGGACACTACTGCCCATGCTGAGCTGCAGATGGAGGCCAGGCAGGACTCCAGAGGGTGATTTGGATGGGACCCATATTCCTTGTGTCTGATGACTATGGCTTGCACCCAACAGCCAGGCTTATTCCTGTGAGAGATAGCAGCTCCAGAGCCAGTTCCATTACTGATGAAATATGAGTTCATTTTATCTTCAAGAACTAATGATGGCTCCTAACAAAAGTCCCATCACAAGTCTGGCAGAAAGACTAATAAGCATCCCTCAAGGTGTGAGCTGCCATCGCTTTGGAGGGCATGCTCCAGCAATGTTCCCCAACATTTGCATGGAAGAATGATCCATTTTCATTGGTAAATCAAAGGAGAACAATAAACAAATAGAAAACATCATTGTACTACTGAATACTCTGGGCAGTTCTGCCTGCTTGCCCACCTCAGAAAGGATATGAAAGAGTGGCAGAGATGACCAAAGTTATGAAATTGCTCCCACACAAGGAGATTCTGAATACTTCACTTGGTAAAGACAGAGTTGGGGGTGAGGAGAAAGATATAGTAGAACTCTTTAAAATCATGAATAGCACAGCAAAGGTGTGCACAAAGTGATTGTGGAATATCAAGTGAAATTACCAGGCAGCAAGTTCAATATGAACAAAAAGAAGTATTATTTCACACAGCACATAGGAAACTGTAGAACTGACTTCCCAGGACATTGTGGTAGCCCAAAGTATGGGTTCAAAAAGCAGCTAGAAAAAATCCTGGAAAAAAAGGCCATCAAAGGCTGTTAAGCACGATGTTGCAAATACAACACTGGCTCTAAAGTGACAGTGGACAACAGCAGGAAAATATGAGGAGGAAAATATCACTATATGTCCTTATACGCTTTTTCTAATCATCCTGGTCATTGCTTGAGATTAGGATAGGGACCTTAGGGACCTTAAGTTTAGATCAGTAAGATCATTCTTATGTTCTGTTCTCCAACAGAGTTAAACATTGTTAATGGCTGTCAGGCCATAATTTGCACTGTCCATAATATAATGACTTTCTGTTGATTCTTCCATAACTTTTGGCCTGTTCTAATACGTGTTAACTAATACAATTACAAGGTTGAGTTTGTAATAGAAACATTATTTGCATATTTKTTTCATGACCCAAACAATTGCTCCTTAAGCATGGTTAAACAAAAATGCGTGTGTACAGTCTCCAATGGAATCATCTTACTTAGTACATGTTAATTAACTAGTGCTTAAATAGAACTGAAAATTCAGGGTGGCATTATCCAAAAAAATCTATGGTTGGCATCTTTGCCATATTTAAACATATAACATATACTATATAAGTCTGAGTGAGAATGGTATATCCCATTGGACACTGGCATCATRGATATGCAAGATATGCAATTGAGTACAGTGCTAAGGACAGTGTTAAAACAACAGTGTAAAGCTTCCATGCCTGTTGTTAAAAGGATATATCATCATGACTCCAGCTCAGAGCTGGATTAACTTTGGATATACAAAAATAGCTTCAGCGGCTGTGTAAGGTGAGTTTTGACTTTGGAGATTAGTGTTTCACAGGAAGATAAGATATTCTAACAAAGTCTCTACACACAACCACTTCCGAGGAATTAATAGTTCTGAAGTCAAGCCAAATGAATTGATGAATCATCTGAGTAAAAACACTGGGAAAGCTTGACTTTATTCAGCTCTGAACCCAAATTCTACTAAATTAAGCTCTTAAAAAGTAAGTTATAAAAGAGTGAGCATCAAGGTACCAAGTCCAAGGCAGAGTTACACATAGTTTATTTATTAAATAATGATCCATATATACTTTCCTGATAGATAAATAAATTGAGTAGTGAGAACAAGTTTCCATATGTTATTATACATGTATTTTTGTCTTTTCATATTTTCCCTTCTTTCCTTTAAACCCTGGCAGGGCATATACACTAGTGAATATCTGGTAAGAAAAGCACTACACCACCTAAAACTATACAAGTGCAAAGAGTTTTAAAGGAGGTTCTTCTCTGTAACCACTTGAGAGTTTGGTCAATGGGCTTGTGCAGGTATGTACTTTTTAGGTATTTTACCCTCATAGTAGCATGTAAGTTTTACATTTTTGAAGCTCTAAGAATATTGCCATCATCACAATCTGAGACTTACTTAAGGGTCTACACTAGCTCTCAGTCAGCTAGGCTTTATCACTTCGACTTTCTTTTGAACAAATCTGTGCAAACAATTATTGAATCCTCAGCTGGTGTAGTCTGGGATGCATGGACAGAGCTGTTATAATACGTTTTAGTGGAATATATCTTGATGAAGAAATAATTTCCAGGCTAAACRGGCATCTTAAATTTAGTCCTATGAGATCTTGGTTTCTAAATATGTCACTAAAATAATTTTCTGCAAAGTTATGTTGGGAATGAGTCTGACAGTTTATTCCATTCCATTAGTATCTTAATATCTTTAATAAGCATATTAGGAAAATATACCATGTACCAAATTACAYGCAAGTGCCCCACAGGTATGGAGAGTAATGCAGTTTACTATCACYAAAGTATAAATGCTGGCTAGTTTAGAGATGAGGGAAACAGTGGAAGTGGCAGAACTGCCTGAAAGGACAACTAACCTAGAGCTATAGGGAGCAGTGAGGAAAGCACTTGCTGTGTCTTGCAAATACTGTAGACCTCCAAGGTCATTTTCCTGTTGTCCAAAAGGCATTAAGGTTTTAGTTCTGTTGAATTACTCTAGAGCACTCACTRTTTTCCCCTTCATTTATGTTCTGTGCATAAATGAGGAGTTGTGTGTAAATGAGTCCGTGCATGTGGGCTCAACAGAACTAATGAATGTGCTCAAATGTGCAGTCAATGCAGAGCTCTGTGAACATTTTTCCATATCTTTTTTGTATCTCGAAGACCAAAATAAGAAGCCTTTCACTCTTAGAAGCATGTTGTAGATTTTTAAATTTGTGGGGAGGGAGGGCAGGGGGGATCAAGGTGAGACATAGACTAGCTGAGGAAGAAAACTCATTCTATATTYGGTGTTTAAGTTACGTCATTCTTAACACTTTCCCACTCAAGTCCAGAGAACTGATAGGATTTAGTGCGAACATAATAATATAGTTTTTTTGTTTGTTTGTTTGCTTGTTATTGCTTTTCCGGCTGATTTTTTATGGACTTATTTTTTCAGCCAGATCCACAAATGTAAGTTTTACTCTGCAAGTGCACACTGATATAACACAGGGAATGATATAACTGGAAAACTTAGGAATTTTGCTGTTGTGATTTTGAAAGCCATCTTCCGCATCAGATAAAAAAAGYTAAAATTACTGGTAAATTGCAGCAAACCTCCAACCTCCACTTTTGAAGTCAAAACCAAAATTYTGAGGAAGGGTTTTCTGTTTGTTTTTGATGAAAKAAAGCTAACGGCCACCATCGGGCCAAAATGTTGGCAAAATCTGAGACTATAGGAGCAATTGCTGAGAGCAGTTTCACTGTCATGAAACATATTATTACTCTGCATTTCTCTTCCTGTTGAAATTAACAATGTGGTGGTTGGAAGGTCTAATTCCTGTAGTATTTTATTGGTAAGTGAAAAAGTTATCAGAGGACAGCAGAACAAAATATTCTTTAACAATCCCTTTGGAGAAAAAAAAATGGAGTTAGTACTGATCAGTGTCTCAGTGGAAAGATTTTCTTAGAAGAGAACGGTTTGTGGCATTTTCCACTTTAGATCATCCTCTTCTCTGGAAGTTTGTTCTATCTCTGTATTTCTTTGACAGAGAAAGTTTTGTCTCCAGCCTTCCCTTACTTCAACCAGAGCTTTGAATTGTCCAAGAGGAGCACAGCTGTGGTGATGCTTCAGAGGTCAGGACACAGTCTTTAATGTAGGTCACATTTGATAGATGAATTGGTTCAAAAGCCAGGGGTACAATGGCAATTTACTCCATGAAAGTTTGCCTCCAAGTATTTTGGTGTCTTTCATACACATAGCAAATGATTGTCTCAGGTTTCATTTACTTCCTGTTCTATTTTTTCCTAAGGTTCCAAGAGGGCAGGAGAGTGGGTCTGCCTGCATAACCCCTCCTGGTTAGGTAAAGTTTTTTGGACCAAAATGAACTAACAACCATTATGTATTTTACACATTGCTTGTATGATGGTCTGACAGTTTTTTCAAAGGATGGACAAATACTTGGCAAGTAAGGATAGTCAGGAGGGAGTGTCAAACTGCATTTACATTACATTGTTCATTTTTCATTTACATTACAAATTTCATCCACATTACATTTACATTTTATTTTTCATTAACACAGAAAAATTGTAAGTAGGAAAGGGGCAAAATTATTTAGTTTCTTCACAGTATATTGGAAAAAGCTCTTCACTTCCCTTGATGGTCTTGGAGTAGACATATTGGAAGATTGAGACAATAGCAGCATTGTTGGATGGAGTCCCTGGAGGGAAGGGGCAATCAGCTTTACACAAAATTTGGAGGATGTCAGGAGTGCCTTGGGGTGGGGGAGGAAGGAAGAATGAGAGAGCAGCTTCATTTCAAAGAGTTTGATTTGCTTCCAGTCTACTTTCTTCTGTGTCAACAGGGATTCAACAGGAGCATTCATGCAGGAGAGAGCAGGTGTCAGTCCTTCTCATGCTGGGAGAGGGCAGTACCATCATATCTCACACTGCCATTCCACATACCGCTCCTCAGTGAATGCAATTTGTGGCGATGAGTTCATTTGTCATTAAGATGTCAGTTCCTGTCTCAGGTCAGAGTCTACATTGCCTATTTGTCAAAATTTAAAAAAAAAAAAAAGGATCTTTGTGATTCTTCACATGCTGCTCCTCACACTTAGTAAGAGCTCTCTGTAACTACACATGCTGCTCCTCACACTTAGTAAGAGCTCTCTGTAACTACACATGCTGGTCCTCACACTTAGTAAGAGCTCTCTGTAACTACACAAAGCTATTTCATTATCCTTTTTTCAGATAGCTCCTTTAAACTTTTTCCATAATGCCTGTACAAAGTATGGCAATGGTTAGATTACTGGTGTGCTGTGATCACTGTTATCTCATTGTCTCTTGATACCTTCCTGTCAATCTTTGTTCTTATACTGAGATTGTAAACTCTTTACTGAAGATACTGTCTTTTCCTGTTGTATTTTCATGAACCCTTACACAAATAATCCTGACATTTAAATGTCAGAGAGAAGGAAAGCAAGAAAAAATGRAATTCAGCATGTCTCCTACATAATCTAATTCACTTGCTTTCTGCCTGCCTCACTCACTTTTTAGCTTTTGGTCCCCTTGAATAAACAAAAGTAGAAGACTKAAATGGCTCCAGTTCAGTTTTCATGAACAGACCCCTAAGTGTGATTCAGTGCAAGAGGATGCAGGCTCAGTTGAAAGTCTTGTCTGTTTTTAACAAGTCTTTTTTTTTTCTTTGTGGACCCTAGAGATAATGAGAGGATAAAGCCTTTATCTTCTCCTTTCCTTATTTTTGCAATTTCTACCTTCATAGATGGTTATTGGTTAGTTAAACAAAGAAAAGAAAAAATAAGTCTTCTTTTTCTTCAGACTTAAGCTGTGCTAGCATATCTGTTATTTAGATGCTCCCTGGTCTTGCACAGCACAATGGGATGGCTCTGCAGAGCTCTGAGGCTTGTCTCCCCTTATTAAGTTTCTGTTCATGGTTGAATGGCAAAGGGATTTACAAGCAGAGTTAGATACATAGGAAGGGCTATAATGAAGGTTAGGAAGTGTTCTCTATATATCTATTAAGGAGTTACAGAAAACTCCTCATTGTGGTTTCCATTTAATTTTCTTTGAGGGTTCCACTATTAACTGTTAAGTAGAATGCATAGCGTGTCATCAAGTTAAAGTATGTGTATCCCAGTATTTGTCATCTTTATACTAAGAAAACTGTATGCTAGAGTGAGTTCTCAAGGCTTTCTTGACTTTTCCTCAGATTGGCAATTATTTTTTTTTAGAACAGCAGTGGGAGTTGAGAGGCTAACAAACTTCACAAAAAAGTCCTTTCTCTAAAGACTTTTATTAAGGGATGTTTTCATTCTCGGACTATAAAAATGAAACAGAGGGATTCAGATTTCCATGAGAGAGACAATTTCTAATAGGCAAAAYGGATACCCCAGATTCCATGTTCTATATTTAATATTGTCACTGATTCACTTAGCAATGCTGTATAAATTATTTACCCTTTTTATGTCTTAATTTCTGTATCTCTAGAGCAAGGCTACTATTTTTAGAAGTGCCAGAAGCAACTCACTAGAAGGACACTGGGTGACAAGTAGCACTGCTACGTAATGTKGCATGTATAATTAGGAGAACACTGATCTTATCAAATTATCATCTTATAGCAGTAATAAATAATAAAAAACTTCTTAAGCCATCAAAAAAAATCAATGAATGTTCAYTGAAGGAATCTTGAACCGCTCTTATGAAGCGCTGCAACTGAACACTTAATTGAGAAGAACTTAGAGTGGCAAATTTACTTACTTAAATTAGTATGTCTATGATGTTATGCAATTTTACAACTTYGGAATTCTTTCAATTTTCCAAACTGATATTTTTTTAAAAAATCATCAGCTTTTCACTCTAAGTCTTTTTATATAGAAAATATGTTTCATTACTGTGATGTTCATTCCTGTTCACTTCTGATATCTTACATTGGATATCTTTGTTTAGTACATTGTAAATTTTACAATTTTTTAAAAAAAATGATATTATATTGCTGGGTGACTTATCTCAAATTGGCTGATAATCAACTGTTATAATATCCCCCTATGCAGAATGCAAAGACCTAGGGTATGATGACTTAGTAAATCAGAGGTRTAGAAGTTATAATAAAAAGAAAATGTGTAAGCATACGTGCACATCTTTTCTATCTAAAAGGCGATGAAAGCTGCAGAAACTTGCACTCATTTTATCAGGTCAGATCTAACATTTCCCTTGGCTTAATGCAAAAAYGAACATTTCCTTAAACATAAAAATGTACACATGATGTTCTGTTAGGGCAGGACTGTCAGCTGATGGTTTTATTCAGATCACTGTGATCTGCAATAAAATTTTAGTTGTTCAGTTGTGTCAGTTTCACTAATCACTTARCTAACTTCTAAATTTGTACAGTAAAATTTATTTTTTTTTTTACTTTTTAAGGTTGTACTTCATAAGATAGTCAAATGAATAGGCCACTAGACTAAAAATGAAGAGACAGTAGTTCATTTTCCAACTCAGTCATAAACCCATGTGAAACAACAAGAAAATATGTTTTTTTTTTTAATCTTGCACTTACATTTTCTGTGTGTAAAATTGGAAAAAMGCTTCTTTTTCTTTCATGGCTGTCATAAGAAATAAAATCCACTAATGGMTATGAGGCATTCAGATACTGTAATGAGGAACATATGGGTACATCTGCAGTAGCAAACTAAACAGTGCCAGAAAATAGGTCTGAACACAGGACTACTCTAACACTGAATCAATTAGCTCTTTCCTCAGCAGTTCTAGGGTACTGCTCAGGAGTTAGCCTGGAGAGAGACCATTTTCAAAAATGAGGTTGCATCTGGCCACTCTATTTGAAAGCTAGAGAGATTAATAACACAGACCTGGCTACCCCAAACCAACTGTCCAAGAGCCAGAGAAAGGTCCTCATATGTGAGAAGAGATGTAGCCTGTTGGTCCTGAAATATACCTTTTCCTCTGTACCAACAGGACTTACATGATTCATATATTTCCTGGTGACATGATTAGCTTTACATACCACAATATACGATATGTTACTGATTCAGGTGAGCAGATTTGAGGAAGGGAACAGTTTCCCAATCCATGAAACTTACTTTTTGGAAAGCTCTCTGTTCTGCACTGTGAAGAAAACAATGAAATTTCCACTTTTTTTTTTTTTTTAATTGAAAGAGAAAAGATGGTTATCTGGTTGTCTCTACTCCCAAAAACATTTTGGGATGTCTCTACTCCCAAAACTTTTTGGGATGAGAGACCAGTTCAAAATCTTGGTCTGAATCCAGCAGACAATTTGGTCAGCTCCAGTTTGTAGAATGTACTTTAACTGCACTAAGTCAGTATCATATTCCACCATTACAAACTCTATTCAGAATCCCAGCATGGAGTTACCAGGATAACTTAGCCAGATGAGCTCACTTTTCTTTCTTCTGAAGCAACCTTACCTGAGCACTGATCTTGCAGGCTCTTCCACCTGGATGAGCCCATGAAGCTATGCATAGTTCCAGCTAAACTGCAGATGTCTGCCCACACAGGAGAGTTTATCCTTATGTTTCATTCTTAATGTTGAATGATTTATACCATTTATGCTGGCTGAGATTATGTTTGTGCTCAGCTCCATTTCTAGGCTGCAATTCATTTTTTGTTTAAATATGATGTCCAGCACATACACAAGGACAAGAATAGCCACAAGAATGAACTGCTGGATCAAGTTCAGCTTGTTGTCCACTAGAACCCCCTAGGCCTTTTCTGCAAAGCTGTTTTCCAATTGTTCAGACCCCAGGACATACTGGTACATAAGRTTATGCCTTCCCAGGTGCAGGACTTGCCATTTCTCTTTRTGGAACTTCAGGGGATCTCTGTGGCCCATTTTCCCAGTTCCATCTGAATGGCAGCACAACCATCTCGTCTATCAACCACTCCTCCTAATTTTGCACTACAAGCGAAAAAAGAAAAAGCTCTTACAACACTCTCATTTCTGAAATTCATCTTTACACAGCCTCTCATTTCTGTAAGACAGTTTTTAGCCTCTGTGCAAGCTCCTTCTGGGGTCCATTTTGTAAAGAGAATATAGCAACACAGATACCCAGCAACACTATGGAAACCCTGAGCAAAGYTAACATGTCCTTTAAAGGAGAAAGGGGATAGACATTTCTGATTTTTGTTGTTGTTGTTGATGTCTGTCCCCTTTTGTAGAGTGCATTTCAAGTTTACAACTCTCATCAATCCTGGAATACACTCCAAGAATGTCCTGTTCTTTGAAGAGGACTGTGACAAGCTATAAATCTGCCTTAGAGGGTCTTTTGTTGCACAGGGAACTAACCTGTAACCATTTTCTATCTCATAGTATCGATGCCAGGAAATAAAATCTTATTTGCTTAGTAGATCTTCTTTCAAAAGTAAAGCTGAATCTTTGATAAAATCCTGCAGACTCAAAGGAACTTGGTAGAGACCTGGAAGAAGAGATATTTGCAGTGGTTTTTAKGTTTTCCTGGAAACAATCAGTGTTTGAAGAGAAGCTGGAAAAAGCAAAACCCATACTTTTCTGTATGGCAGGTCCTGAAGCAATTAGGGTCTCCAATATGTTTGAGAGGATATAGATAGAGGTAAGAGCACTGTAAGCTCTCAGATAAGGTCAAAATATTTGAAGATATATACCCTCTCTTATACCAGTTCACTATCACCCGGTAAAGACATGTGATTCTAAAAAGTGGTYGCCCAGTGTGATTATCCACTGTTGTATTATGGTCCTGTATATCTATATAATGAGCTGAACATGAGCCGGCAATGCACCCTTGCAGCAAAGAAAGGCAGCAGACTCCTGGGCTGCACCAGGAAGAGTGTTGCCAGCAGGTCAAGGGAGGTGATCCCTCCCCTGTCGGGGGGTGAGGTCACATCTGGTGTGCTGGCCCGGGTCCGGGCTCCCCCGTATGAGAGAGACATAGACATACTGGAGCAAGTCCAGTGAAGGGGCACACAGATGATGAAAGGAGTGGAGCATCTCTCATACAAGGAGATGCTGAGAGAGCTGGAACTGTTCAGCCTGGAGAAAAAAAGTATCACGGGAATCTGATCTATAAATATCTGCTGGGGGAAGCAAAGAAGATGGAGTCAGACTCTTCTGAGTGGTATCCAGTAACGGGAGAGGAGACAATGGGCACAGATGAAATACATGAAATTCTATTTAAACATAAGAATTTTTTTATTTTATTATTATTATTATTTTCTGTGAGGGTGAACAAACACTGGAACAAGTTGCCCAGAGAGGCTGTGGAGTCTCCATCCTCGGAGATATCCAAAACCTGACTGGACACAGCGCTGAGCAGCCTGCTCTAGATGATCCTGCTTTGGGCAGGAGATCAGACCAGATGATCTTCAGAGGTCCTTTCCAGGGTCAAGCATTCTGTGCTTCTTTGGGTATTGTTTTCTTGTTGGATGAGCACTGAAAAAAAATTTTAAGGTATCCCAGAGCGAAGATTTCATCTCTTTCAGGTACAGATCTAGACTGTCTTACTTGAAAGGGAAACTGAGCAGCAGCTACATCACCACGGAGTGAMGTAAGAGATCTATGACACTCTTTCACTCGAGTCTTTGACTCATCAGGCTATTGTTACAGCTTGGAGCCTGCTATTTCCACAGCAGGCTTTGACAGCACTATTCTTAACTGATAACAAGGCAAGTCGCTAACTAAATGAGACGTCATCAGTGTTTTGGGGTTCTTTTTTTCTTTATCTTTGTTTTGATCAAAAATCTAGTCCATATAAGTAGTCATCAGAGTTCTGATAGTTTGTTGACCTTTTCTAGATACATATGTGAAATAAGGCAGTAACTTCAGTTTAATTCCTAGTACATCCAAAAGCACACATCTACTTCATCCTTGCTAGCAACTAGCTTGGAAGATGGCTTACAGCACCRTAGGTTTTTTTAATTAAAAAGTAATTTACATTGTGCTAATTACTTTACAAASAGACTACAGATGTAATTCAACATACAGCTAAAGCATCACTGCCATCCAAAAATCATCTATTACTCCACTCTTTCCACCACACTCACATACTCTCACTCAATTCCAGAGAGAACCACAAGTAGGGACATACCAAGAGACCTAGCTGAAAATCCTCCTGGCTGTAAAAATTATCTTGCTGAAAAAGATATACTTCTGCCAGGTTCATTCCCCAGGCCAGTTCACTGTGAGGGATGGCTCGGGACAGAGTATTTGTTCCGGAATTAGCTCAAGACAGAGTATTTTTTTTTCTGTGGTATTGAATGACTAAAATTATGGCATAAGAATAGCTTCATTCTCTCTGTGAGAAGAGGTCAGACCTAGGAAGAGAATCAAGACCTACTTGTGAGAGCAGTATCAGGTAGTTTAGACTACACCCTCTTCCAAACAGTACTCTTACTCATGAAAACAGCTCCTCCAGGCCAGGACCAAATGATTCTGGGGTCTTGCAAGAAGTATGTCCCATGTTGTACTTCCCATGTTGCAGCTACTGCAATCTGATTTTCTTTGGTTGGTTGTCMATTTGTAATCTTTTAGTAATGTTATACTTGACCGTGAAAAAAAAACAAAGGGGGGGGGTATACCAAAGCAAGTACAAACCTTATGTGTATCAGCAAATAGCTTCTAGTATTTACTAGAATTAGTTGTCTAACATCCTACTTATTTGTATCTTTTCGCTGTTTGAAGGCTGTATAGAGATCAGTTTTAGYGTCTTTCATGAATGCTTTATCTCTTTACTTCTTTCCAGGCTCCTTTCTTCTGCTTTATGGGTCCTCTGTATTTTTCTTCTTTCTTCAGAAGAAAGCAAGCTTGATGTTTTTTTTAACAATGATCAAGTCATCCCCTCTAAACTAACTACAATGCACATATAATTAACAATGGAAGCAAAAGGTTGAGTAAAGCAAAGGTCATGGTAATTGAGGCTGATTTCATTAGACAGTGTTGGTATGTTATTGTTCCCAGTGCAGAATTCTAGGTTTAAAGGAAGATAATGCATTCATGAAACTGGGCCACAGGAAATGATCATTCTTCTGTTAACACTGGGCCACCTGCAACTATTAGGTAATTAGGGTCATAAATGGACACTGCCAATAAATAATCTGAAAATGACAGAAGAATGGAACTATGAATATGCTTTTATTAAAATAATTAATAAACAGTTAGATTATTCCACCCTTACTTACTGGGTAAAATTTTCCTTTACAATCAGCCATACATATAAGTGTGGAAAAGTCTTTTTTCCACTGATTTGTTTCACTTCCATTTTTTTCTTTCGGTAATAAAAAAGGAATGGGAAACTCAGGACCAAACCACTGAAGGTTTTGATAAATTTAGCAAAACTAAGATTAGGAAGAGATACTTAATCAAATGAAACCTAAACTATGATACTTGAAGAAACACACAAAAAAGCAGCTTTGAACTCTTCAGATGAATGATGTATTGCTAAGGTACTAACAAAGTACTGTTGAAAATAAGAAAAGCTGTTCTCCCCCTTTCTTTGGGGAAAAGGGCAGGTTTGAGGCTAGAAAGTACTCTCTAGGCTACATRAAGTCAATATAAATTGCAGTATTGGTGGTCTGAATTAATTTCTTTGATACTTCTGTTACCTGCAGTGGATTTTCTTCTAGCAACAGATTTAACTCTGCATTTTAATAACCTATATTATTAAGCCTAATAATGCCGGAGTTCCTGAGTATTATCGGCTGATGCCAGCACTCTGCTTCTGAGAGAGAAAAATGCCAACCTGTTGGATAAAAACAGCTGTTGGATGTTTTTATATACTTATAGTTCATCTTCCAGCTCTCCAGCTGCTTAGTGTCAGCCCTGTCTCCATTCTTCCCTCATTTCCACCTGGCTCTGGCATGTAATCTTCCCTTCAGTGGCTTCATTGACTGGCCAAATATTGCCAGTAATCACACTACATGCCTTAAGTGATTGTCTGATTTTTGATGCTCCCGTTTCTCTGCCTTCCTTGCATCATCAGTACCTCGCCTCTGATTATACAGAGACCCTTTGCCTCCATTGCCATTCTGTAGCTAACTGCTTTGTTTTGAAGCTCAGCTATGTCTTTGCTATTTACATTTTTGCGTATTTACAGAGTCTGTTGAGGRAAATCCTGAGATCTTTCAGTTCCCACAGCAAGCCTATCCCCCTTCCTAACTCAACTTTTACTTTGGCCAAGAAGCCCCTCCTTTCATTCCATGATTTTAATTTCTGTTATCTGTCACCTTTTTGCATTTCTGAAAGATGAAGTAGGATTCACTAAGATCTCCATTCCATGCCTCCTTCCCCACTCAGCTTTCAATATGGGCTCTTTCTGCCTAACTGTTTTCCAGATCAGCTCTGATAGCAAGTACAATAGGACTTCAAACTATTCTGACTTTTAAAGAAACTCAGAAAAAAAAATCATAATCTATTAAAACACTATGCCTCTACTTCCATTATCCCTCCCCCCATTTTTTTTTTTTTTTTTATTAAAATAGAATGGGAAATAAGCAGTGAGACTCTCTTGTACAAAAGTGTTTTCCATTTGAGTCAGCTTAGATTTGGATCAGTTTGCTCTTTTGCAATATGGCATACCTCTGCACTTAATCTGTGAGTGAATTCTGATTGACTAGAACCAAAATCTCAGAGGTAAACCCGGAATAAACCAGAATGTTATTTTCAAGTCAATATTTTGAGCGTTTTAAGCACTGCTTATCAATTAAATTATTTTTTCTCTTGAAATTCATCATTAACAATAAAAGTGACACTGAAAACTAGTGCTCTGGAAATTATTATTCTAGTTGCATGTTGTTGTAGTCCAGTGGAGATGTAGAGAAGCTCCTTCTCCATCTTGTTAATTTCTCTACTTGGCTTTTCAGTGTTCAGTAGACTATGGAAATGCTGATCGACTTCCACAACTGCAATTAGTTCTTGTGACTAGAGTAATGGCAGATGAAAAAACAAAGTAAATGTACAAACCAACCATGGCTTACCTCCCACAGACTCATGAAGCAGGCACTTTTACACTCTACGCCCCCAACTCCAGGTAATCATTTCCTTTCTTCACCGCTGCTACTTTGAAAAATGTTCCGTAAGTTTTTCCTACCAGCTAACAATTCCCCCCCCCCCCTTTTTTTTTTTTGAGCCTACAATTCCCTAGGGAAACTAGTTCTAACTCCTTAAATCAGRCTGCTATCAGGAGCCAGACAATCTGAGCTGACGAAAACTGCATACAATGTAATTCAATAAAACTCACAGACTRGTCTCAGGCATAATGAAATAAAATTTATTCCTAATGTAAAGCTAACATTTTCTTATGGTTGCTGCTCTTAAAGGCAAGACATATTGATTKAAAAAGCATTAATTTTAAAGTTTAACCAAGTCTACTACATATATATCACTGAATTAAAAAAATGATTTTAACATGACTGTGGCTCTTTTGAAATATTTGTTTAAGTCAGAAGATTTTATGCGCTAATTCAGCTTTATTTTAAGTCTCTCATTCTGCACCAAGGGAGGCTCTTTGCTGTTGCTGTAGCTTTCAATGAGTATAAGATGAAAAGCTAAGACAAATTTTTCTTTTAAGAGAGTGCCATAATCACCAGTCTGCTAATTATTCTGCACAGGAGCAGGCTCAAACCTTTCTGTTAGAAGTGGACCAAACAGGAGTGAGAATCATGAGGGCAGAAGTAGAATAAACACACACCAAAAAATTCACTGTGAACTACCACTCTGGATAGTCAGCTGGCCAGAAGGGAGACCTGAGCTCTTTTATCCCTACYGCCTACAACCATTTTTTCATTCGGCAATAGTGTAATGTAAAATATAGAAATAATTCACTATGTTATTTGTCTCTTTTGAGGGCTGGCTGTCACAGAAGAGGTCTTCATAGGTAGAGACCCCCCCCCCCCCCCCCAAAACCGACGTCATTGTGGGGTTAAGGCCCAAAGGCTTTGTCTATACTGGTAAATTAAACAGTACAGAACCCATTTTCTGGCCTTGTGGCCAACTAGCATGGTGCATCTCACAACCATACATGGGTTTGAATCAGTTTTCTCCCCAAACAGCGTGGCCACATGCAGGCTGCTTTTTAGGGCTTGGCTTTAGCCCATGGTAGTCCCCAAGCTCCAGCCAGAATTGTTTTTGGTGAAGCCTAGTTGGCACTTGAGAGACTGCATACACTCAGGGCTCGCTCCGACATTTGCCCTGGCCTTGTTTAGTTTACTAGCTGAGATGTAATCAAAGAGTCCTGATAACCATGAACAGGCAAATTAGCAGTGAGGAGCCAGGCATAAGATTTTCCAACTATGAAGCAAAATGTAATGGGGGAAACAGCCAGATAAAGAGCAATATTCAATATACTCTTTTACCAGGAGGAAAAAAAAAAAGTCATTCTCCTTGATGTGAAAGCAATGAATGTGTGACACAAAAGAGGTCAGCTCTAAAAAGACACTCTCATTCACATTAATAATAAAGCACAGGACAAGAACTCATTTTCTGGAGTTTCAAATGCGGCCTCACTCCAGAAAGCTAAAAGCAGGATCTGCACTGATTCAGTGGATTCACAGCTTGCTCTTTGATTTGGTCTTTCGATCATCCTATCATCAGCTGATGCCATGCGATTTTTTGACATCCACAACTCAAGTTCTGCCCAGCTTAAAAAACAAACATAACCTCAATTTTCATTCAAATTAGCATAGCAGATCCACTGAAAAAGGACAGAAATGATCACCAGATTCAAAGAAGGCAAAAGAGCTACTGATCTGGAATGAAATGTAAACTTGTAAAGGTGGTAAATACTGTTTTAACGAAGGTCTGGAAAAGTGAATAATTGAGACTTGGCAGAATGCTTTTGATTTGCCTACAATAAAGGCTTGACTGAAATGTAGCTGACCTGGCTGCAACTAAATAAATGTCTAAAAAAGGCATCTGTGATTTTTGATTACCATATTGAAAGTTCATGGGCTTAGATATCTGTCTAGATTTGCAATGGAATGATCTTGAAAATCTTGTATTAAAATTTAAAACTTCATAAAACACTGCAAGATTTTCTCAAGGCCACAGAATAAAGTAGAACAGTGTATTTTTGGCACAGCTCTTCCATACTAACTTAAAGCAAAACACTTCCTTTCTTTAGCCCCATTGCCAAAAGCAAATAATAGAATAAGAGGAAGACAGAAGGAAAATAGGAAACTTYTCTAACATTTTCATTTGGATCATTGAAAAATTAGAACAGTCCCAAACGGCAAAGGAGACTAATTGCCGAAGGGAAACAGCAAGTTCGGTAACTGCATGCAGCCATTACTAGCTAAGAAAAAGAGCATAGTTTGGACTTTCAAGAGGCCTGAGCGGTTCTTGGGAAAAGAAAACAGGAAACAGAGAACAAGGCCCTCACTAGGGTCCTTCTATAGCACATTTTATATGAACTTTGCTGCCAACATGCAGGGAATGTTTAACTTTGCAACTTTAGTAGTTTTCCTTTAATTGAGTTTTGTTGAACCACTGTTGGAAGGTACATGAAGCCACCATAAATGGTTGACAGGTAGTTGGCAGCATTAGGGGCAGCGAGGGGAGGCCTCCCGCAAGCAAAAGGGAGCCGGGAGCAAAGATGATGGCAGAGCTGGCAGTGTAGCAGCCTCATTGCCCAGGACACCATCTCATAGTGCAYAAGCAAGGTGAGCAGAGATGATAGCCAGGTCAGCCACGTGGCCAGACAGCCAGACTCTGCCCTGCCTCAGTCTACCAGAACTCTTTATCAAATCTCTTTGGCTACTCTTTCGTCCCCATTTTCCAATCAAATATCTAATTATTTCTGCTTTCCTCACTGCGTTCCAAGCTCCCGTTTCTCTTCCTCCTTTCARTGTATCCTGTCTCCCACTAACTTCCCGTGCTTCCTTCCTTGTGGTTTTGCAGTCAGCCTCCTCCACACGTACTCCTTGCCTCCTCATGCCCCTATAGACAAGAGTCCTTGGCCCTCATTGTAATCGATTGGATGCTGCTACTTCCCACCGATCTAAATGACAGCTCTTCCAGCCAACAGTAATCCTGGTCTTTATTAAATCGCACTTCACAAACCGTGAATTACATTGTGCTGGCAAATGAAGTGAAATGTTCTTGGCCAGTGAGTCTCAGCCTCCCCTCTCTAGTTTCTAGTCTCGACTTCTCTACCCCTGTATCGTGATCTCAGGAGATTCTTCCTCCTAATCCGTTTTTTCCTCATCCTGGCCTGCCATTTGTCTTTTTTCCATTTGAGCCAGACAGCTTCTTCCGTCATGCTTCTAGGGTGTTAGCCACAAGGGTCAGTGAAAGGATAAGACAGAGAAACTTCTTGTTTTCAGTTCCAGTACAAGAACTTGTTGGGAAAACAGGGCATCCATGGGAAGTTTTTCAGTGATTCTGTAGCCCCAGTRTGAACATGCACAATACAAGGAGGGCGAATATGTGAAACGGACCCATTCACTTCAGAAGACCAGGCGTACACGGGCTTTTCAGCACCCAGTGTTGGAAATGACTTGGGTATTCTGAGTTATAGTCAAATCTTTGTAGATTTGAGCTGTTCAGAAAGTCTCTCAGCATATACAATAGCAATTATGCAATGGGTTATAGCTCAGCCAAATCTGGACAGCATTCTCACAGGAACAACAAAAAGCATACTCCTGCCCTATCAGATTTCAAGTGCCTGCTCTAAATGGTGGGACCACTACAGCATTTTGAATAAAATAGTGTCTTAACACGACAAAACAGGTATTTTTTTAACCTTTCTCCTGGAAATGCCTGAGGAAAAATGTAAACAGCCTATAACAGAAGACACRGAAAATTTCATTCCAAACAGGTAGCTTGTCAAAGATATAAGCAACTGGAAAATAGTCTTAAAATGGGAATTTTTGGGGCAATTTTAGGCAATAGCTATATTTAGGCAATAGCTGACACAAACAGCCCAAAATGCTGCAGATAAAACTATACACAATCTTCAGAAGTTCCTACTCAGACCCTCATTAAGCTGGTATAAAGCAAGACTAATGAAGGGGCAGGCGATTTGGAGATGATACTGGCAGGAAAGAAAACACAGTATGATCAAAATAGGACAAGAGGATAAATGTGGAAGGATGGGAAACATGATGCAGCACAAAGCAGTGAGCGCAGAAGACTRTTCAGGATAAAATGAATAAAAGTACTCTCCGGTCAGAGTAGATRTGGGAATGGAACAGAAGCAACTCCTCTTCATCTAAAATCTGTAGTTTACAGACTGGGACTGGCTTACAGAAACCCAGGAGTGTGCTGAAAAACGTGCTACTTGAAACGTCAGAAAT
This sequence comes from Rhea americana, assembly GCF_003343005.1. Classification (NCBI taxonomy): domain Eukaryota; kingdom Metazoa; phylum Chordata; class Aves; order Rheiformes; family Rheidae; genus Rhea; species Rhea americana. The sequence goes on along the minus strand of NW_028186368.1, from coordinate 2,873,290 downwards.
TCTCTCCCCATGATCAGCATTTTTGTTCCTTCTTTTATATGTTCAGTGAGTAATTCCCACTGGTGACATCATTACAAAATGGAAARCAGCATCGTTTACTGAATGATTTTTTTTTTCTCTAGAAAGATAGTGTATTGAATGATTTTATGAAATATTTTCATGAACTAGTCCAGAAACTATTTTCTGATAGCAACACAACACAAATAGACTAAATGTTTTGTTTTGCTTTGAGGGGAATAGATAGCATGAAAAACCAAAATTGTGTTTCCAATCACTACACTTCTTGCAAAAGTGCCCTTTCCTTTTGACCAGCAATGGCACATCATTTTAACATGTCACTTTATGAACCAATCTTGTACTTTATAGAACTGTTTAATCTGCATGGAAAGAGGCGGTTTTTCCACCACGTCCTCAGGAGAAACCCTCTGGACAAGCCCAGTGAATGAAAGCTGAGAAATGGAAAGTAATATAAAAGAATGTGCACTGTTCTCACATTCTTTCAAATTGTTTGCAGTTCATTATTTATTGAAAGAGTTCAATACTTTTTACTTTTCTTGTATAACTTGTTTTATAGAAACTTGTTAAAAATTTAGATTATGTCGTATGCTGAGGGCACAAAAGAAAAGCAGGAATATTTCTGAGAAAACATTTCAGCCCAAATACCATAGACTGAGAAGGAACTTGTGCTCATCTATGAAAAAATAATTAAGAAAGGAATCAAGACCATGGTTTTTTTTCAAAGAAAAAAGATCCTGTATTCTCAAACTATTAGCAAAATAGTTATAGCTGTATGAGGGTAACAGATTTAGATATTGTGTATATTATATATACATATATATAGCATATATATGTATATACACAGAGTGCAGACTAAAATTTAAGTAACGTGGTCAAATATTAGCAGTATTAGCAAAATGTGGCTATTTAAGTCTCACCTGGGAGACATAAATAAAATAAAATAAAATAACTCTCAGGATTAAGTGGCACTATGTTATCTAGTGACTCCACAAGACTCCGTCCTGAGTCTTGCAAATGTTTTTCTGTCCATCACAGAATCACAGAATTGGTAATGTTGGAAGGGACCTCTGGAGATCATCTAGTCCAACCTCCCTGCTCAGCAGGGTCACCTAGAGCATAGTAGACAGGGTTGCATCCAGGTGGGCCCTGAAGATCTCCAGAGAAGGAGACTCCACAACCTCTCTGGGCAACCTGTGCCAGTGCTCCGTCACTCTCACAGTGAAGAAATTCCCCCTCACGGTCAGGTGGAACTGCCTGTGCTTCAATTTCTGCCCGTTGCCTCTTGTCCTGTCACATGGGACAACTGAAAAGAGTTTGTCCCTGTCCCCTTGACACCCTCCCTTCAGGTACTTGTACACATTGATAAGATCCTCCCTCAGTCTTCTCTTCCCCAGGCTGAACAGGCCCAGCTCTCGCAGCCGTTCCTCACAGGGCAGATGCTCCAGCCCTTGGATCATCTTCGTAGCCCTATGCTGGACTCTCTCCAGTAGCTCCATATCTCTCTCGTTCTGGGGAGCCCACAACTGGACACAGAACTCCAGATGAGGCCTCCCCAGGGCAGGATCACTCCCACTGACCTGCTGGCAACACTCTTCCYRATGCACCCCAGGAKAYCATTGGYCTTCCTGGCCACAAGGGCACATTGCTGGCTCATGGTCRACTTGTCATCCACCAGCACTCCCAGGTCCTTCTCTGCAGAGCTGTTTTCCAGCAGGYCAGCYCCCAGCCTGCACTRGTGCATGGAGTTATTCCTCCCTAGGTGCAGGACCCTGCACTTGCCCTTGTTGAACCTCAKGAGGTTCCTCTCCGCCCAGCTCTCCAGCCTGGCCAGGTCTCTCTGAATGGCAGMACAGCCCTCTGGTGTATCAACCACTCCTCCCAKCTTGGTATCATCAGCAAACTTGCTGAGGAGGCACTCTGTCCCCTCATCCAGGTCATTGATGAARAAGTTGAACAGGATGSRACCCAGTACTGAGCCCTGRGGGACGCCACTAGTCACAGGCCTCCAACTGGACTCAGCGCCACCGATGACGACCCTCTGAGCTCTGCCTTTCAGCCAGTTCTCAATCCACCTCACAGTCCGCTCATCTCACCCACACTTCCTGAGCATCACAAAACCTTTTCAGCTAAGTAGGGCACAATGTCTGCAGGCTTGAGAGGGTACATGGCTTCTTTAACTTTAAAACACAGGCCAGAATCACACAGCAAAACTCTGTGGAAAGCTTTCATTGTGGAAAAGTTAAAAGCTATACATGGTAAATACTTCAGCACTGACTGCTACCCATGGCTGGGCCTCTCCCTAACTGTACTCAAAATGCACAGATAAATTCTTGAAAGTCTTGTTGGATTCTCAAAAAGGAAATACATAAATGAAAGCCTAAGAATTGGAAATTAGGGTCTGGAAAGGCATACCAACACCTAATGATAGAAACCTACACAGACTGAGYTCACTAGAAAGAGAGAACCAAGCTCTTCAAAAAGTCATCCTTTCCAATTGTCATGTTTTTATCTCGGYCTCTTAAGAAAATACAATGGCATTTTCTACCCATCCCTTTGCTCCCAAATAATTTTTGAACCCTTTCAACAACTTCAGCCAAATTTGATAGGAAGGCTCAAAGACACTAAGTTCCTGTAAGCRTCAGGAAAATGAGCAGTCTGAGACCACCGACCAGGGGAAAGATCACCGTGTGACCTCAGCAGTTCTCTGCTGCTGGCYGACCAGTGGCCAGGTAGGGTGAGCTCGTGGGTGCGCCCACCCCTGCGCCCGGCTCCCTGGAGGGTCCCTCCTTCCCACCTAACAGGGTGCAGGGGAGGGAGCGGGGGCTGCGGCAGCGTGCGGAGAGGGCCTGGGCAGAGAGGACGGGGAACGCACGTCCACGGGTAACCCAGCTTCGCTAGCACCACCATTTCAGCACGTTCTGCGAACCCTCCTGCGCAAAGCACGTTCATGACAACACGTAAACTGCTAACGGCATTCTGTGAATAAGCCAGGTCAAGCCTGAAAGATGAAACTCTGGGATTAAAAGTCTCTCAACACAGGAAAGGAAGCCCACTGCGGCACAGGACATGGTGACGAGCGGGGACGGGCTCCAGACCAGCTGCGCGCTCGAAGCCTGCCGGCCTCGGGGCAGCCGAAAACACATCACCCACGGGAGCCACGAGCGGCCGGCTGCGACTGCCGGGTGGGTTACGTGGTGCGTGAGCCCGGGCGCAGGAGCAAAGCCCCACGGGCCGGCAGTGAACTCGGTGAGCGGGCAGCAGGCGAGGGGGCCGCACGTGCTGCCGTCCGGGGGCCGGGCGTCGGCAGCGGCGAAGCCCCATGAAATCACGGGAGCGGGAACCCCGCCGAAGGCCGGGAGCACCGGGACGCGGCCTGCGACCCCCAGGCCACGGCGCGGGGACACCAGGCCCGGGCAGCTGCACCTCAAGAGCGCGGGGCGGTGGGCGAGGCCGGCCGGGGAGGGCCGCATGGCCGCGGCCGGCCG
>NW_028186368.1:2853407-2868462 GCF_003343005.1 Rhea americana | reverse complement strand
CCGCCCCGCCGCGCCGTGCCGTGCCGTGTGGTGCCCGCGGCGGCGCGGGGCCGCCGCGCTCCCCCGAGGCGTGCGACTCGGGGGACGAGCGGCGCCGGCTCGTCGCCTCCGGGCTTCGGTGCGCGTTTCCCGGGGTTTGGGTAGGTTCCGGGGTGCGGCTGTGGCTAAACACGTGCGACTTGCCTCAGTGATAAACAGTTACTAAATCCTATGAGTAGATTAATTAAAGATAAGGAAACAACTATGCAACGACTCAGGTAAATGTTTTGTTCAAGCTATAACAAAATGTGAAATGGGCATGTTTTAAATAAATCAGGGAAAACGCCAAGTTAATGTTAAATCYTTTTGCTTCAACGTATGTAAAATAGCCATTTTGAACTGGTAAACATATTGCCTGATTTGCTTCATTTACTTGTTTTCCCAGTTGTTAAGATAGTAGTACTGAGTAAATTATGCATAGCGTTCTTACAGTGATCGGGAGGAAATAGTAGTATGCTCTGCCAATTTCTTTAAAGAKCTTTTACTTTTTCCTTGTATAAACAACCTTACTTTTCTTACAAACTAAGCTTAGGGGTTTTTTTACACCTATGCAGCTTGTTTTGGAATTTCCCATCTTGCATAYAACTATTGCTCGTAGTTACAGCTACAATGAAATGTGCTGTCATGAACAAAGTACCAGGTAGTATGAAAGTAACTATAGTTAAATATGGTTGTGGTTAATTTAAATATAGTTATGTGTAGTTACAGTTTTAGTGGTATTTGGATCTAAGACTGTTAACATACAATAAGTATATATTCACTGTTAAACTGATACATGTATGCTTTGTTGTAAAAAGCTACAAAAATCATTTATTCTTTAAGATAAAATAAAAAGAACACTTCAGAGTACAATACCATCAAGCTTGTTTTGAAAATTATTCATAAATATGCAATTAAGCTGTAGTTCTTTGAAAGATTTATGATTTTTTTCCCCTCGGCATAGGTAGGAAGAATCAATAGTGAATTAAATTATTACCTTAATTATTAATACTCCAGGAAACCAAGTTTCCTTTGCTGTAATGAAGCAAAATATGTAGGTAGTGGCAAAAGTAGTGACTGTGACTGATACCTACATTATGTAACAGTTACAAAAATGCAGTTGTAGTGCAACTCCTGCCTGTGTTTCTGTGGCAAAAACATCTGTATTCTGTTCTGTATTTAAAATCCATCCTGTCAAGGGTATATGTCTGCATCTGTTTTATCAAAACCTCATTTTTAAAAAAATCTGCAAATACATTAGTTGGCATGTACTAAACACTTAAGAAAAAGAAAAATAATGATAAAAAATGGGGAAAGAAACCCCAAGCTCTCTCCCATCTAGGCCTTAGTTACTGCTGTGTAAACCATTGCTTATATGCAGTTGTAAGTCACAAGCAGTGTTTCAGATCACGTCCCCAAGAGCAAAAATGAAATTTAAAGCCTCAGCAGTTAAAGGATTTGTTTTCCTTCTTCTCTCCCTCCCCTTTTTAATTCCATAGCTGTATTTTGTTTGAATTGCAGCCAGAAAAGCTTGATTTATATGACAGTCACTGTGTGAGCCAGCAAGGTCCCAAGCGATAACTCTTACCATTGCGTTTGGATGGGAGATAGTTTCTAAAGGAACCATTTTTTCCTCAACGAGGAGTCTGAGCACCGTGCGCTGTAAGGCAGACTGCTGACTCGTTAGGCAGCCCGAGAAGCCCCCCGTTCTGCAACGCAGTTAACCCCTGGGATGGCTGGGCTCGGGGCTGGTGCGTTTTGTGCAGGCAGCGGCGTTTGCGGAGGCGGGAGCGGGCGGCGGCGGCGGCGGCGCCCCTCCTCTGCCCCGCCGCGCCCCTCCTCTGCCCCGCCGCGCCGTGTCGCTGGCCGGAGTGCTGAATCGAGACAGCCATGTTGATCCGTGCTGCAGCCCGCTGCGAGCCCTCCCTCGGGGCTGCGCAGCCTCAGCAGCAGGGTACCGGTAGTAAGTTCGGTTTTCATATTTTATTCATCTTGCGTATTTTGCATCGTTCACAAGGGGTCACAGTAGGTTAATGCTTTCACCAAAAGCCTTTGTACAATACACTGTATTACTTTGGTATTGCATGCTGGTGGTAAAATCAATTACAGAAATACTATGGCGCTTTTTTGTTTGAAAATGATCCCTTCTTGCAATGAAGATCTTTTTGTAGACAACTTAGAAAGTATAGCATTGCCTATATAGAATGGAAATAAAACTGAAAACAGCAACTAGACAAGAGCTTGCTATTTGCTCTTTTTAACCAGAAGTTCTCTTTATGAAAGGACTAATATCAAAACAGCATGTGACCAGTGAGAATAAAATAAAATAACCTGTGATAGCATGGGGAAGGAAGGATCAAGTAGAAACAGGTATTCATTATCAAAACACAGACATGAGCTGCCCTTTTTTTTTTTTTTTTTAAGGACATTTCAATTTGGAAAGGCATGCAGTCTGGAAAATTTTTTCTTTCTGAATTCACCTTAGGTGTTTTGACATCTCTACTAAATAAATAAATAAAGGTATTCATTTTTGTGATTATGCTCTGGGTGCAGTTATATAGTTACATAACAGAAAGCAAGTATGTTACTCTGGTTTGATACATAAAGGTAAAGAACAACAACCCGATGTATTTGAGTTGTATGTATAAGGAAAAAAATAGTAACTTTTTAACATTCTGCTTCTAAAAATAGAATGAATTGATATGCAGGATCTTCAAATTAAAGGTCAAAGGTGACAAACCAGGACAAAGGTCATGCAGCTCATTTTCAAGCAATCAGTTTCTAGTTTTTTCATGGTTGAACAAAAGCTTAATTATACAGAAAAGCAAAGACTGTAATATTTAACCAGTCTATTTTAGCAGAGAAATAGAGATAATTTCCTATTTCCTTGATGCTGCTTAATATGGCATTTGTGCTAGTGTTAATGATATAAAAATAGATTTGTCTAAATTTAAAATTTAAATCTGTTTCTTAATTTAACATTTAATAGCCAGTGGTTTGTATTTCATACGGGTGAACTGAGGAGAGTGTATAGTCATTCTCCAGTTTTTCAGTGATCTTAGTAAAAAAGAAGTCTTCTGATACCACACATCGTGATTTCAGTACAAGTTAAATTGCAGAACCATGCATTTTGGCAYTGGTATACATACTCATTATTTCTAGAAGATTGCTTTCCTTCCCCCAAATCCTACTTCCAGAGGTCAGTATTTTTCATGTCAATGTGCAGTAAGTACATGGTTTTACAGATTAACTTGAACATGTGAATGTGATTGTCATTTTATTTTACGCCGTGTTGTAGTCTTCCCCTACATTAGGTTCAGGTAGTTTCTTAACTATTTAAAGAGATTGTTTCAATGTTTATTTTAATAATACTACATTTACATTAAATTATGTTTTCATAAGTATTCTACATGTATTTATTAAATATATATGTAATATATAGTGTATGTACTACATGCTGTATTGCAACACCTAAAACAGTGTCTGCAAAATACAGTTAAATTCTTACCCTCACATGTGTTTTTCTATCACATAGTAAGATTTTTCTTTCAGACATTACATCTCCTGGTCCTACTTCAAAGTAAATTGTGCTGTGTACTTTCATTTTATGGATTTTCATGTTTAGTTTTAGAGATMACTTTTTTTTTCTTATAAATCACTAGTGTATTGCTCTATTTTTTACTGATTTGAATTAATAAACTTATTTACACTACACTTTATAAAAACTACCCTTGTATTATTCGGTTTGCTTAGTTTGGTTAGCCAGGTTTGTTATGTGAAACTACTGTTCCTTTCAGTTAAATTGAGAAAAAATATATCATGCAGCCTGTACTGTCCATACTTTTGGGAAAAGTGAGTATCAGTGTTTAAAGTACAGGCTCTGATGCATTCTTAAATAAAACTTTAACAGCGTTTGGACTTGATTGCTTTATCCTTTATTGAATCTCAATGTCCATATAGCAGTATTTGGTGAGCATATATTGAAATACAAACAAGGAAAAAAATAATTTTAATATTGAAAACTATTAAGGCTATTAAGGATTTCTCAAAGATAAAAAGTAAATTCCATGAAAAACAAATATTGATATAAAGTATCTCAGAAAGGAGAAGTGTGAAAAAATTGTACTAAAGTTTATATAAAATCTTTTTTTTTTAATAAAACTTGGGGTAGTGCATTCACTTTTGATGGCATGACATCAAAGTGCTAATTGGTGAGAATATTTTTATAATTTTCAATTCTCATTTTGGTTATGTAGCTTACAGTTTGTTTATAGACCAGCTTTAATCTTGGCTTAATAATGAATTTGCATTGAGAAAAAAGGATGTAAACTTTTGGATTTAAAATGTGGTTTTTCTACAATGAGTTTGAACAGTAGGTATTCAATTTAGTGTTATCATGGAGAATGCAAATTTTTTCCCATAAACTAAAACCTTAAATATTTAATTCACTCTGTTGCCAGAATAGCCCTTTCTTAATCTTTCCTTTAAAATGTATCATTTCAGTGTATCATATAGCACAGCTTTATTTTCAGTTAGATTTGATTCTCTACTTGAAAACTTATGATTTATGTAATTTTTCATATGCATACATGAATACAAAATAAAACAGCAATCAAGCTCTGAAAGTACGTGGGTCTGTCTAGGCTCTGAGGATTGTGACTTCTAAAGCTGAGAGGTGGTCTCTTTTTTTATCAAAGGAATTATATTAATTAGTTTTTAAAATGTTTTAAAAATCAGACAAAGTAAATTTAATGCAGTTAGAAGGCAAATTTCTCTTAGTTTCATTTGCTTACAAAAATACAGAATGCCATTATGTAAACCAATGTGCAACGGTTTCAGTATGTCCATGCTAATTGTAAACCTGGAAAAAATACAGAAAATGATAACAAAATAGGGAAAACAATAGTAGTAAAGGGTGTTATGTGTTATTTAAACATTTCAAAATTTTAACATTTGAACCTTTAAAAACTAACATTGGTTGAAACATAGAGAAATAATTATTTTACCTTTTAAAAATATAGTTGCTTGAAATAAGTACTTTTAAATGCAGACTGTATGGAATTAGATTATTCAGTATCAAATACACCAAAAATGCAAACTCTTTGCCTGATTTTGATTCTCAGATCAAAAACAATCTCTTTCAATGTGTTCTTTTAGTACATACAATTAAAGTTTTAACCTACATATATCCGAAATAGTGTTCTAATGCTAAAAATTTTACGAAAATTAATAAAAAACAATAGTATTTTATTTTAAAGAGAAACTCTGATCTTATATAAATAGTTGGCAGGCTTTCATTGGTTCTCATTCTGATACCACGGATTTTATTGCTCGTTTCTTATTGGCCAAAAGAATCAGATTCCTAACAACTGCGGAAGCACATTTTACCCTTCTCTGTTCCTGTTCCCACAATAATCCAATGACAGTGTTACCAGTGATTTAGAGGGTACAAAATTGGAACGTGTGATCTCAAAGTGTACTGCATTCTTTTTTTAAAAAAAAAGTATACTCAAGCTCTTTTAAATATCAGCAAAGCATACCTGGACAATATTACCAAACTATTTTATTTACCACAAATTGTAATTAGTATAATTCAGATCAGTTATAAAATTGAGTCAAATTAATTTTTTTTAAAAAGCTGGAAAAAAATATTATAGGGGGAGAAGAAGAATAGTATGAAAGAAAAGCAAGTAAGAAATTATTATGACTTGACTAAAAACATATGAGAGCTTTCAACAGTTCTCTGTGATCATATAAGGAGACTGACATCTGAGTGTGCATTTTTAGGAAATTTGATTTTTTTTTTTATTTTAATTTCCTATGTATTTAAAACCAACTGTATTTTACTGAAGAGAACAAGAAAATAGAATGAGAATTAAAATGGTAAAAAAAGTCTCAGGAACAGAAATTCATTACTTAGAACTCTAAATTACACAATCCATGCAAGAACTCTTAAGTCAAAGTATGTGATAACATTCATCTGTAGTGTTTGAAATCAAAACATTGTGTGCATAATGCTACAAACAGAAATGGAGAATTGTTAACAAAAATAAATRGTTGGTTAACTTTTACTGACTGGTTCAAAACATAGACGACAAAGTTTGTTAATTATAAGATGCATTTTCTGAGTTAATATATTGTCACCAATACTAAAAAAAAATAAAGCTGGTATTTTCCTGGGAGGGGCAATGTGCTTGCCTTTTGTACACATTTTTTTTTAATTTTGCTATTTACTTTGCAGTATTCATCTTAAGTTTTTACTCCTGATAAGTGAGCAGAAAGCGCTCTTTAACATTAGAATCCCCCCCTCTCATTCCTTTGCATTACTATATTTCTCTTTTATTTATAAAATAAAGTAGTGGTAGATTTTGTTCTTTAGCATCCTGATATTATTTATAGTATCCAGTTAGACAGAAATCAGTCCCCTAGCTGTCACTGACAACTGTATGAAAGAAGGTGGTTTAACATCTTAAATTTCATCTTTAGCTTACTTCTGACTTTTTATTTAAACAGGGTAACTATAAATGTCTACTTTGCTTATACCCAAGTAAATTATATTTCTGAATTTTTAGAGAGAAAACTTACTCAAGCTAATGAGTTTATTATATGAAATTCAAAAGGTTGCTTGACAAAGAGATTTTTAATCAGTTATAAACTTACTGTTATTTTCCACTAACCAATAGTAAGTTGTCAAACTATATTAGCTATTACATTAAATTGTAGAAGGGATTATCTGTAGTAAGGGGTAGATTGCTGTTGTTAGATTTTTTTAGTAAGCCTTTAAGTGCTGCTACTCTCTGTTCGTTTGATTACCTATCCTGCAATGATTCATATAGTTTTCAAATGCATAACTTTTTTGTGCCCGCAGCTACTGTATCCCTTCTAGCATGTTATGAATGCATGATTAAAATAAGGATTGCTTCCAAAGCAAGTAACTTCTCTAAAAATATCTTGCTCTCTAGTACATAAATCTCAAATAGCATTTAACTGGTATTTGCAGTTATAAAGTTCACATAAATACCACAACCATTTCAGAATTAACAAATCCCCAAATGTATTTCTGTTTTATACAGTGTAAGGAGGCGTAGGAGGGTTCACCATGAGCCATTTCAGAGCCCACACCTCCTTTTATTTAAGCTGGTGACTAATTTCTTATGGCTTTCAATAAGATGCAGTAAGATACACACCAGTTAGTTTATAATTTAAACTAAATGAGTTCATAGAATTAAAATGTTCAAAATGAGTTCTTAGAATTAAAATGTTCAGGCTTTTCTACACTAACTTGCCCTTTTGGCAAGTTTTGTGTATTGTATTAGGAAGCTATTTATAACAGGTCTTTTATAAAAATCACACCCCTTTCTTTCCTACTTATTGGTCTGTTTATGTGGCATTTTAAGATATGTGATATTTATAAGTATTTTATGGAATTATAATATGAACAAAAATAACTTCAGTTTGTGCTGTTTTCTGCTACAATTTTTAAAAACTACTTTCCCCCTTTGGGTCCCAACACCACTCCCCCAAGTATTTATTTTTAATTCCTTCATAAACTGAAATGGACTACATGTCAAAGCCAGGAACGGATCATTTACTGTATACTTGCATATTTCATTATGCTACATAAATAATGCAAGTAAATCCAAAAGATACAAAAGCCACACAGCCACAGGTTGGCAAAACAGAGAAGCAGACACAGAGATTGGGCTTCAGTGCTTGAAGGTGTAAAAGAAGGGTTAGGTTTAATGCAAGGCAAAAGTCCGCCCAATTCTAGTGAATAACTTAAGTTATTACAAAAGAAGAGAAACTGAATCTGCTTACTAGTGTTATTGCACTGAAAGGAGAGATTGTACCATCCCCTCTTCCAATTGCTGGTGTTGTAAAGGGCTCAGGATAACTGTACGGAATAAGTAAGTTAGAGACATTTGATTCTCACTTGTTTTTGACCATTCATCTTCTGGATTTGCTCTCTATTAATAGAACATCTCATTTTTAGGAACAGAGCAGAATACCCAGTCAGAACATACTCTGAAATTGGAAAAAGACAAATCTCAGTTTACTCTAAAAGAGAAGAATAAGGCTTCCATGCGAAAGGCAAAAGTATGCTGCACCTTGTGTGCTTTGGATGGGTTTTAGTTAAAATAGCTTGCTCAAAAGGCAGCAGAGGGAGACAAAAGAGGACAGGCTTGTAGCAGGTGAGTTTGTGCATGCTCTCTTGCCTATTATCTTTCATTTCTTAAACAAACTGGACAGCCTAAGTAATTAAGTTACTCTGAAAACTTGTTCCTTGTTGCTTCTTACCACCTGTGGTACCCTGTTTCTGCGCAGTATTTTTATTGGCATAATATAAAATTAGAATGGTCTCGCTCAACTAAATCAAAAATACACCTTCCATCTAGCTTCAACAAAGCCACACATCTATGCTTTTATGACAGATTTTGCTATTTGAGACTGTCATCCTTTGTATTTAATTTTAAATTTGTATTTTTAATAATTATGTATTGCAATTATAAATTCTGTTCTTAAATATTACACCTGACAGAACTGAAGTCTAGAAAATTTCCTGTTGATACTCATATTGTCACCAAGTCACAGTATTTAGTAATTTGACCATGAAAGAATACTGAAGAATCACGTTCATTGTTTTTAAGATAACAAGGTATGATTGATTTGCATTAGTTGTACAATTTAAGCGTAGTAAAGGCAACAGTTACTAGTTCTTAAGTTACCTATTGCAATTAAATATTTATAAAGGAAAAGAACACCTTCGAATATCCTGCAAATCTCTGTCTTTTCCCCATGTCGTTATCAACTGTGTAGCTTTTATAAGAGATCAGTGAAAGGGACAATGCCATTAAAGGGAGGAGGGTTAAGAACGGAGCGATTTTTACATTATGTCCTGGTTATCCAGTTGTGGTTCTGATGAGCTAGGTAAGTCTCAAACAGTTAATAAGTTTACAGGTCACTTCACAGAGTCAAAGCCCAGGCATTTTATGGCCTTCTAATGAGCCGTTAAACTGGAGAAGAGGTAATTAAATATGGTACTCAGGTACAATGTACATAGTACTGACTCCAGCTCTCTGATTTTAGGTTCCTCAGAAGACGATGAGGTCATTCAAGAAGGTCTCCTCAGGCTCAGGTTAGTCTTTTTTATAGCGTCTTACATGGCTGACTTTATAATACTGAGGTAGTGTAACATGTTTGGCCCCCTGCCTCAGAGCGTGAATGCACCCCGGTGAACTTTGGGGGTGGGAGGATCATTAATTTTTATCCACAAGATTCAAGAGTTCTTAATGAATTTTAAGTGTTCTTTTTCTGCAGAATAAATAGTTATATAAGGAATGCTTAGTTACAGTAGCCCACTGTTAAATTATCTATTGCAAACCGTATGGGCCCAGTGTTTTTAAAGGGATTCTTGATCTATCAGAAGAGTGTTATTTACAGATGGCCGTAAACATTACAGTCGCGGAGCAGATTTGAATTCCCCGAGTTACTTTTATCATACTTTTCACAAACGCTGGTTGGGCGCTCTGAGGAGGCAGTGCCTCTCACCGAGGCTCGGCTATACGCGCAGGCAGGCGGGCGGTTACCGCACCCGAATGGCGGCAGTGCCAGCCTGCCCGATCCTCAGCCGCCGCCGCCGCCCAACGGCCGCCGGCCACCTCGGCCGGCGCCGGGAGGCACCTTGGGCAGCACCCGCGGCCGTTGCCCCGGGGCGGGAGGGGCTCGCGGCGGCCGCCGCGGCGCATGCGTGAGGCGGGCGGCGGCGGGGTGCTCCCGCCCGTGGGGCGTGTGCTCGGCTCCGGGCGCGGCACCGGTGTCTCCGCGGCCGGGCGCGGCGGCGGCTCTGTCCGGAGCCTTTCCTGCCCGGGCTGCGCTCCCCGTGTGGCGATAGGTAGCCGCGGCCGGGGGTTGCCCCACGGCGCTTCCAATTTACCTGCGCGCAGGGCCGGTCCCGTGAGCGTGTACCGCGGTGCCCGGCAGGCTGCCGAGCCCCACGGGCTGGCGGCGGCTAAAGTGCGTTGCGCCGCAGCGGGCGCATTAGCGCCCCGCGCCGAGGCGCGCAAGCACGTTCAGCCCAGCCCTTAACGCCGTGGTGAAGCAGCCGGGGGCGGCACCGGGAGCGCGGCTGCGAGGGGCCGGCGCAGCCTTTAATCCCGGGGGTAAGCCTTGCCCTCGTCCTGTCCTCCCCGCGAATACATTGGCGGGGGGATAGGACAGTGGAGTCGTGCAGTTTGCTGCCTGTTCGGGTTACGCTGGGTGGGCAGCGGAATACAGATCGTCTGCCGGCACTGACGGGGGTCTCCTCGGAGGGCGGGATTGTAGAGCCTCCTTAAATCGGACCAGGGAAGCAGTCCTTATCAGTTGCAAATCCACAGCTGAAAAACTGTTAATGTACGTGAGACCACATCCTGCAGGGAGCTCTCGGAGTGCTTTCGGTGTCCTAATGCCCTCRGATTACATTCAGGATTAGAGCACTTTCGAATATTTTAAAAATGCCTCTCGCAGACTATCGACGATGCAAACAAAAATCCACGGAATGCACCGTAAACTGTCCAAGAACGGTTTTCAGGAACTGACAGCCACAGCATTTCACTTATAGAAACAGAAAATATTTTTAAGGGATTTACTTTAAACGATACTCCTATTGCATATGAAAATAACACCTCCTGCAAACTACCGTGTAACTCCTTCAGCGAGAATCTCCTCGTCTCTTAACTGCGAAGCAAAACAGGCGCTTTAAAATACCATGCGCCGGCGTAAGCGCGGTTCATGAGTGTTGTGTAATTTTCCCGCATCCTCCTGCTTCGGGTTTAAAAGATTAAAAGCGGCAACTTTCGCGCCGGCCGTTGGGGCGGCTCCGCGCGCAAGTGTCGCTGGTTTTGCGCCGTAGCGTGGCGCCGGCTCCGCAAAACGTGCTGCGGGGCGGGCGGCTGCCGGCGCCGACCCCGACCCCGGCGGGAGGGGCCAGAGCGCTTTCTTGTGATTAAAGGGTTTTTTGGTTAAACAAGCTGTCGTCATTATAAAACGGATAGCTTCGTATCCCGGGCGTGCGTCTGCGGGGTAAATCCCATTCCTCGTCGTGTATGAAAATGGGCAATTAATTGGGCGGAGTTGGCTTTTTTTTTCTGGAAATCTGAAATAAGTTATTTGTTTAATATCATTCCCGTAAGACGCTCGATGTCGGGGAAAAGAATTTAACATCTGGGAGGCGGTTCGGCACGACCGAGCCCTAGTGTCTGAAATGCGCGGCGAGGCAAGTGGCCGCATTCTCCATTTGAAAGAACCCGCATCTTCTGGAAACGTTAAACAAAAGAGTTAAAACAAAGCCCTGCGCGGGTGGCGGAGGGAGAGGAGGGGCGGGGAGGGGAAGGGGGAACCGCAGGGGAAAACCCGTCGCCTCAGGCGCCGCCGCCGCCCGCGCGGGCACGGACGGAGCGGCCGCAGCGGCGGGCGCGCAGCGTCCTGCCGGGGCAGTGAGGCGGCGGGGAAGGCGTCCCCGCGGAGCCGCTCCCGCGGGGAAGGCGCTGCCCTCGACCCGAGCTCTCCGCCGCGCAACCGCGGCAGCGGCGGAAGGGGAAGGCGGTTTTGGCGCCCAAACCGTAGGTGAGAGGGTTTTGGCGGGAAGCGCCGCTGCCCCAGGAGCGCCTCTGCTCCCGCTGCCGCCCTGCCTCCCCCACGCCCCCATCCCACCCTTCTGGCCCCCGCGGTGATCACACAAGACCGCACACGTCCGTCACCCGCCGCCTCAGCACGGCGAAGCCCAAGTCCCTTCCTCAGGGGCTTCCCGCCCCCGTGCGTCTCGGCACAGRCGGGCGCGCGCACACGCGCGGCGGGTAACGACTCGCAGAGGACGTTAAACGGCCCTCGGTGGCCCATGCGCCAGGGGCGCGGTGCGGCGGGGTGACGGCCCGCGGGGCAAGCCCTGCCGGGCGGCGATCCCGCAGCACCCGGCACCCGGGGCGGCGCGGCGGCGGGGCTCTGCTCTCGGCGCGGAGTCGGGCGAGGCGGCCGCTCCGCGGCCCTCGGGTGGCGGCTCGCCCCGCCGCGGGGTCGCTTTCCCGGCGAGGGAAACCTGCCTCTGCGGGGAGGGGAGGGGGGATGTGGCCCTCGGCGGCGGGGCTTCCCCTCCGCCGCTTAGCGAGAGCTCCGGTTTTAATAGAAACCACCGCGGAAAGACCGCGGGCGTTTCGCTCGCTCAAGCCTAAGCGGGGCGCGGGGGCCGCCGGCTCTGTGCCAGGCTGCAGCCACGGCGAGCAGGCGGGAGCGCGGCGGCGGCTGTGCCGGGCTGCGCGGCGAGGGCTGCGCGGCGGCAGCTGCTCGGGGCGCTTTGAGCGGGGAAGCGCCGGCGGCACCGCGGGCGCCGCTCTCCCGTGCGAAACGCGCGCCTTGGCGCGGATGCGCGCCGCGGGGTGGAGGCGGCGGTGGCTGTTCGTTGGGGTGTGTATGCGGGATAGGAGGAATCACAACTGGGACATAAAAAGTTCTAGGAAGRCGACGAATTGGAAGATCAACACCACCGATCTTGGCTTCACAGTTTCAAGGGAGCTCTTACTGTGCTTTTATACAGATAGTGATCCAGCTTCCTGTTATTTACCAAAGTTAGCATCTGTTTAGAGGGATGTACAAACAAGGTTATCTTTCCACACGTGAAATATATATTAAACTAAATTTCCCCTACCTGGCTTGCTCTGTAGATTTTTTTTCCTCTTTATCTTTTTATCTCTTCCACCCTACTCCCACGTATTGATCACTGAGCCTTTATGAATGAATTTTGGAATGGTGCTAGTGGGTTGGGGTTCTGCTCTTTCTTTTTTTTTTTTTTTTTTTTTTTTTTTTTTTTTTTTTTTTTTTTTTTTTTCTTCCTTTTTTTTTTTTTTTTTTTCCGGAGAGTTCCCAGCTGGCAACAGCTCTACCTTCCACAAAACTTGAAAGGATGATGTCCCTTGCAGGAAATGAATGAGTCGATAACATCTGACACCAGTGACCAGTCCAGTGACCCCAACCTTAATTCCACTAATACTGGAGGCCTGCAAATCTCAGTAAAGACCCTTTGCAAATTTCCCTCCCTCTCCCTTTCCATTTTATGAAGTCTGCATTTATTTTGCAATGTAGGAAATACTTTGCAACTAGTATATTTGCATTCATTTTTTTCCATTTTGTAGTCTTACATTTATTCCTTGGAAACTTCCTATCATATTGAATTTTAATTCAAATAAAACATGCTAACAAAAGACAGTTTTTCCATTTAATGAACTCAATGAACATATTTGTGCCTGTTAACCAATATTCTAATCTCCAATGAATTTTTATACCAAATGTTGTTATAAGAAATCAATCAGAACAAACAAGGACTTTAAAACTGTATGAAGCAGAACATTTTCTACCTTCTGAAGACTGGAGTAAAGAGAACTAACATTTGATAAATACACTTACTCTGCTACAAGAAAGGGAGTTTTAGGCATTTCAGATAAGTATTGTAACCATTTTTTTTTTCTTCAGGTAACCTTAATTTTGTTCAAAGCTGGGCTTTCGCCTATGTTAAACCTCACATATTTATTATATATTAGAAATCGTCACGGTCATAACATGCAAGCATATAAAATTACTGGTGATTTAATCTTGTAAAATAATCGCTATTGTAAAGGGGGAAGGGAGGTTACAAGCAAAGAAAATGGTATATTGCACGAATGCGTAAGGCAGGTCAGTGTAGGAAGTCGACCTCCACTGTTGAAATAACCTATAGGAAATTTACGGTTGAAGACTGCAAAGGAATTTCAGGATTTAAAGCTTCTGCTCCACTTGCCAGATTGCTTGTATTTTTGCACTTTTGCCCACCCTCGCTTCTTTCTACCCAAGGATCACACTGAGCACCATGGTATTTCACACACAAATCAGAGGAGAGCACGGGAATTTACACTTTCCTGAAAGGCAACAACTGGAGTAAACAGGCCCATCGGGGCAAAGGCATCCCCCTTAATTGGGCAGACTGATCGACGCCACTTCCAAAACAACAGCAAGTGCTTTGCAAATTCGTAAACCCCATTTATTCAAGTCCTGCACGGATCAGTTTGCTGCTTTGGCTTTTATTTGTGGGTGTGGGTGTGTGTCCATGGGATAAGAGAGGATGCGGGGGGAGGGGGAAGAGAAGGAAGGGATTTTAATAAGAAAATAATTGAGCCCAGATTTTAACAAGTTATAGGCAACGTTTAAAGGTTACACAACACTGGATGTAAAGTGAGGTTGTATGTGAGTAGATGAGCAGAACAGAAAAAACGTTGTTTTCATGATTTTATCTGAATCTTTACTCGAAAACAGAAAAGGCAGACGGGGAAGGAACAGAATATTCTCACTTAATTAGAGGTTGGGGTGGTTTAAACTCTTAAAAATTATTACTTAAAATTGACTTGGCCGTAAAGGCAACAGTGGGAAGGGCTTGCGAGTTCACACAGTTTATAGCTGTGTACCTGTGAGAGTGGAAGAGCAGTGGGTTTGTAAAGGGSTCTGTCGAGGCTGTTACCAAGCCAGTTACATACAACGCGTTTGTCCTCGGGGTTGCATCCCCCACCCGCTAGTAGCGAAGATTTGAAGCTGCAGTCCCCGATCAGCATTATTCCTCTCCTCTTTGTCTTCTTCCTCCTGCCTTTTTTTTTTTTTCGCCTTCCTCCTTTCTAGCAAATCCTTTTCTCTGTCAGTCCTCCTCCTCCTCCCCCCATCGCCTACCTCCCTTCCTCCCCCCCTCCTCCCTCTCCTCCGCGCTCCCGGGGAACAATCGCTGCTGATTGAGGTTCGCTCTAATACCAGGCTTGAAAACTGGGCTCTTATTTAGGAAGTCATTAATCACATCCCCTCCCCCGGAAAGAGATGGCGGAGAAACCTGTGAAGTACAATTCCTCGCCCCATCCCCCCTCCAGAACTGCTGTGAAACGCTGGGACCCCCGGCACATTCTGGGCCAAATTAAGGGGATACGGCGTTTCCGCTCCGCTCGTAACCTCTCTGCGGGCTCCGCGCCGCGCCGCGCAGCGCAGCGCAGCACCG
>NW_028186368.1:2837187-2853187 GCF_003343005.1 Rhea americana | reverse complement strand
GGCGGCGACCGGGAGTGCGCACTGCCGGCGGCACGTGCTGGCGCGGATGCCCGCAGCCCGCCGCGTGC
This sequence comes from Rhea americana, assembly GCF_003343005.1. Lineage (NCBI taxonomy): Eukaryota > Metazoa > Chordata > Aves > Rheiformes > Rheidae > Rhea > Rhea americana. The sequence continues at coordinate 2,853,119 of NW_028186368.1, read as the reverse complement.
ACGGGCGCAGCGTTTGCGCACGTCTTACGCGCGTTTGTGCCTGCGCGCATCCCAACAAGCTCAGCCGCGTGCCCGCCCCTTCTGAAATTCGGTGTAATGCGAGATGCAGAAATACACTCATCTTCATACATATATGTGCGCGCACAGGAGTGCAGAAACCCCAAAACACGTCATCTCGCTTTCCCGTAAAGAAGCGTGCAGATTAGCTGTCGAAAAAGAAGAAAAAAAAAAAAGCGCTTGAAATTTCTCGTTCATTCATAAATTATTTTGGTGTGTCAGCGTAGTTGAAATGGCGATTGGCTGCTCCTGCCTCTTGCCAACCCCTTAAGGATCCGATGTGAAATTAGTAGCAAGAAAGCATGTAATTGACAAAGTCACGTGTGCGCAGGGGGCCAGAAACTGAGCGAGAGAGAAGGGGAAAAATCAAAAGAGGGAAAGCACATTAGACCATGCGAGCTAAATTTGTGATCGTTCAAAATCAGGATGTTAGATTAATGCAGAAGACCACTTCGATCCAAAGGGAAAGTTTTCATCTCACGAGTTTGGAGCAGAGGGCCCGTGGGGCAACATGGCCGAAGGTTAATTTTCTTTTTCTATTGTTTTACTCTGATTTTCGCTCGCTCGCTCGCTCGCTCCTTTTCTCTCTCTCTCTCGTCCCCCCCCCACCCCCCTTACCCCCCTTTTAACCCAACTATGCATTACCCCTTTTTATCAGCTCGCGCAAGGGGGCTTTCTACAAACCTATTGTTGCAGATCTCAAAAACTGTTCCGTACCGCCCACACCGATTCACGACTTGAAAAGCTTTCAGGGGGCTATTGTTTGAATTGTTCCTGTTTGATTAAGCACAGTTTCGGCGGTGTGGGATGAGAAAACGGTTGTACACCTGTCCCCCCAACTTTAATCGAAAGTTTATTCCAAGGAGGGATGGATGCACGTTGGAAAATAGTGGTTTCAGCGCGGCATGTGCAATAAGCAGTTGTTGTGCAATCTGCCCAATTTTGCTTATTCTCTCTCCTCCACCCCTCCTCACCCAGCCTCCCCCCTCGCCCCCGGCCCCGCGCCTTCCAAGGAGAGACTAATTTGGCTGAGGATTTCTGTTGGGAAATGGGATCGGTCTTAAACCAGCAATATTCAAGTAAAGTATCGCGTTCTGTGCTGTAATGTGGCTGAAAGATGGAGTTAAATGGAAAAATACACGTATGTACAGAAACGTGGGCTGCGCAAAGAGAGAGGGAGAGAGCCTCTCTATGCTGGGCTTCCCCTCTGCAACCTCTGGTGATTTAATTTTTTGACTTATTTTAGGGAGAAGGTTGCTTGTTTTAGCATTTGGGGGTGGAAGCGCGGTGGGGGGGAAGCTGTTTTCGCAATTTGTTTTTGGTTTTGGTTTGTTTGCTTTATATTTTTCTGTTTTTTTCTGTAGCAAGTCCTTTATACAGTGGCAAAAGGATGTTACCAGAATTTAACTCTTCGCTTTGCATCTTGTCCCCCCCTCCTTTCTTTTTCTCTCCCCCCCCTCCTCCCCCCCGGGCTTTCCCTCTTCCTCAGCAGGGGCGAGTAAAGGTGGAGACGAGCCCGGGAAGTTGCCGGAGCAGGAAGAAGAGGAGGAATCCCAGGTTTTGCACGGAACGGGCCATTGCAAATGGTTCAATGTGAGAATGGGATTCGGGTTCATCTCCATGAGCAATCGAGAGGGAAGCCCCTTGGAGTCTCCAGTTGATGTCTTTGTACACCAAGTAAGACCCGTTTCTGTCCTCCATCTCAGCCTGCCGCACTCTGAGCTCGGTGGGGTTCCGGTTTCGTGTGAAGTTACCTAGTTTTCCTAGATATTTAAATATATCTGTAATTAAAAACTGACCGTAGGTCGAAGTTTTGTTGGCAGCATCTGATCTGAGTAAATAAGGTTGTGAGATTGCGCTCAGGCTCTGGCTGGAGATTTGTGCAAAAGGGTAATGTTGTTTCGCCGTATCTTACCCCGTGATTAGGAAATCTTCCTCTACTTTTTACTTAATTTTAAGTGCCACATCTTTCTATTTTACAACGTCTAACATTTGTTACTTGATCAGGCATAGAACACTTTTTCTGAAAAGTGATGAAAATTAAACTCAGGGAAGGATAAATACACGTCCTTTTCATTTAAATATAATTTGAGCATATTTTAAAACTCTTTTCGCGTAAGCCTCGAATTGCTTTTTTTAAAAGTTTATCTACGTTAGCGAAATTAAAATATAGTCTTATTTTGCAGTAATTCAGACCTGAGAGCGTCCACATGGTAATGCACTGCAGCAACTGCGTGGTTAGTTTGTTTGTTTGTTTGTTGGAAATAATCTCCTTGGAAAAAAAGTAACGATTAAGAAGTAAGACCCAAACCAGTCTCTGCAAGGCTGTTGGACTAAGAAAACCCGTATCGCCATTGCTTTTGTTTTTAAACACACTTGCGTGGGCAGTGTTCACATTTTGAACGTGGAAACTTGTGTGAATGCCTTCACGTGAAGGAGTTTCAGACGCAAAAGCTATAAAATCACGAAATTAAGGGAACTTTTCCAAAGTCGGGGCATGGTTTGTTAAGAAGGGGCATGCGTGCACCTTCCGTGGCCCTTGTGTTAGTCTCTCCAGTTGCAACAGTGCTGCTTTGAATTTCACCAGTCTTCTCAGAAATGTGGAGGTGCTCAAAGAGGAGAAGAGCAGGATCTGCTAGGTAGAGAGACCATTTTGGGTCCGGCTAGGGCCATGTTAGGCAGGCAAAAGGCAACTTAACTTTTTACGTAGTTGTCCATTTTCTATGACGTTTGCAATGAAAAGTGGGAGGGGGGGGTCGTGCCATGCCTGTATGGCGAGTCCGTCTCTCTGCTTCCGTCTGCGGGCCTGCCCTTATTTTGTGGTTACTTTTTCCCCAGGCTTGTTCGAGGAATATGCTGTTCTTTTTCAATTAATAAAAAGGTGACTAGAGCTTTGAAGCAGGGGCTCCTTTCTGCGGCATGTAGCTTTGCTCCTCGTGCTGGTGGAGAGGTGGATTTCTAGCCTCGCTGTGTGGCGTGTCCTGTCCCCAGAGCCCGGACAGTATTAGCTGTTTACAGTTGAAATGACATACAAAGTGTGAAAGCAAATAACAAATTTGCTTTTCATGTAAAAGCTATACAAAAGGGTTTAAATTCTTACACTTCCTGCTTTGTACTGGCGTGTGAGGTGCTCCCCTCTTTGCTGCTACTATTTAGAACTGAATTAATGAAATCCTTCCCCAAGTAGCAGAATTTTTCCTCCTTTCCCCCTTTCTTCTTTTCTTTGTACCTTTTTAAGTCATTAAATTGCACTTTACAGTCCTATGAATTTATAGATGAAAGAAAACTTTTTCTTCATCTAATTTTCTCTTAACACTCTTTATTCTCTTTGCTCCTCAAATAGTACAAAAAAAAAATACTTGAAACATACCAGTGTTGTTAATAAATAAATATTCTGGGAAACAATGATTTTCTTAGAGCTGATTAAATAGAGAAGTGCTGAACTCGTCAGGTAGTGTTGTTCCATAATGAAAAAGTATTCATAGAAAATAATAAAAAGGATGTGGTATATTTGGAAGTCTATTTTCAGGTGTGTCCCCTAAAAGATGTAGCCTCTTACAAGAAGGAAATGTTAGAAGTGTGTATGCTTGTTGATACTTAACTAATCTGGAATTTACCAATATTTTTGCAGTTTCTAAGACATGCTGGTGTAAAAAGCAATGAAAATAACATATTTCATTGTGCATAAACTGTACATCTCAGTCATTTTGAGTATTTTTTAGAGATATACTGAGTGAATTTATTAGTAGTCCACAATGGGTTGCTCTTGCAACGAAGAAAATACCTTATGTTTCTCACCTTTTTCTTCCTGCTGAAATCTACACTTAAGCTTCATGGTGACATTAATCTTCTGTCCATCAGTCAAAAGTAGAAAATGTCTGTTTAATGTAATGGGGAGAAGCTGAATCTATCTTGGTTCAGAGTACACTTTAGATAATTTATTTTGCTATGTAGAATACTTTGTGTTGGCTGATCAGCTGAGCAGAGGTAGCAGCCAGAGCATAAAATATCTTTAAATTAGTAATGTTAAAGGGGGGGTCATGCTTTTACAAACAGAGCCTATTGCTTGAACAGTGATTGTACTCTGTTCTTAATAGARTATTTGAAAAATTTAATCGTGTGAAAAGTCCCTTTGAGGCAAAGCATTAGTTTATTAATCTGTCAGAACAAAATATTGCTGTTTAGAACCGCTTTGAAAATGGTTGTTAAAGTGTGTGCCCATAGTGTAGTGTGCATTCACCTATTCTGCAATGTATATAGCTACTAAAATCATATAGATTCAAACTGTCTTTAAGTGGAGGAAGAAGCTACTGTGTTGTTTAGTGCAAGTCCTGTCAAAGGTAGTTAGAACCCTAATAACAGTTATACTCACTGACTTTACCTTCTTTTCTTGGTRAAGTTGTGCCAAGTTTGAGATCTTGCTATGAGCAAAAAACTTTTTAGATAGTGAGTGAAAATTCCTGTAATAGTTTAAGCTCATTATGCCTAGTTTTGTGAACTTGCAGCATATAATTTATTTTTTCTTTTTTCTTGGAGTTTCTTTTGGTAATTTAAAGATTATAGTAATATTTTCCTTAAGCCAGTGCTTTCCTAACTGCATATGTTTACAAGGATGATACTTGTGTTTGAACCCCTCTTCTTCCTTATGCAGTGAAAATTCTGTTCATGAAACAGCTGCAGTGTTGAGGCTTTAAACCCCTACCTTGTAAGACCTTCTTTCAGCACTAATCATTTTGATTGATCTTCTCTGAACTACCTTTAGTTTGGTGTTACCTTTCTGGTAATGAAGTACCTAGAGCTAGACACATTATTTCAGGTAGAAACATGTTAGYGATACTTTATGTGCATCTCTGTGTGTTTGTGCAATGTAAATAGGGTGCATTTGTGTRCATTTACACTCTTGTCCTTTCTTAGCATTATTCTTATACGGTTTACATCTCTAAGTCACCTGTTGGAACCATTCAGTGTCACATAAAAATTACAAATCCTAAAAACTGTTTAATTTTTCTGAACTCTGCCATGTCAAATACAGTAACGTGACTGGTCCATTATGTTTCTTCTACGTAAAATGAACGCTAGCAAAGTCAGTCTTGTGTAACACTGTTATATCCAGTGGGTGTGCACCTTACCRAATTTGGCTCAGTATTGCTGCTAGCATTGTTAATTGGTTAATGTGGAATGTATAATATATCTACTTTCATTCAAATTCTGCCCTTAGTTGTGTGTGAACTGTTCTTGTTAAAGATTATTTACTGAAACATGTATTTGAAACTGAGACTGCTGAGGTGAGATAAGTGAAACCTCTTCTGATGCACGTGGAAAAAAGGTGTTCATTGCCATGAACTAAGAGAACAGTTTGAGTCCTGAGAGAATCAGGACAAGGATGGTTTGTTGTTTGTTTAACTGCATATTCAAAGTTGTACACACAACTCTTGAGTACAACTTTTTTAGATGCTGGCACATCCACAGTGTAAACCCTGTGGATTCTTTTGCATACATTTTGTATGAGTTGTGTTGGAGAAGTGTTAATTTCCTTGTGGTTGGCATGAAGCTCAAAGGTCAAAGATAGTAATGAAGGATGGGATGCTAGATGTAAAGAGAAATTGAATCCATATTTGTGAATAACATTCACATTTGAATCCATATTTGTGAATAACAAAGGTTATAATTTCATTCTGCTTCTGAGTGAGGGTGGATTTTTCAGTTTAGAAGACATTAACTTTGACTTGGCTTTATAGTCCAAAATTATCATTGTGTTAAGAGCTTGATTTAAGGATTTCTGAACTAGGACCTTAAACATAATCTTTCCTTGGGATCCTCTTTTACGGGTTTGGGAGAGGAAGGAAGGGAGGAGCAGCAGACAGGACTTGGTATATTTTGTTTTCTCATTAACGGGAATATGGTTGGTTTAAAATTTTTCACTTTCATCTGAACTTTCTTGCAGTTAATGCAAGTACTATTACTCCCAGTTACTGTTTCTACAGGATTTGATTAAAAGTRGAAGACATTATTTTTTTTTCCAGAGAATCTTTCTGCATTTACAATGGTTTGTTTTATAAACTTTGCTCCTATTTATTATTCGTTGCAAATATGTAGAAAAGAGGGGAGAGGAGAATTTCTGAGAATATTCAGTTATGATTGTAAAGAGGCAGAAGAATAAATAGGAAGTTATGCAGCATCTGAAATGTTTTTTCCTGTAATTTGACTGACCATCCTTTTTGATGCTGAGTAAGATGCCTAATCCTTGAGGTCCTATTTATTTTAGTCATAGTTGAAGTACTTATACTGTAAGAYGCACAAGACTGGGCTCGGCACGATACCCTGAATACAGGCTCTCTCTAATATTATGAGACATAGGATCCTATGCTTGTACAAGGATGGATTCATTCATTAGCACAACTTTTCCATTTCACCATTATTATGCTAGAAGCTTGTAAAAGCTACTTAATTGCTCAGGGTAACTGGAAGTTCTGGGCAAGCAAGTGAGATCAATAATAGGTTGTTCTTTGTTGTTAAATGCGACCTAGCAATGGCACTTTGAAGTACAGAGGTCTCCGTGCAGCATACACTATTCCAAACCCGTCTCCCTTGTCTTCTGATGGGGAGCAGGCAAGCCCAGTCCTAATCAAAACAAAACTGGCTAGCAGKATTTAGAGAGGAAAGCTAAGGAAGGAAGCAAATGTGGAATAAACATGTGTCCACAGTGAGCATGTGTGTAAGAGATCTGGCGGAGGTCAGACCTACAGAAAAATATGGGTGTCACAGACTGCTCAGCAACCCCATTCCATATCAGATCTGTAATGAGGAATCTGTTGGAGGTCCCAAGTCAAGCTCAGGCCCGCAGCAGTTGTGTGCACAGAGAAAGCTGACTTTAAATTGCGGGGACCATAAACTTGTGATGTAGAGTAGTGCAGCCTTGTTTTGTTTTGTTTGTTTGTTTTTGCAATTCTGCCTGCTAATTAGACCAAGTCCTACATTTCAGGCTCTACCTATGGGCACAGAGACAGATGGCAAAAAAAACATTTAGATAGTTGACTGAAGCAACTTGTCTTTTGGAATTTTAATTTATGGAGTTGTCATCTGTGATAAGTACATTTCAGATTTAATATGTTTACATCTAAAGCCAACATTACCGTGCATCGATCTATCAACATTTTTAAATCTATCAACAGTATTTAGCAATATCTAAGTGAATGGGACGTCTGATTAAACCAAAACGGTGTTGATTCAGCTCAGGTTTCACTAAGCAAGTTTAAATATTTAATGTTTACAAGCAAAAATCACAAATGTTCCAAAGACAGAAGTCTGTAATGGGACTATTTTGTCTTTAAAGAGATTTTTCTCTTTGACAGAGGAGTAAGTAAACTCTTTCCAGAGCATGCTATCCTCCTTTTTTTTCCAAAACTAAGGAAGTTGTGCACAGGGCTTGGGATGTTGGAAGGAAGAGGATATTTTGTCTGGGGCACAAACAGAAGATATCAAAGCAGATATATGAGCCTAAGCTAAGAGGAAATGAATTGTCAAATTGGAAAAAAATGTTGCTATTGTTGCAAGACGTCTTGGTTTACAACTAGATCACTGAGGTAGTAAGTATCGAGACCTGTTCGGAGTTTTATTGTAGACACTCCATAAAATATACACCATCYAAATATGGTTTATGTTGTCTTCCTATATGTAACCCATTTTAGTGAGGGCCTGTCATCTTTCTTCCATGACATCAATAGAAGCAAAAGTAGGCCCCTGAAGGTTTACAAAGGTATATAAAAGTGCCTGGAAAGGTTTGATCTAAAGATGATCTAAGGAAMCTAGAAACAAAGAGGGTAAAGACCATTTATGATGTGTCTTAAATGAACCCAAAGAAGTGAGAGTATGCTGGGTTTAAGATTTTTTTTTTCCTCTCATTAAATCAACTGAAAGCTATAACTGATACTTAGCTCTTTTCAATGGACAATTACACAGGACAGGTCTGGACTAGAAGTGTTTGCCTGCTGGATATCACTGGCAAAGGCAATGGATCCTTAAATTGCTTTTATATTAGAAGAGTATCAGTAAACACCCCTTTATGGAGGGTGGAGAAGTGCTTTTGATTGTATGATCTTAATTAGTTGTAGAAATTGGTGTCCTGGCAGTTCCTTAGATTATTTTGGCTGGTCTTGATTTGGGAGGAGAGGGGGATAACTCCTCTTGGGAGATGGCTGGAGTCCAGAGATGGCTCAGCTGCTTGCGGAGCAGCTGCAGAAACTGCTGCAAGTTTTACAGTCATCTGTATTAAAGAAAAGTGGCAGTGATTTTGATTTTTCTTAACATGCAAAGCTGTAACATGCAGCAGGTCAGCAGCTGCTCTGCAAGCAGCTGAGTTGTCTGTGCAGTAGCAGTGTGGTGAACAGGTGGAGGCTGAGACTCCTACAGCCACCCTTTTTTGTGAGAGTCCAAGGCAATGGTTTTGTGTTGACAATTTACATTTGGCAGCAGTGCTGCTAAAGTGAGCTTCAAGAGCATTTATAGGTCTCACCCTCTTGGGCCAGCACAAGTGCTCGTGCAGCTGCATGGAGAACCCGGCTGGGGAACTCCTTGTTCTGTTGTTCAGCTGCATTAGTTTTCGTATTGGATAAACCACGTGGACCCATGAATAAGGCTGGGCAGAAGTGGCACTGTGGTGGCTGAGGATATGGAGAAGCTGCTAGGGCAAAGTGAGGGTATTGGAGGAAACAGTTTGGAGCTACTGTCACAGAAATGTGAATGAAGTCTCCCCTGAAAGCAGAGGAATGCAGTGCATTCAGGACTGGATTAGAAGTGGACTGAAATGAAGTGCAGCCTCCTATGGTGCAAAATGGCAGAATACTGGTATTAACTTCTGGGGTGGAAGAGAGAATGAAGGTCACCGTGACTTAAAAAAGAAAAAGAAAAAGAAAAGAAAGAAAGAAAGAAAAAGGAAAAAAAAGGGGGGGGTGAATATGTGCGGATGCAGGAACCAGCTCAAGGCCTTGAGCTCATTCTGGGAAGTGAAACGTTCCAGGAATCATCTTCACATCACACTTGAGCTCGTAGAGATGGGTGGAGTTTTTTTTTTTTTTTTTGTTTTTTGCTTGTTTGTTTTTTTCTGATTATAAGTAATCAGAAAAGGCTGTGGTATTCAAATTTATTAAATTGCTGGTTTAAACAGTATTTTTTAACAAAAAGGATTGTGACAATAATGCATGTTTCTTATTGCTCCAAAACAGAAATAAATATATCTATAGGACATATTCATAGTAAGTAGGTGTATCTTCTCAGTAGATAGGTGAAAGCTATAGCGAAATTAGATGTATATTTGATAATCTGAGAAGTGCAGCTACCTAATTATTTATCTCATATATATAACTTTTCAAATGCATCAWAATATTTAATATTCAAAGTTTTCTTTGTGTGAGAGTAGGTAGAATATCTCTGTTATCAGTACAGGAACAGTCARTCAAGAAAATCACATAGATAATTTGTAGGCCAAAGATCTAATTTAGTGCTCGAATAATATTTTGGAAGGAGGGAGACTGAAAGGTTTGGTTTGATTTTGATGGCATCAGATGTTAGTATTTCTTGTACTTGTTAACATTTCATTTCCATACATTTTTTACTTTTAAACTATGATTTAGATATAGTGATCATTTAGTTGGGTTTTAAATGTCTTTCTTTAAAAAATGCTATTGAGGCAGGTGCTTATTTTGAATATCTCCTAACATTTTAAGTTTAAGATGTTCACAAATTCCTTTCGTCAGTCCTTTGTGACATTTTCTATGTATTTTCTCAGTATTTGCATAAAACAACATGTGGAAGGCATAACTTCATTCACTTCAGTCAAAAGTGAATTGATTAAATATGGAAATATAGCTAGATCATTTAATATATTTGATTAAAATAATAACTGTGTTATTATTCTTAGAGGATTTTTAGTGATGTTTCCCTTTTACTTCTGTTAATATTTTTCATTATTATATGAAATAATGATAAGTTTTTCAGCCAAATTCCRTTCACTATACTTAATTGGGAAGTTCTGTTTTGCTTTCAGGAGGTMTCTGAGTAAATTCATGTACAATTAATATCTAGAATATATGATTAGTTTACAAAATCTATATTCCATGAGTATGATGGAATTTATGATACTGTGTTAGAAAACACTAATGTTGTAATTACACTCATGAGTATTTCTCATGAACATAACTGATAGTGGCTTTCTCATCAAAGGCCCTTTTCTAATTAGTTATGGTAATTTATAGGTATTCAGCTTTGATTTTTTTTTTCTGAGTTGCTTTTATTATAGTGCCACTTGAGGCTACTTTAATATTTGTGTTATAACTTCCTTTGTTTATGAGTATATAAATTCATGTACCAAAATAATCCCTGGACTGAAGTTGAGCATAAAAGTGATAGTGCGTGTGTATTTTAGCAAATTAGAATACACATGAACTTAGTTGTTTTCAAAGTGCAGGTGTTTTTAAAATGAATAGTTCACCTGTGCTATAATTTTAAAACTGTTTTACTTCATTTTACAACTGTATTTTGCAAGCTAATAATCAAGATCTCAGTTGCCTTTATAGGCTATTCCTAATAATACAATATTGATGAAAAYAGAGGATTTTAAAAAGCCTCTGCTGAACATGTGTAGTAATTTCTGAATATTTTAGAGTCATATTTGAAATATAAAAAAATTATATAAAGGTTTTAATCTAGAAGGTACTTACTAGAAAGACCCAAGCTAACTTCTGAAGGCTTTGGATTAGACTCTTAAGAAACTCCCAATATTTAACGTTTAGGTGTATATTGGTATCTGCACTGTTTAATTACCTAGYGTAAGGGACAAAGGTTGCGCATTTTGAGAACTGATCATCAATGGTCAGTTGATAACATCGAAGGTCTTACTTAGCAGTTTGCTTACCCCCTTCCCCCACACCAAATACAGTCAGAAAATCCTGTGAACTGAGGTTTGGGAACGATTTGAACAGCAGATAGAAATTTATCCGTAACGTAATTTTAAATCATTTCATCYTTCTGTTCTTGTGGATATTACAATGCAGATGAGCCAAATTCTACYGTATTTTCTCACAGGAGGCAGTCTCACTGACCTGTGAAACCTTTTCAGTAAACTGGACAGCATTTGTGTGGATTAGGAGCGTATTTTAAGCCTATCACATGAAAGTTCTGCCTGAAAGTATTCGGTTTATGCCTTTTGCTTCTGTAATTGTGTTTTGTTGTGTTCAAAACTTTGGGGGCCTTATGATGATCTCATTTGTTCCCTTTATGATTCCTAAAATGTAAAAATAAAGTAGGATTTTGTTGAGTGATGCGTAATTAAAAGTTAACATAAGATCCTTAAAATCATAAAATTTAATATGATGTGTGTSCATGAACTTGATATTTATGTAACTTTATATGCTTTACACAAAATGCTGTTTTTTTGGTACTGCGAATGTATAACATTTAATGTCTTACATAGCTAAATTCAGATGACCACTGATCTGCCAGACTGCTKTGATGCAAAGCTCATGGTCTGATAAGGTCTTTTTAATTTTCCCATTAAAAAATTGCTTAGTCCACAACCATTCCATCAAGGGAGGAAAGGGTAGAAGAAATATGTGAAATGCTCCCAATTTGAGTAAGAYCTGACACCATGTGTACATACAGGTTCTGCTTAAGAGGACTTGAATTTCACCATTTCAGTTAAAAAATGCCTTGAACAACTGTTTGGAAATCCAGGGAATGTTRGGGCCACCTGTATGGACAGGCTTCCTATTGCTAGCAGGGCTAATATGATATCATAGGTATAGGAAAATGCTCCRAAAAGCTTTGTAACCACCATATTGTCTATTTGTGCTCACAAGGAGGAAGGTGGGAGCCCTCCTGGCACAGCCCTTTCCCATCTGCCAGCTTTTCGCCAGGCACCGTTTCCATCACCTGGAGCTCCTGGCCAGGAAAAGGGGCAGCGGGGGGAGGCGACATACCTGAGCCCCCCATTCAAACGGGAGGTGGTGCACAGTTCACAGATTCGGAGGGGTGATATAGTCCTTAACTATGTGTAAATTAAGTTTGTCAAAAAGTTATCATTTCAGAAAATAGTTCTCCAGTACAGTGATTAAAGCCTCCTTTGGCTGTTACAAACATGATATTTTATTTGCTCGCTTTATGGTTTGTGTTTGTGTTAATATTAAAACACACTTTCTTACTAGCTGTTCTGTATGAATCAAAATCACAGTTGTTTTCACAAGGGATCTTTCACAAAAAAAATTTTAATGAGTAGGAAATGTAGGGTAGAATTAAACCGATAAACCAGAAGTTTTTATTGTATGGTTTCTTGAATACTGGTCTGCATGTATGTTTTATGCATTTTTTTTTTTAATTAACGAGATGTTTAACTAGGTATTCTGTTTGTTGTATGTGATTCTGGTTTAGGAAATGGAATATTACTACAACCCTGAAACAAAGAAGTAAAATAATTTTTAGAAAGGTTTTTGACTGGCTTCAAGAATTAGTGATACCAGTTGTTTAAGATTAAAAAAAAAATAACTTGTAAAGTGACTGGTCTGAATTTGAGGCAGATAAATGAATAAACAACATTAGTAATTTGGAATTTTATTATATAGAACTTTGCTTATCACCATTGATTATAATGGAACTATTTACAAAGATAAAAGATTGTGGGATTGATCTGTACATAACGTTAGAGCAGAAGATTTTAAAGGTAGATTGTCAAGATGATAATCATATTTTGTCTGAATCTTGAATATGCTATATCTGAAGATAAAATCTTTGCTTAATCTGTTTTGAATATGATTTTGTTTTGATTCATGCTTCTGTTAATACTCAATGCAGCAATAAATACCACAATTTTCCTAGTATTTGCAGGATCACTAAGTTGTCCTGGATTGTAGGCTACTAAAAGCACAAAGAAAGTAGGCTCCTCCTTGCAATACCTTCTTTCGCTCAAGAATAAAAAAATCTACTAAACGAACTGTCTGAAATGTGATGTATGAGAATTTAAAATGTTTTAAGTTATTTAAATACAAAGAAATCAGGTTGAGAAAATGCCTTTAAAATTGGTCTAGGCATTTGTTATCTTCAGTAGAAATTAGTAAAGGATTTTGTACAAAATATATACATTTTCTACTTTCATATGATGTCTTTGTATTCAGTGACTATTTACAGCTATTTTAGGAAGACTGAATAATTTTTAAGAAGTTTGTGGTTTGTTTTGAGCAGCAAAGCTTCTTTATGTTTAATAATGTAATTGCTGGATATCTTCCCCAAATAATTTTTACATTAATCTTCAATATTTTATTTTCCTGAGCAAGTATATGGCTATTAAAATTGCAGATCATTTTAAAAAAGAATGATTTATTTTTGTAATGGAGCTTTTTCACTTTTACTAGTAAATATTGACAGTTTAATAAGCTGCTGACTTATTCCATGGTTATGGGTATGCTTTACTGTTACTCTTCCTTACATGGGTAGTACCTTCTCAAATAATATTTTTTTACCTGAGGACAACTATAAGTAGACAAAGATCAGACTCTRACATGGCCGCAGCACTATACTTTTGCCAAAAATTGATATCTTTTAGTGTTCGTTGTTCAAAGTATACTCAATTTTTAAAATCTTGTATGATCACCTACATGTTAATATAATTATTTCATAATCAGCAATTGTTTTTATTTTGATTTCATATAAAGAGGTATTATGCTTTTAGAATTTGTTTTCCTTTTATTCATATTTAGTTTAAAATTGAATCTTTATCCATAGTATGTTCACTGATTAGAAAACAGGAGCTAAAACAGCATTGACTTCAATGRGTGTCATGAAGTGTAGTTATAGTATATTTCTCTTCAGGAGTATTGAGGTAATTGGCATACTATGATTGGTTTCTCTTCTGATATTCCTGATTTAAGGATGATGGATGTAATTACCTAATAATTCTTGCAAATTGTTCAACTTTGGTTTAATTGCTTTTTAATCTTTTTTCCATTTAATTTGCATTTTAAACATTCAGTATTTTCTAGTTACCCCATAAGACCAAATATTACTAAAAATAAGAGATGAAATGCTGACTGGGTACTGTCAAAGGCAAAATGGCCAAGAATTTTCAGTAGGTATGCACAATTTTCTCTCAATGATTTTTCGTTTTGTTGGAGACTTGAGGTATTTAAAACTAAAAAGTTTGATCAAATAAAAATACAGGGTTTTTTTTGTGTGCATTGGGTATATTTGTTCCTAATATGTGTTGGCTAGTGTTTACAACCTTTAAAATTCCCCCCCCCCCAAAAAAAAATCTTACTTATGTAAAAGTATCATTTGTATGAACTTATTATATATGAACATTTGTTCATACGAATTCCATGCAGCACACTCAGCTGTGCAGAATTAAGAGAAATGTGACTCCTCTTTATTTACATCTTATATGGTAGAATATGCTCTGTTGGTTTCCTTTGTTCATTTTCACCCGGGTCTTGATTAGTTTGAGTGTAGCTTTGCCATTTTGTAGAGAAGTTTGAAATTCCTGGAATTTCTGATTTAAAAGAAGACTGACTTGAAATATGATTATATACCGAAAGGATGTAAAAGAATAAAGATMTGTACTGGTTTCTATAGCTTTGTCCACATAAGTTAGCATATAAAAAATKTAGTGCTTTTTTTGTTGTTGTTGTTTCTCTATATAATTTTGTTAAACAATTGGCATTTAATTTGTTTAATTTATTTAAATTTATACATCTCACTAGCATTCTGTTCTTCTGGGCACATTGTTATCTCTTTATATCAAATTGTGTAAGATTACARAGAAAAATAGCAAATATTTTCCTCTCATTGAATCTGTATGGAATAAATCATCATATGATAAATGTACATATTTAAAAATACAGAAAACAGTAATTCTTGCTACCTTTAAGAATGTAATTAAAAATACTGATTACCTTTATGGTAAAATATTTTTGATACATTTACTAGACAAAATGTTTTCTTTGTTAAAAACTGCTGCCAGATTTTGTTTTTTTTTTTAGTTTCTATGAATTTGACTTTTATAAAGCTCTTTCTTGTTTCAATGTTGCAGTCAAAATGTTACCTTTACAAAGCTACATCCAAATTTTAAGAAGTGAAATCAGCAAAATGAATTAAAATGTTGAAGTACAGTGAAAATAGTTCAGGGTGAACTAATACAAAATACTTTAAAATACTTGCACGCACGCCTTGTTTGCARTTTCTGCAGTGTTCCTGCTTCTTTCAAGAAGTATATTTAACAATGTAGGTCAGTTTGCAACTGCTGCATACAGGAATGGCGGAGACCAATGCTCATTTTCCCTTCTGGATCAGTGCATTCCAAATCCACATAATTACTATCTAGAAGGGGCCAAAAATAAAGATTCTGGGTCTTTTCTGCWCACTGACAAGATTTGCCAGTCAGCTTTTGAGTTCTCTGTTGTGCTACATCCATGATATGGATGGAGAAAAATCCAGCCATGCAGAGATTCAGCCATAGTTTTTCTTGCTGTAGATGTTTGTTTATTCTCTGCTTGGTCTCCTATATTCCAGTAGTACAGGTTGCTTCTGACAGCATGCAAGCTGCTTGTTTCACACTGCCTTTGTAGTGAAGGTGCTGTAGGGAAAATCCTGTTAGTACCTCCATTGGCTCAAAATGATGCGTGAATGGAATCACTGCAATTTTTTTGCTGTTGTTTCTCTTATGCATCCTTTTATCTGAGATCACTGTGAGCTGTAAACAAGGGCATCAGCAAATACAATAAACAAAACGGAGGATTTCAGATGCCATGGCTTTTTAATGCATAGATTAACTGATTGATGTAAAGACAGAAATGATCCAGTTCTGCCGTTTTTCACACCCCTGACAAAATAGGTGG
>NW_028186368.1:2819020-2835913 GCF_003343005.1 Rhea americana | reverse complement strand
CCTCTTTTTTTCCCCTTCACTGCTTTCGTCACGTGATTTCCCTTTTCGTGAGTCACGGGCAGGGTTGGAGGTGAATCAGAGTGAGGCAGACGTGAGAAATCTCCTTTTAACGTTCCTGTGAGACCGGCTCGGAACGGYTCTTCGCGGAGCTGGCGGCGCCGCGTCCGCGCTGACACAAACCCGCCGGCTGGGCTGGAAACGCGCCGCCTCGCGCGAAACCTCGCGGCTGGAGGGAGGGTGGCACGGCCACCCCCGCACCCCGCCGGCGCCCCGGCCCGAATCGTGCCTGCCTCTCTCTGCGGCTTGCAGCGCCGAGCTCGGCGAAAACGCGTTTCCTCGCCCACCTGGCAGCCACCGTTTTCGGAGGGCGCGCAGCGCACGGCCCTGCCCGGGGGCGGGGGGGAGCCACCCGCCTCACAGCGCTGCCTGCAGCTCGCACAAAAATGATAGACGCGTCTTAACGGCGAGATTGCAGTGCTTTACCGGGGGAGGGGGAAGGCGCTGGCTTTTCTTCTTTCCCCTGCTCGCATTTAAAAACTGCTTTGAAGGCAAAATGCCACCTCCTCCTCACGAGCAGATGAAACCAGAGCAGTGTAACGTTTTGTGTTTGCAAGATACCGTTCTTTGAGGGCTTTGCTGCTCTTCAGAGTAAAAAGAGAAATATGTAAGGACATGAGTAAAAAAAAAAAATAGGGATTAGATCTTAGTCCTCACAGTAAATAGTTAGATTTCCTCTCCTAATAGTCAAGCAAAACGTGCTACTAAGTAATACCTTGTGTTCAGGAAGGTATTTACATAAATTTGGGAGATTTTTGAGATTTTTTAAATAACTACATTTAGGGGAGATTTTAAATGTTGCAAACTACAACAACCAGTTATCTTGCTAAACTTGCTTTAGCATAATTTTACCATTAAAATTACTATAATTCTCAGGGTTTTTTTTCACCTCATGGCTTACAGTTTCTCTCCAACTTCAGAATTTTGTAACATCACAACACAAAGAAAGCCTTTGCAAAGTATTCAGCAGAATTATCTGCTTGTTTGTTTTGAAGAACATAGTCATTCATGCTGAGAAGTCGTTCAAAAAGATTAATGATTGTAGGATTCCAATCTTGCAAACACTTGTTCTTTTAAGTAAGAACTATTCATTTAAATAAGAGTTTCAAGATTAGAACTTGGTAACTATGTCACTTCTGTAACTATTCATTCCTAAAAACACTCTTCTGCTTTAGGCTGGCCTTGGGCAAAGTTCCCCATGGACTSAATAGGATTTTTTTTCCTCTTGTGTGAGGACCATAGTTTCACTGCTTAAAATATTTTTTAAAGATTTGAGGCAAGGATTGATGGGCTATTGCCTTTTTTTTGTGTGTGTGTTGTGTGTGTATGTATGTATGTATATACGTACATACATATATATACATACATACATCACTTCGACATGGACAGTTCTGCTGCAAAGGAAATGTAAGCAAGAAATCTTTTATAGCTTGGGTCTTAATACGTAGATTCTTTCATGTGTGTAGGTGGGTTGTATAAAATAGTTTTACAAGCTCTCTGATTATACTTTACAATGTATTAGTATATCAGAAAAATAGATTTTATACCTTTGAAAATATAGAATGTGCTTTTAGACCTTAAGTGGTGTGTAATGATTCCTCATTCTCTAACAGATTCTCCTATGGAATGGGTTGGGTGTAATTCCATAGACTACGATAAATATGTGGCAGTTAACGACATCCTCCCACATCAGTATCCAGCCCTCTGTAATCTCAGCCTTTTCTTGATAATGTTTTTATTTGCAATTGATTCCTTTAGATGCATTTGTTATGAAGGGAATTGGTAGTGATAAAACCCTAAGCTCTTTTTCGTGGTTTMAAAATAAAGTAGTGCTGGGATTCGAGGCTACTTCACTTGTATTGTTAGTTTCAAATGGGTGGCATAGGTTTTTTAAAAGTGGTAGTGAAGSAGAAGTATTTCAGATTTCAAATACAGATACCTCTGCTTCTGATTTCCTGTAGATATGATTATTTCACATGTGTTGTCTGGTTATGGATTTTTAATTAGACATAGGGACGTTTTACAAAATGTAAATTTTACTATTCTGTACTGTGCATGCTAGATTACTAAAGTGTTTAGATAATGTTTTTTTGGGGATTGGCAACTTAAGTTAAACTTTCCTCTGCAATTTTTTCTGTCCTTTTTTAATGTTAATATTAAAAGTCGCTTTGCAATCCCCAAAGAGTAGAAATGCTTTTCAGAAAGCACAGATCTCTGAGAGACCCTTGATTGTTATTCCATTTAGCAGTGCTTTAATGACATTTTGATTGGTACACACCAGATTTCTTGTTACTGTTTTTCTAAGTACCAGAGTTAAGCAGCACCGTTATTTTAAAAATAAGTAAGCATATCCATTAATCTTGAAGGAAAAAATCTTTACTGAAGATGTGATACACTCTTTAAAAAAAGAAAAAGAGAGAGAGAAAGAAAATCCTTGCTTGCTCTAACCCTGCAGTTTAATTACTGCCTTAAGCCACYTAACTGCAGGGTTATGCCAGAAGAGGTAGTCCCACCCCTTCCTCCACCCTGGCTGCATATTCCCACCCAGCCTCCTGTGTCAATTCTTTTGCCTTGTACAGCTGCAGGAGGAGTCACAATCACTTGCTGTTTGAGATGAAAACTAGTTGTTTATTTTGAATGTTTAATTTGTATCAGCAAGCTCATAGGACTTTTCTTTTGCCACGTGACAATTACAACTAGCTTAAGGAAAGCAACATGGAAGCATACAGCCTGGTGAAATATAGGATGCAACCATTCATTTAGTTTCAGGGCACTGGTAGGACTTAATTTTCAAGGAACTGAAACAAAATAAAATGAGAGGTCTTGGTCCACCTTTGGTCCTGCTGATTTTAGCTCACTAACTGGGCAAAAATCCCAGTTTTTCTGGATGACTAGAAAAAGCCAAATGAGTTAAATCAACTCTTCTAGGAGTTGAGAGTTGAAGAGTCAGGGGAATGAAAGTGCTGGAACAAGGCCAGCAGCATAGCAAGACCGCTGATGACTGCATCTTATCTCAGTCTTCCGTTGGCAGCACTAATTGTGAAACTGCGCCTTTTCTCACCAATATACTTTGTTACTGGTCTAGCGTTCAGTTTCCTGGAAAGAGACATCAACGGTCTATTCCTGCAAATAGATAGGCATTTCTCTGATTTTTAATAGAAGTATTTGGGAGTGAGTTTCCTATTTGCCACTGGCAAAACTTAATTTGTGAATGTCCTGCTGGTGTTTAAATAGCAGATATAACTGAGCTGTTTTCTTCCCAGGTGCACCATTTACTTCAACACTCTGACAGGAACAAAATAGATTCCCTGAAAGACTGTCCATGATTTAAAATTTCTTAGTGGTCCCATTATATTGTAAATTACCTGAACTCAGTAGCTGCTTTGACTAAAGTTTAGGACTAACCAGTATCAGTAGCCATAAACAGCTCTGCTTGGAAGCAGGCTTTGCAGTGTGTGCAGCAACACCATTCAGCGCTGCTTAGCAGTTTTGGAGCCAGATGGGTTGTGAATTGCAGCTACACAGCTGGCTGTGTAAATGCACTTGAGATGGAACTTGTTTCCTTTTTTAATGAACACTTGAAAAATACTTTCACAGAAATACACTACTGAACTGTCTTGAATGAACTGAAAAGTGTTTTTAAACAAATATTTGTTCTTATGTACATGCATATGCTTATCATTCGTGATATTCAGTCCTGCAAAGCACAAATTACCTGGGCCATACCTAGAAAGTTAAGAAATCTTTTTTACTTTGATAGACTTGGCTGATGAAGGTCCTGAATTAAGCTCTCTGCAGCAGTCCTTTCTTGCATAGCAAGTTTCAAGTTGAACTCTTTATTTATTCGAGAGTATGTGGGACTGAATCCTGTCCATGCAGCATTGTTGAAATTATGGCAGGAATATTGAAGTTATGGCAGGGACTGCATAAGCATAACCTGGGCACATTTAGTATGGTGTACTGAAGATCTGGAGATCCAGTTGCCATGGATTTAAAGCAATGTCAGAATGATGTTCTAGTTGATAAAAAAGAATGATTATTTTCAAATTTTATTTTGTTTATTGACCCCAAGTTGCTGGCTGAGGTGTGCCAGTAGCACATTAAAGACACAATATTTTGCTACTGTACATTAGATTCCACGTCTTTCCCCAAGACGTTCTTGGTTAGGAAGTAATACACGTGTATGTAAATTGAGCCTTTATTTCTAAATTCTGTATCTAGGCCCGTTTCTCAAGTGACTCCCAAAGGATGTGCTGTGTCAGGGCAGCTGTGCCACACAGACAGCAGAGGAGCAGCCTCTGCCTTTCTGGTAGCAAACCATCTGGGGAGCCCGGCAGGAGGGAGCCCCTCTGGCAGCTGAGGGGCAGCGGACGAAGTGGGAGACATCCAGCATTTTTTTTTTTTTATGGCACTGCTGACAGTCTGCGCTGGACAGGGTCAGTGTRTTTTGGGAGAAACTGCTGCATGTGGCTGTTTTTAATTGAGAAAAAAAGTATGTCCTTGATACTGAAGTTTTGTGAGATGTTTCTCTGTACAGATGAATSACTGCTACTGTGTGGAGCCTATCCAGAAGCAAAGCTCTGTGTATAATAGCATTTGATCAGGATCCTCATAATAAAATGATGTGTCATATATAAAATCATCAGTGGTTTGGATGTGTAGCTGCTTGTGGGTACATCTAGGTATTTATTTTAGAAGCAAAAACTGCCAAAAGCTGCTATAAAATCTTTGATCAACTGCAGCATGTAACTGTGAGGAAATCATTAAACTATTCCATAACCTTCAGCATAGGCCATTGGTTGATTAAAGTAATTTGGAACTTTCTCTTGCAAAAAAATAATGTGATGCACCTTATTTCTGTGTACTGATATTAAGTATGTGTCCTAAGAGGATCATAACCCTAAACAATTGCCTTAATATACGACTGAATAAGGTAGGTATGGCTATTTCTGGTGCACAGAGGAGAATAAGAAAGGTTTCAATGTTAAGTATATTATAACAAATTGAATTATTTGAAGCATTACTCTTGCAAATATTGAGTTAAATGAGCAAAATACCTTTATGTGTAGATAGGTTTTCAGGTCATTAGTGATTGCCAAACTTCAGATAGTTATAGATCAGTAACTATGGTGACATTAAACAGTAAACAACCTATTCTATTKTTGGTGGTTGGAGGAGGAGTTGCATGCTGATCTGCTGTGTTCAAAATATGATGCTAACAAATGGAAAACTTGATTTAAGAAAGATTAAGCTACATACTAGAAAATGCCTCTTAGAGGGACTGCAAGCCACAAAGTAATRTTTGAAAAGCTATGACTATAAAATGTAAGTTAAGTTTACATTTTAAAAGTACTTGTATGTCACAGAATCCTGCTTATTTTTACCAAGTGAAACTATTTGATATCGATTTGATATCTAGATTTCTCTGGGAAAAAAAAAGTAAATCTCTAATTGCATGAACAAGAAACTTTAAACTCTCTCCTCTCCATTAGCTCAGCATTTGTAGGTCAGCATTTTAGCCTAAATTCTTGATTTATTTACTGATAGCATATTTTAATTATACTTTCTTTTAACCAGTTTATAGTAAATAAATCTCTTCCGAATCACCATTTAAAACTTTTGGGGCTTGACCAAGGAAGACTTCTGTTCTTTAACACCTTTTTTATTCGCTAGTAGCAGTAGGAAAACTCGACTTCAGTAGAACTGAGCAGAATATGCAGTAGGCACTTCTGCTGGCTTTCCCTCATCTTCCGAGGGTGCCCCGCTCCTGGCCCCTCCTCCATTTTGTTTTCCTTTCTYGCTTGTGCTCTCTCTTGACCTCGCTCTGAGGCCGTGGCTACACAAGACACTGGTAGGATCAGAAAATGCCACCATTGGATTAAGGTGTGAGTGCAGAAGTCAGGAAAAAGACTGCAAGGGTAGCGGGAAAGAGAGGGTCTACTGTCCTGTCTGTAGAATAATAGAATAATCTTACACTGGGGTTTAAGGTTTTGTACAGATTGTTCAACATATAATACTGAAAGATGATGAGACTGTTAAAAAAAATCACAAAAAATAATATTTAAAAGCCCTCCCACGGTGAAATGGTAAGCAGGCTCCATACAGAATTACTATTTTGCTTCCAGTTTTCTGAGTTTGGAACAGGTTTGTCTAAGATAAACCCTTGAAAAACATGGATCACAATTTAACTATTAAACAATCCTTACAAATAATTGCATTTTATTTATTTGTAAGAAATGATATTTCTGATCAGTGTGTAATTTCCCCTTTTCATTCAGAAATTGACCTTAACTTCGTATTTTGCAGTAATGACATTTTAAAAACTTACATTAACGTATTTAACTAAAGTCTTGGTGTTAGTATTTTGAATTCAGCATTTTGTAGAACAGTGTTGTCATTTACAGGATAAAGTAGAGAGTATTTCTACTTTTTGTGATTAAAATATACTTACATATAGTCATTTGATTAAATGAGCAGGCTACTTTAAAGTACTCTGGARGGTGCTTCTGTGAACATGTAGGAGAAGTTCATGTGCCTGTTATTCTTATCTCTCCAAAGTCATATTCATCTTTTATTTCCTTGGATTTTAACACTTCTAACTGTTAACACCTTATGCATCTGACCATTGGAGAGGTATTCTGCAGTCAGGATTAAATTTYCGTGTTTAGCGGTGTGCACCCTCTCTGTGTGCAGTGAGGGTGGGACATTGCTTGTTTCACAGTTTTGTACAGGATTTGCTTATAAAATCTCTTGAAGACTCTGCTGAAGTGACTTAAAATAGTCTTTTAAGAGAAAATAATTGTCTTTCATTGATTCATAATTTTTTRTACCTATAGGACTGCTTTCTAAACATGTCTGACTATGGGTTCAGTTTCTCAGTTCCTGTTCATTGATTACATTGAAAAGTTGTGCAGAAATGACTGTCCGTGTTTAGTACGGGAACAAAATTAAGAAATGCAAGAGAGGATTGCTGCTGAGCTGTGCTCACTCACATACCAGGGCACAGGTTTTTGGTTAAATTGAGGCACCAGCCAGGTAACTGTACTTACTGAAGACACCTATGTGGTCAGTAGCAGAAAGTCTGCCATGTCTTAGTAACCAACTCAGTATTACTCACCTTGTGGGCTTTGAGCCTGTACCTTGTAGTGAATAAGCCAGGGTCAGGAGCAGGCTGGGGCAGTGGCTTGTGATCTTCCATGTAGTAGGAGAGATGACATGTTCTCGCTCAGCTTTTTTTCCCCGTAGCGACAACTACACCTCGTGCAGAAGAGCATTTGCTAGGCATTGCTCCAGTAGGCAGCTTGAAAACAGCTGCCCTCTGCGGTTTCTTGGGGAAAAGAATATGGGGAAAGAAAAAGTTTGGCTAGATTGATGTTAAATTATGCTGTGCCATCTTGCCTCAGGGCCGGAGAATGATCCCTGACTTATTTAATTAGCGGTGCATTCGTAGCCCAAGACCCTGAGGGGCAGAGGGGTAGAAGAGACTTAGTGGCTGCCAGMAGACATAGTCAGGGCTCCATGAATCACGATACTTTTATGGTAACAGTAAAATTTTTGTAGCGTGTACTGTTCTGCTGATTTGTATTCGTTTTCTCTTCACCTTCCTATTTCTTCCTGTTTATTAAGAGATCACAAAGATGGCCTGTAGGTATTTTATTTTGTTTCCAAAAGGGTTAGACATCACTCAGTTAAAAAAAAAAAAAAAAAAAAAAAAAGGTTGAGAAGCCCTACAGTGGGTAGGTAAACCTGTGCAGCAGTTAGCTTGTAGTTTCTTAGTGTGTAGTTTCTTAGTGTCTCAGAACTGTGTTTTAGTGGAAGCAGCTCTGGTGCTTGTGGATTGATGTCAATCATATTTTATCAATAATAGTCTATTATAAATAATTTTAGATTAACTTCTTTACTGTATGCAAAAAAAGTTAATTTTCTCTTCTTTTAGATAACACATTTAAAAAAGAGTATTCATGTTGTTAATAGTGAATTAACAGGTCATTTAATAGAATAGAGATCTTTTTGTTAGAAATACAGATGGCTAATCAACTTTTTTTCTAAGGACAATTCTGCAATATATCTACCCCATGCAAGCAGCATGGCGTTTGGGAAGGTGGAATCACTGKTTTTTTTGGCAGCTGTGGGGTTTTGTGTCAGCTTGAAGCAAGRGTAGAACTCTGTCCTGAGTTATGTACTGTTTGATGTGATTGARTGAAGTACTTGTGCAATGTGGGAGGTAACAGCAATTCACTGAGTACATGTGCAAATGCCATGTGTGGATGCAGTGACTCATGTTAATGCAATTATCTCATTGTAATTGAGTTAAGTACAATTGATTTAACAGTAGTGAAGATGAGCCCACTCTTAYAGACTAACTAAAATGTGAATTCATATTTGATAGTCAAGGTTACTGATTCTTGCAGGATGCTGAAAACTTTCTTCATAATACAGTGAAGGAAGAATGTGCTTAACTTCAGCTGTATCCTCAGTCCATGTGGAGCTTCTCTAGGCTGGTGGTTTTCATTTCCTTGCATATATTTTCTAGATACTATGTGAGCTGTAGATACTGCATTTTCTGCAGAGTGGGAAGGATCAGCACCTTGTGCACAGTACCGTTCCGTTGGTTTTGTTATTTTGTAGGCTGAGCTCTGGTATTGATGTAGCATTATCTGTTCTTGTCACTTCATTACTTTTTTTTTTTTTTTTTTTTGATTTCATGGCAATAATTTTTAAAGACCCAGGGTGCATTGCTCAGTAATCTTTACTCAAAAATATTTTTCATTCATGCTTTGTATTACTTTCTAGTTATTAAGAAACTCAGCTCTTTACCCACAATTACTTAGTGATCACCATCTCAAACTCAGCATGTTAGCATTTAGTAATTATGGTTTTGAAGGCAGTGGATGTATCAGCTGCAGTGTGAAGATGATACAGGAAAGGGCTTGAAAAATGGCCTGAGTATTTTGATTGGCTTATCTGTTCATCAGAAGCACACAGAAGTTTTGATGCAAAATCAGATATATCAGATACAAATTGTATAGGTACGATCACGTTGCATCAATACAAACAGTTYTATTACCCAGTGGAGCTTTATTTTCATTTTGAATAACTCTTTATTTGCACAGAGAAGTCTGTACTGGTATTTGCRGTTACTGGTGAAAGGTTTTGTCACAAACTCCAGATTTTTCATCAAGAGTTCCCTTGTATTCCTTTGAATTCTGAATGTAGTATGTGATTTTACTTGAATGGAACATGCCAGGGAGAAAACTGGTTTTTAAGTTATTACTTCCTAAATTTCATGGACTCTTGGGTGGTTTGGATGACAGGTACTCTGAAGATATGGCTTGACAGTACAGTTTAGCCCATCAGATGGCTAGCTGCATTAGAAGGAGTGGTTGGTCTCATGTGCTTTGCTCTTCTAGCAGTGGCCCCAGCTCCACAATGATTCCGTATAGCCAGCTAAACCAGCGATATATATATATATATATATATATATAAATTCTTTTGTAGAATTTATTTTGTGCTAGCTTAGCTACCTTAACTAGCAATGAGTCAGACAAATGCCAGAGGTGGTACAATGGAGGGGGATAGGAATCTGCATCTGGAGTTGGGAAGAGAATGGGGCTGCTCTCTTTTGGAGCAGCAAGATAAAAGATTGGTTTCCATGTAGTAACGTCAAATTGTGGAGTTGATATTACTCAGATGATATAATCTGCATGGCCACCTCATTTCTTGGTGAGTCAAACTACAGGTCAGTTCTRTGGGTACTACCAGGTACAATTTAGAGATAATTTCCTTTCCTGAAAGGGACATCATTTAAATAAAATGACATTAATGAGTTTATATGACTAATTCTAATATTTTGGTTTTGTTGTCATTCTAGAAATGCTCAGTTTCTGAAACTAAAATGCCCTGTTTATATAGAAATATCATACATTCCTGTCTTTGTCCATGCATAATCCTAGGAATTTGTTAAGATATTATAGATTCAGASTACTGTATGAAGACCCAGGTATTTTTTTTACGTGCACAGTTAGTGTGTAATGTAATTTACTTTTAATTTTTTTRAAAGACTAAAATGTCATATTTCATCCAAAAAACCTGCCTGTGTAGCTTTTCATATTAAGTGAAGTGGAGCAGAACACAATAGGGGCAAAACAAGTGATTGTGAGTATACTATAGTATAAAACATAGATTAGTCTGTGTTGTAAATCTAAGCACAGCACATTATTAAGCATATTACCATTTTTTTCGTAAGAAATTCCAGTTAAGCTAAACTGTTCTGTTAAAACAGGATAAGGAAGTTAAAAAATAATGCTGATATTTAGATAGAATGTGATTAAGTCAAAAGATATTCAAGATTTGGAGGGAGRCCATATTAAAACCATTTATGCAGTATTACTGTTTGATGTAAAAAAATGTACACAGAACAGATACAACAACTGTGTATAGAGATGACACTTAAGTATGACAGTTATTTAGTGTTTTACTGGACTGTTCTTACTTGGAAAGTCACTGGAGAGCTTCCTTTCACTACGCTGACCATCATACACTTACTTGACTGATCATACGTAGCTGGTTCTGTGTCCCTTTCACCAGACAACAAATGATTTTGCGACTGGTTTTGATTTTGTACGTGATAAGCCTTTATTCTGTAATTCTCTATAGTATCAGGCAATGAGCAATGGTAGAGACCAGAAGATTAGATAAGTGTATTTTTGTTATTTCCCATGAGAGATCTCTGTGGTTTAGGTGTCTGTGAGAACACTTCATAGTATACTTTTTATTCAATGGCAAAACCAGCTTCAAAARGTTTCAGACACTCATTTTCCTTCTGTACCATTTCAAAAGTGGGCAGAGGGATTGTTAGTTTTTTAAAGCTTCGTCTAAAAGACAGCGAAGCCACGCAAACGGGTCATAAATCAGCCTAAATGCATGGAGCAGGGATGCAACAAATRAGGAAGTTCACAGCTTCCCCTATAGAGTAGCTTTGCCAGAACAGAAAATATTAATGGAASTACATCTTCTGATTCAGATAAAGAAAAGGAAAATGAGATTTTTGACTAGGACTGACCTGAAYAGGTATAACAAATAACAGCAGTACAATTACATCAACAGACGTAAGTGCCCATTCTTACACTTAAAGAAGACTTTTCAGTCAGGTTAGGTAATGTTATTTAAGACTGAAAAWAAMCACTTATGCCACGTCAAGGTATCCMTGTGGTGGTTTTTACAGGTTTAACTGTAAATCTGCAGTTGAATGGAAAATATGRACATTATACTGATATAAGATTTCTTGCATCTTCAACTGCTCCTAGTTCTAGTTGCTTACTGGAAGAAGCCTGGGGTCTTGAGTCTGTGGAGAATCATGCATCACATAGCTCTGTATACATTATGGTGTACCTTTTCTGTGAATGGGGGGGGCCTCCAGCTAAAGAAAACCGTGCTTTTTAAAATGTCTTAACTTCCTGCCAAGAGTTGTCCCGTCCCACCTCTTTTCAAATTTCTCATGCTTATTGTTAAGCCTTAGGGGCTCAGTTCTCTGGGAAAACTGAGGATGATTAATCAAACTAATTTGTATTATCTTTAAAAAAACAAACTATCTAACTTCAATTTTGTGTAGTCGTGACTTTCAGTTCTCTTTTTAACCTTTTCTGGAATTTCATACCTCAGAAATATCTTGCCTGTCTGCACCACAGACATTTATGCACCTGATTAATCTCCAGTTATTTTTGAGATAGGAAATATTCCTGTGTCCATAAAACAAAGCCAACCGCAAGAAATCCCAAATGGTATATAAACTGCAGAAATTTCACAGGTGACTAATCATGAACATAATCTTAGGCTTTTCATGCATTCTTAACATGACTATTCACATGACTGAGTGGTCATGTGTAAGTGGTCTGGGAGGTGCCAGAGTAGTATATAGGTATAAAGAAAACTATTTTTTCATTTGTTCTTAAGCTCTATTAATTGGGRCATGTGTTTAAGAAAGTGAGACAGATTATATAGGATTGACCTCAAAATGGTTCACATCTGTTCACCTAAACACGTTTGAAAATCTCACAAGTTTTTTCCTGAATCACTGTCCGGGAGCAGAGTATTTCCTGAGCCTGTGTGATCCTGTAGACTGAATTATACTGTCTGTATTTTGGAAGAGGTTGCTGTCGTTCAGTCCCAACTGTCCTGTGCAAGTTTCTCCCCTGGGGTGTGGAAGCACACTCTGAATATGCTTCAAGCTCTTGATGTCTGGTCTGCTGACTGGCTACACTAGTGTAGCAGTGTTTTCTGGTGCTCCACAGGCTGCCAAGCTTTTACGTGTTGGATTGTGCAGCCTCACATCCACACTTTGATAGACAATATAATCGTGTTCTGTAACAACGACAAGGAGGTACAAAAGCTTTGTCTTTTCTTCTTTACCCTGCTGTGTGAGGCAGTGGTCAGCCTCTGGAACTGGTGCATTTCCTCTTCATGTCCACAGCCATTAGCAGTTTGTTTTTTGAACCTTCAGAATACCAAATAGCTTTAGCAGGTTAAATCTGTCTGCGTAATGAACAGAAGTGCAAGGGCTCCACCACAAAAGATTTTCCTAGACTGTTGCTGTCTAATTAGGGACATGTTTATTGTGTTATCCAAAGCACTGAAACATTTTTTCTAGAGGAGGTCTTAGCTTCACCTTGGTATCAATGCCTTCTTTGTCCTGTGGTCAATGAAATTCTTACCTGCTCGTTTATTTATGCCTTCGATCCTATACATGTTTTGTAAGAGGAAACGAAACTCTTCATTGTTCATATTTCAATCTGCCCAAGGGCAGGTCTGCTGCTCAGTTCTTCCTTGTGCATCAAAGTGGGATCCTAGGGCTCTCAGGCCTTTTCTCTCACGATGATGGAAGATGGGCCATCCAGATCTATATTTCATGTATTTCATAGTACGGAGCCTGGATAACTCCTGAAAACTGGTTGATCCTCTTCCTGCGTATCTGTAGCAGGGAGAATTCTGCCAAATCTATCTGAGGGTGGAA
The DNA here is from genome assembly GCF_003343005.1 of Rhea americana. Lineage (NCBI taxonomy): Eukaryota > Metazoa > Chordata > Aves > Rheiformes > Rheidae > Rhea > Rhea americana. The sequence goes on along the minus strand of NW_028186368.1, from coordinate 2,822,847 downwards.
AAAAATTTGTCTGAGTGAGCAAAATCTCACTCGACTTAAAAAGTGAGTGTGTGCTCCAGCTATCCAAGCTGGGTGAAGATAAAGCACGATGGTCTGTGTCGTGTTCTGACCACAGGTCTTCTCTAACTCTGTATTTCAGTAGTGATGGGGCTCTAGCCAAGGTGGAGAATGAACAGCCTTTCAGGTAGGATTGCCACGTGTGCTGTTGACAATCTGTTTGCTACTACTCATTATCATTAAAGATATTATGGCGGGGGGGAGATGGCAGATGATGCGGGCAGTGGTAGCAAATCTTCCATATATAGTGTTCTGAGGATTCACTCTCAGTTTCTACTCAAGGTTTTCCTGTTATTTCACTTAACATTTTCATCTACCATCTTCCCAAAGCCTCATTTACCAAGAGCTGAGTCATTCCCGCATATGTAGGATGTAATGATAGCTTTGTTTTTTCGACTTTTCCTGGTGAGCTTGCTTTGCTATGTCTCCACAGCTATCTGTCACTATAACTGAAAGTGAAAATATAATAGTTGCTATACAAAGACTGTATAAATGGATGCTGGCCCATGCTCTGATTAATCTACAGGTAATGATTACAGCTAATTTAACCAGAGCCCAAGTAATTGCTCGGTAGCCTTTCTTCCGCCATGCTTTTATTTCCAATTCTGTTATCTTCCTCTCCAAATGGACTGTCTCCGAGGAAGTTGCTGGCGAGAGGGTGTGTTTGACTTGTAACCACTTTTCTACCTAGATACTTTTTGGTGGAATGAGAGGTGCATTAGCACTGTGCACACTGAAGTAGTAAGTGCTGAGCACAGATATTGTCAGTCAACAGAGTTCTTGGAGGCGTGTGTCCCTGTGCACGTTTTGCTTCTTTCCCACATGTCCCTTGAAATTCTGTAGTTCATCCCTTAAATATAGGACAGAGGCCTGTAACACTGAATGCGGAAAGGTGCTGGGCATGTGTGTCCAGTGTAGGTACTGTGTAGGTACTGCCTGGGAGAAAAGCCTTTGTGATTAAATAGTTTTGAGGTTAAATAGTTTGAGGTGCCTGAGTTCAGGCAGTTGCAGAACTGAACTTACTAGCAATTACTTTTTTCTGTCAGCAAGAAGTTTTCAGCTAACCWATTATACTTGGTAATGGGTGCTTGGTGTGGCATAATGTTTAGTTTTGCCTCTGATTCGTCTATTTCATAAACCCAGGTTGTGGTGTTTCCTTCAAGTTGCACGCAGGTAAGTGCGTGCACATGTACACACACACACAAACTGAGGAAAAGCTAATTTTGTGCAGTCAATGAGAAAAATGCAGAGAATTCTGAAGTTGAAGTTGCATCTAGGAAGTTGCAGCTGCAACTCTACCCGCTCCTTTTATTTATCTCACTTTAATGTGTATTTATTTGATTACATGATCACCTATTACTCCCCCTGTAACACAATATATCATGCTTTCTTCAACTACTGAGGGTTGTGTCTTACATGGTAACCAATAAATATGTACCAGTGCACATTGGATCATAAGATATGTTACTGACAAGAATTTAAATAATAATACACRGAATTAGTTATGTTTCCTACAACTCAACTCTGTTTTTTGCATCTTAGTTATTGTGTGATGTACATCTGGTTTTAGCCTGTTGAGCTCTCTGACTGAAAAAAAAAAAAAAAAAGAATTTGGGTTTTTGGGTTTCCTTGTAGTATTAAAAGCAAACAATCAAGAGAGCAGGCAACTTTTATAGAATTGCCCATAGAAGAGTAAAATAGATCATAAAGATTTCAAGCTATATTGTGTTTAGCATGAGGTTCAGGTTTTTTAGCTGTTGGTAGAGGTATTTTTGGTTGGTTGGTTGGTTGGKTTTTTTTGGCTTAGTTGCTTTTACTGATGATAAGTCTGTGAGATGAGACAGTGGCATTAATACGGCAAAACAATGCAAACGTAAATATATTGTAATGAAAGGACTTAAATTTTTATAGCTATGCTTTTTTTTTTACGCATGTAGAATGTATTGTTGTTAGGAAGAAAAGTTTCCAGCCAGAACTGAGAGGAATAAAATCAATAAATAGAGAAATGTTCTATTGTTATTACTGACAGCTACAATATAAATAAAGTTCTTAGAAGTTAAGAAAACATAACTGTTACAAAGCCAGTATCYTTCATCTTGTGATACCCTGTTCTGAAAAGGACATTTAGAAGATGCTCTTTGTCACTCATCATTCGTAAAACAGAATTTAATTGATAGGATAGAATCTGTWCTTCTAATTTGGAGGGAGTCTCTGTGGAGATACTAGAAATTTGAGTGTGTTGCACATAGAACTGGTACCCTATGTAAGAATATGCTTTTAGTTTAAAGATTAATGCAGAYGAGTGCGCATCTCAGTCATATTGAAAGGATATTACTAGATGATGCAGTTAGACTGCAAAATTTGTGTTTGGAAGGATTTCCATTGTGGAATATKTGCTGTATTATAATTACATTATAACTAGTCACTTGTCTGTATTTATTAATGAGATGCGTCTATTATGTTTGATATGTAAGAAACTCACACAGGCAAAGAAATTCAAAAGCTGATGCCTCTGGGTCTCTTCTCCCATTAGTGTTGATGAGAGCTGTGTTAAYAGATTGGAAGGGGAATTGTCCTTAAGGAATCCCTTTGTGCCTTTGTGCTGCAGTTTGTCTGACCCTCTTGCAGGAAGCCTCAGAAAAAACTGGATTTCTTTGGGTTAGTGTTGTAGAATTAGGGCATAAAAATGACAGACTCAGTATTGGAGTCTTAAGTAATATTTAAGTAACAGTATCTTGTAATGTGTAATCTGAACCAAAGACAATATTACTGTTCTTATTTTCATTAATGTGCTGTTTGCATGATTCTCCAGTTTCACARTTACTTCCTCAATAAATATAAGTCTATAGAAAGGTATTATTTTAAAAGTCAAGTTTTTCAGGTATTTCTGAATATCTATTGCACTACATGATGCTACTAAATTTAATTTTTTTTGTAGTTAAAATCCTTTGTCTTGTGCAATAAAAATGACTTCAATGTGCCTGCCATTTGCTATAGAAGGATTTTGCCTTAAATACTATTATTCTATCAGAGTAAGTTCCAAGGCATTTCACTGAATCATGGGATGCATCCTTTGTGSCAGAATACAGCTTACACTGTGGTAACAGAATTGTATCACAACCAATCTTTTCCATCTRTTTTGAAAATGCAACTATTTAGATAATTGTATTGCTCAGTTAAATTATAAATTAAATGCTCTCCAAAATAATATTTTAAAGGTGCTGCTAAGTTCAACTTACTTTTTGAACCATCAATGCTATCTTCTTCTACTGTTAGGTATTTCTAAAAATAATTAATTTAAAGTCACCCACTCATTTCCTGTTATGTCCAGACTCTGTTAGAGACTACTAGTTTCACTGCACTCTAGTACCTTTAAACTGTAGTGTATTTAGATGATCCATCATTCCCCTCCCCCCCCACCAAAAAAAAGAAAATGATAAAGATTTAGAAGATAAAATGACTTTGTGCTCATTCTTCTTTCAGGACAAAAGTGTTCTTTTATATGTGAATGAGCTAATCAAGAGTTGTRGTTCTGAGAAAATTGTATCTAAGATATAACTGACTATAGTTTTTAGATAGGATTAATGGGATGTATCAATACTAAGTACTTGATTAAAAAAAAAAAGAATAATTAGTGCATAATCTGCAATGGAAGGAATAGCCAGGGAGGATCAACCATGATAAAAATTGTATACAGAAATACGAGAGAACTTGAATCCTAGGTCAGGGGTTGTTAATGCTGCATAGTTGCTGCTTTTTTTTTTTTTTTT